>NC_042625.1:21038213-21408213 GCF_901001135.1 Rhinatrema bivittatum
TGGACCTAATCGTGCACAGGTGGGTCCCCCTCACCTGGACCTCATGGCGACGCTATCCAAGCCAAGGCTCCCGGTTCTTCAGCCGGTGGAAGCATTGTTCGGAAGGGGTGGGCGCTGGTTCTTCCCTGGCCGTCTGACGTTCTTCTCTACGTGTTTCCACCATGGCCATTAGTGGGGAAGGTTCTACGGAGAATAGAACTCCATCGCGGTCCGGTCATTCTCGTGGCCCCACGGCCGTGATTCGCGGACTGGTGAATCTCACTGAGGACAGACCTCTTCATCTCGGTCACCTGTCCCATCTTCTGCGGCAGGTTCCCGTATTTTTCGACCAGGTGGATCACTTCTGTCTAGCGGCATGGCTTTTGAATGGAGACGTTTGAGACGAAAGAATATAATGATGAAGTTATTGCCACACTCCAGGTCTCGCAAACAGTCGACATCGCTTACCTACGTCCGGGTCTGGAGGTTTTTGAAAACGTCTGCGAGAGTTGAGTGTTTCGGCACGCTAGCCTTCGGTTGTGGTTATTCTCACTTTTCTTCAGCGTGGTCTCTCCAAGGGTTTTTCGGTTACTCCCTGTGAGTTCAGGTTTTGGCTCTTGGTTCCCTCCTGGGCTCTATCGAAGGTCGGGCAGTCGCCTCTCATCCGGATGTTGTATGTTTTCTCAGGGGCGCTAAGCACCTGAAAACCGCCTGTCCGGTCTATTTGTCCTTCGTGGAGTTTTAAACTTGGTTCTTCGAGCTCTTTGGCACCGTTCGAGCCTCTCCTTTGAGCCACTCTCAAGACTGTCTTCTTGGTTCGCTATTTGCTCTGCCAGGAAGGGTGTCTGAGCTTCAAGCTCTATCCTGTAGAGACCCTTTCTTGCATTTTTCGGACTTGGGCGTCTCTCTCAAGACCATACCTTCTTTCTTACCTAAAGTTGTTTCATCTTTTCATGTTAGTCTGTGGAACTTCCTGCTTTTTCGCCAGAGGATATCGTGGCGTCTGGTAATAGTGATCTTCGTTGTCTCGATGTCAAACGAATCTTATTGCACTATCTTGCGGTCACTAATGATTTTCGGGTTTCCTATCACTTTTTTGTCCTGTGGAGTGGACCCAACAGGGGGAAGCAAGCTTCTAAGGCTACGATCGCTTGCTGGATGAAGGAGGTGATTTCTTTGGCCTACACTTGCAAGGGCCGACCAGTTCCTGAAGGCCTAAAAGCTCATTCTTTACGTTCTCAAGCAGCTTCTTGGACAGAGTCTCAATCAGTGTCGCCGCAAGAAATATGTAGGGCGGCTACATGGAAATCTCTTCATACTTTTGCTCGTCACTACCGACTCGATGTTCAGGCTCCAGCCTTTGGTTCCTTTGGTCGGCAGGTGCTTCGAGCAGGACTGTCTGGGTCCCACCCTCTGTAGGGAAGCTTTGGGACATCCCATGGTCTGGACTGATCCGGGTACGTACAGGGAAAGGAAAATTAGTTCTTACCTGATAATTTTTGTTCCTGTAGTACCACGGATCAGTCCAGACACCCGCCCATTCTTCTTCTGGCCACTCGAATTTTCTTCCTGTTATTTTTTATTTTTTCCTTCTTATAGGACTCTATCTTTTTTGATCCCTGCATCATCTTCCTGGAATCTACTAATAGGCACCGGAAGCATTGTTACGATGATCGGGGGTAGATATACAAGAGCGTTTAGTTACACAGTTCATTCAATTGTTCTGTTATTTTGTTGGTTTAAATTAAATTACTAGTTATCCTGTTACTTGCTTGATCTTGTATTTTCTGCTTTCACAGTGGTTATACTGAGGGTTCCATGGTGGGTTCTGTCCTTATATGGGCTGCCCTTAGAACTTTGGTCTGTCTCCACCTGCTGGAACGGGGGCTTAACCCATGGTCTGGACTGATCCGTGGTACTACAGGAACGAAAATTATCAGGTAAGAACTAATTTTCCTTTTAATACTACTCTTATGTTTTTATTTTTTATTTAGCATTTGTTTATATACCGAGGTATAGCAGACATTGCCTCACTCACTCCGGTTTACATTATAACAAACCAGTTACATTTAAATCCATAACAGTAAAAAATTGAATCAGAACAATAACTTAGTAATGGTCAATAAATACATTAAATATTAGAAATATGATTGTATAAAAAATCTTGTAGGGGGACGGTTGATACCGTAACAAAAGCGAGAGAGGTTTCTGTGAGTCAGGGCGGTCGTCGTAGGAGGGGGATTGCTCACGTAGAATGGAACGTACAGAGGATGAAATCAAAGATTTATGTTCTGCTGTCATTAGGTGAGCAACCATTGTAGGACTGTGAGAGTAGCCAGGCTTTAAGTTCTTTTTTAAAAGATTTAACGTTTACTTGCGAATTGAGGTGATGAGGTAATGAGTTCCATAATTTTGGGCCGACGATGGAGATGGCTCTATTTCTTGTGGAGGATAATTTGGCTTGTGGTAGTGAAGGAACATCCAGCTGAATTTTATATGTTGACCTTGTTGTACGTGATGAATTATGTAAATGTATAATATTGTCCAGGGCAGTGTAATCTACTTTATGAATTGTCTTGTGTAGGATTGTGAGGATTTTGTACTCTATTCTTTTTTCAACCGATAACCATTGTAAGTTGTAGAGTACTGGGGATATGTGGTTGGATTTTCTTTCAATTATATGCTTGTTAAATTGTCTAATTGTTTTTCCTACATAAGCTTTATTACAAGTACACAGTACCAAATATACTACTCCTTCTGTTTTGCAATTTGTGAATGATTTTAATTTGAACTCTCTGTTCATTCCTGGGATCTGTAGGCTAGTGACCTTCATATTTGCAGAGCAAACAGAACACTGCCCGCATGGGCGATGGCCAGGGGGTCTTTTATCAATGGGTTTGTTGATGGGTAAGGCTAATGGGAAGACTAATTCTTTAATGTTTTTTTCTCTTTTGTTTGCTATCAGGATATTTTTGCCTTTGAAACATGATAACAATTGTAGAACAGACCAATGTTTTCTTAGGATCTTAGTAATCTCATAGGACATGTGTGTGTATGTTAATAGGCATACTATTCGCTCTTCTGGTTGTTTATCTTTTTTAGTAAGTAATTTGTTCCTATCGATTGTATATGCTTTTTTTAAAACCTGCTTCTATATACCTATGTGGGTAAGATTTTTCTAAAAATCTATTTTTCATCTCTTCGGACCGTGATAGAAACAATGTTTCATTGCCGCATAGTCTTTTCAGCCTGAGGAACTGTGAGTAAGGAAAATTTCTTTGGAGTAACTTATTGTGGTAGCTAGAATAGTGGAGCAATTTGTTAGTATCAGTCGGTTTTCTAAAGTTCACTCATCAAAATATTAGCCCACAGCACATTTCTAGTTCCGGTTTTGTATTCATTTATTTTTTATCATATTTCTTATTTACTGTATGGTTGAGTTTAGGGTAATATTTTCTGTGTTTATTAGTTCACAGACCACAAGATTATTTAACACTCGGTGTATTAACCCCTAGAGTGTGTTCTGATATATACAGAGAGAACAACTTGACACAGGTATAAAAGGTGTTCTGATACTGCACTTTCAATTTCCAAGTCACTATGTTGTTTTCGGTTCTATTCTTTTTATTCATGTTTGTGGTAGCTTTCATATCAAAGATACGTTTTAATAATGTTATTGTTTTAAATATTTTATTTTTAAATTATTTGTTTGCCATATTGTATTTATATTGTGTGTGTATTATTTTTAGCCCTGAGGCAGCCCCAAGAGGGGCGAAACTCGGCCTAAGTCGGGCATTCGTATGAACCTATGTCTCCACTGAAATAAAGGCTTACACATGGACTACCTTGGTGTCTAATCAATATTGTTGCCCAAACAGCTTTCTTAGACAACCTACCCTCTTGTTTTATCGGTCTGCAAATTAGGGTAGGGCATAAAATGGGGTTTTTTTTGTCAAGATGGCGCCGGCCGTCCATTGCTCCTACCATGTGACAGGGGCTCCTACCATGTGACAGGGGCCGACCAATGTCACCGGTAGCCCCTGTGACATAGTAAGGGCAAAGGCTATCGGCGCCATTTTGAATACTGGCAGCCGACGGCCCAAGTACAGGAGATCGCTCCGGACCCCCGCTGGACCACCAGGGACTTTTGGCAAGTCTGGGGGGGGGGGTCAGGAGGGTGGGGGGTTGTAGTTAATTAAATTTAAAGGGATGGGATGGGGAATGGGGACAAAAAAAATTGGTTGTAGTTAGGTTTTTTTTTAATATTCGCTGCATAAGACGCACAGACATTTTCCCCCACTTTTGGGGGAAAAAAGTGCGTCTTATGGAGCGAAAAATACGGTATGTTTTTAATCAAGTTTTTTTTGATAGTATGTCCAGAGTGGGTTTGGAAGAGAATACTGCAGGGGTGTGACTAGGATGATGTCAGCTTTGAAATCTGTCTGTCTCCATCTGCTGGCAGGGGAGCATAAACCCATTGGTCCTAAGTCCATCTGTCTACACTAAGGAAAATGAAATTATCAGGTAAGTAATTTCTCCATTTTTGGAGCAGGTTGCTAATGAAAAATCTCCAAAAAGGTCCCAGATTATTTTTAAAGGGAGAGTAGTGCCCTCGTCCGAGAGAAGGATACTGCAAGAATGAAAGAAATAGATGTGATTTTTTTTTTCATAGGCAGGAAGGAACTGCAATGTTCTCTGCTGCACAGTGGGGGGCACCAGAGTACAGGATTAACATAGGAAAATTACTAAATCCAATGGATTTTTTGATCTTCACCTTTTCATCCGTTATAGTAATGAACACTTATTTGTGAGCCTGAAACAGGGACCAGATTTTTTTCTATTTCAATAAATTCATATCCCAAGCAAGTGATGATCTATTTGCTTCAAGAAAAACCGTCATAGAAACTAAAAGCATGCCACATTGTTTTATAGAAGTGTAGAGTTTTCTGTATTTCTGTAGAGTATTGCACTTAATGCAGACTGTATCACTAAGACCTCTGAACTAACTGCTTGTTTCTCTTTTTCCCCCATTTCCTTTCCCATCTGCTTCGGGCAACAATTTCTTCAACTCAGCACATGGTTTGTTTCTACTTTCTAATCTTTTATTTCATGTTGTGGCTTCCTGCATCTTGCTGTCCAGTTTTATCGGCCCTTCCTGTGAAGAAGGGGGCAGATGTTTATCCTTTCAAGCGCCCTTCTGGTTCCATTCCCTCCTGACAGCACTCTGGATTTTCACATGCTTTGGCTTTTTTTTTTTTTGCTAACTTCCTTGTTTCGTAATAACAAAATAACATAGTAAGTGGCAGCAGGTAAAGACCAAAATGGTCCATCCAGTCTGCTCAGCAAGATGTTTAGGGATGGAGCTGTCACTCCATGCAGGTTACTCCCATGCCTTATGTTTAGGGTTGTAGCTCCTAATCCAATATATTCAAATTGAATGTATTTAATAATTCCCATTTGTCAAATATCATGTGCTTCTCCTCCCTCTATAGTAGCTTCTCTCCCTTTTGTTTTGGCTGGGTACCTTTAACATCGATCATGCAGCAGCATTCAGAAGAATATCTAAGCAAAGAGAAAATTCAAAATACATGCCTGACAGTACAGTTGCAGGACTGCTTTGACAAAAGCTAGATCTTACCTAAAGCAATATTTCTATGCGAAACATAATTAGTATGTGAACTTATATGCGTCATCTACCCAAAATAGTGCAGAACCAAGGAGTTATTCAGGGTATTATTGACTTTGCTAAGGAGTGATACTCTGCAGGCTTGTATGGCTGACAGCTGGGCTATAGCCTTAACTTGAGCAGCATTAGAAGGTAAAACCGGGCGGACTGGATTGGCCAATTAGCCCTTGCCTGCCATCATGCTATGTTAATATGTTAGAAGGAAATGTAAAAGTAAAGCATTTTATTCTGCTATTATAAGTTCTGGGAATGGACAGTTTTATGTGGGGTTCAATATTGCTTATTCGCTTTTGTCAATTTTCATTGTTCTCTGTAGTTAGTCTTAGATTAGTGTTTGGGTTAATGTGCTCCGCCTCGAACTATCCCTGAAAGGGTGAATTAGATATTTAAGTAAATCAAAGTGGGAGGCTGGTGGAGTTTTAGAGGACAGAGAGTTTATTTTTAGGCAGGATAGGGAATATGTTATGTGCAACATTCCCATGGATTTTTCCAGTGTCGTGCAACTGCTGATTCTGAGAGCAGAGGATCTTGCTGGGGAAGAGAAAACCTTTTTTTGTTTTGTTTGCTTTATTTAAAAATAATTTATCTCTCCTCTCCTAAAATCTCACCTGCCTCCCTTCCCTGAAAAGGTAAAAAAAAACAGCAGCAGTCTTTTAATATCCAGGTTTATTATTAGCAAAGAAATAAGTCCACATCTGAGTGTCGTCATTTGTTTTTAAGCCCTTAATCATTTTTCAGACATATTGGTAAAGGAGATTGTACTAAGTTTTTACCTGTTAGTTAGTTTTAGCTTTTGTTTTTTTAATATTTACAGATCCTGGTATACTAGGAAGGGGTGGGGTGGAGTTATAAGGCAAAAATCTCAATTAGTTTTGGTTAAATGTGATTTAATACGTAACGCTGCTCTAGCTTTCATGCTTTAACCTTGTATTTATGTTTTTTGTGTTCTGATTTCCTTTTCATGGTAATATGCCAGATTGATTTCCTAAACTCCGTAATAGTAGATCTGCAAAGGAAAAATGAAGATCTAAAGTTAAAGCTGGAAAAAATGGCAGAAGCATCTCTCAATGGTAACAACGTGGAAGATGTGGATAATTATGAGAGGTACCGTATCTGACTATGGTAATGCCTGGTCTCCTTTAATGACAACTATTTCAGGCTATGTAATATGTATTGTTGATAATGGTTAGGTTTGATACAGACCACTGCAGATCAAGGGCTTTGATTTAGGTAGAAGGAAGTGCTTTCGACACTGCCTCTTATTGCTGCTTGGTTAGAAACTGACACCCAGCCACAACGTATGCGGTGAAATTCAGGTTTGAAAGTACAATTTAAATACAGCAGAAAACAGATCTAGGCAGATAGTGGGAAAAGTTACTTGTCTAAAACATTTGATTTTGGAAAGTAATTTTTTGCCTGCAAGGACCTCATTCTGTCACTTGTGCCATATGGTGTATGTACGCTGCATGAGCCACCCTTAAATCTTGAACCTTTTGACAACATTATGCTTGACTTTTCCTCTTAAAAACATCAAGGCAAACTTACTTCCCTGTATGAGCAAGCTCAAGCAAATTCTCATCTGTGCACATGTCTCACTGCAGCTTGAATGGTACAAAGAAAAGCCACCCCGCCTCGCCTTTTCTGTGATATCTGTGACTGCTTTGATCTCCACGATACTGAGGATTGTCCTACACAGGCACAACTGCCCGACTCTCCTCCCCACTCCACTTATCATGGGAGCAGAAAGGAAGAGCGCCCATACTGTGAGATCTGCGAGGTGTTTGGGCACTGGGCAAGCAACTGCAATGACGACGAGACCTTCTGATAGCACCTAAATCTAGGGAAATGATCTCTGCTGTGTGCATTGCTGTTTGGACAGTATATGAGTGTATGCCGTCTTCAGGAAACACCACAGCTACATCTTGACCCCAGTTACTAAAACCAAGAAAATATATTTTGTTCTAATAAATGAATAAATAATGATATTCTCTTTATGATTAACCTTAATATATAGTTGGCTTCCAGAATCTGAACCAGACAAATATCGTAGGGCATGCAGGCTGCTGTTCACATACATAAACCCCATGACGGTTAGTCCAATTGACTGATTCAGGGATTCACACACACTCACACACACAGATTCTCTGAGTGGCCTTTGGTTTCTTTGTAGAACAGGCCTTAAGTGTAACACACAAGTTTTTTTGTTTTGTTTTTTTTCCTATAGCTCTGCTGTTTATCTGAATTAAGATACTTAATTTATTTTTTTTTTAACTTCCATATCCCATCACATCAGTCTACAATGAAACCTCATACAGCACAAAAAAAAAACCCTATCTTTTTTTAGTTTTGGCCAATTTAAGTACCTGAAAATGATGCCATTATAATCACTTCCATATTTGCACTAAAATAATGGCTACATTTGTACATGTACTTTTTTGAAAAATAAAAATGCTTTGGACACTGGATGGAGCTGAGAAATAAATATTGCACCTTCATTTTCATCTAAGTCATTAACTGTTCTATTGTCTCTTCAGTTAGACAACACGCAACCTTGTGCACTACAAATATCTAGAGCTTTCACGCTGGCTTGGTGCTATAGGGAAAACGTGGGACGAAGCCTTACTCAAGGAGCGGAGCACTTTTTGGTCTGGCTCCACAATTAGGGATATGTATGTAGGAAATTATGACGCAAAGACAAAAAAGAGAGAGAGCAAGTAAAAATGCAAACATAAGCTATATTGTATTGCGGGGGTCTGTTTTTTAAACCTGGATGCTGCACACACTAACCACGGTTTGTGTGATACTTTGTTTATTTTAGCTCCTATAATAGTATTTATATATATATATATAAATCTATATTTTGGGAAAGATGTAGAAGCCTTCACTTTCAGGATTTTTAACTTTTCTTAAAGGATAAAAAGATCTTCAGAGGTTCATACCAGTGAATACATTTGCACCTAAAACAGCAAAGTTAGTGGTTCATGGTTTAAATTGGAACTTGTAAAACCTGCTACTGGGAGACTAGTATTTGCTAGTATGTTTTCTGTAGGAAATTCTTTTGTCACCCATAGAGCCTGACACATGACAGGATTTTTCCAGTTCTGTGCCTATGAGGATAAATTAAGCCTTGAATATTTCAGTTTGAACTTTAGATCTCATTTCCCCGGGCTTAGTTCTGTTCTGTTTTTAATTGCATGTAAGAAAATGCAACAGGAATAATAAAGGTGGATTCTCATACATGCAAAAACACAAAAGGTTGAAACACAGGAACCCAAAGCTAAGAGAAAAACAGAACTGATCAGTTATTCATCAGCTGGTTTCAGATTTGTTGACCTTGTTTTGAATGTCTTCTAGCATATGTAAAATTTAAAAATAGACACATCCAATATCTTCCATGTTCTATGTGTGTAAAATATGTGGGTTTTACTCTGTATATATGCCTTTGATGTATTTTTTTTTTCAAGGTTATTACTGGAGTATTTGGCATATAAATGAATATAAAGAAGATTTTCTTCTAATCAGTCTAAATTTGGGCAGTGAATGTATTATAGTAATAGATCTGTTCCCTGAAGAAAAAAACCCTGTAAAGCAGTATTATTTGAGCAAACGAATGTATTGTATCTACTTTAATAAATTGTTATCTTTGGTCACTTGTCTTGGTTGATATTTGTGCCTTGGGAGCAGCAGCCAGGGATGCATCCACTGAATATCCACAGCAACAATAGTTTTTTAGTTTATACTTTTTGCAATTATTATATAATTACAGAAATTTTTCAAAAAAGATAGCAAGCGTATAATTAACATGAATGAATGAATGAATCCATTTGTGCTTTACATTTCCCATATTAAGAAAAGGGAAGAAACAGGTGACCAGGACTGCAGAAAACAGGAGATTTGCTGAGGTAGAGTGGGCATGGTTCCTAACAGTTGTAGATTGTTACAAACAAGGGCCTAGATTCATCAAAATGCTATAAATTTTGCATGAATAATGCCCTTGATATATATGAAAGAGAGACTCTTTATAAGGCTCTCATAGTAGTCAACTATATCACTATAGGAAGGCCAGCCAGTAACTCGAGATGAGGTTTTGGAGATGTTCTAGGGTTTGGGGGGCAGTCTTACATGCACCGTTATGCTATGCATGCTGCGTTACTGCCCCTCATTTTCATAAACCCCTCCCAAATCCCTTCCCTTTGAATACATTTCTAAAATTTGCATTTGCATTGCACAATACGATAAAACGCCAGCGATAACAGCCTGATGCAATTTGATGAATGACCCTAAAAGTGAGTTATTCCTTGTTTGTCCCATTGCATGTAGGAGCTTACATCACTAAAGAAAACTAATTTCAAGGGCATATATTTAATGGCGTAGGAGTTTAACACCAAAGCTGGCTGAGCTTGTCACTATTTTGAAGGGTACGCTTAAAAAAAAAAGTGGCAAATCTATATATATATATATATCACACTAATCACAATCCCAAAAATAATCAGATATATGTTCCCATATAACCTTTACTATTATATATACAAAGAAAATTAATATGTAAAAGATCTTTTATTAATTGATACGATACACGTAGAAAAGCCAGGAACAATGTACAAATCTCAATTATCCAAATAACAAAATCATCACACACACACAAATCATTCACACCACTTAAGAACCTAAATTTAGCAAAATCTCCCAACTCCCTCCCAACATGTTTCGCTATGCAGAGCTTCTTCAGGGGAATCCACGCAATTGCAATTCTCAATTAAATCGAAGTTCCTGTGCTCTCAAGAGGATGCTCTTTTATACTTTTCTCATATCAGAAGCCAAAAAACTCAAAAGAACTCGAACCCTTCAATGAGGGATTCATCGAGTTCCTTTGAGGTTTTTGGCTTCTGATATGAATCACTAACTTCCCATAGACGTCAATCAGGATGCAAGGAAGGATGCTTTTCATTGAGGTATATAAGCATAAATGATTGGGATATGAGATTCAAAGGATACATGTATATGATTGCTGTCTGAAGAAGTGGATAAGCGCTTGTGAGAAAAGAAATATAAAAGAGCATAGTCTTTTGAGAGCACAGGAAAGGAAATTGGTTCTTACCTGCTAATTTTCGTTCCTGTACAACCATGGATCAGTCCAGACCCTGGGTTATGTCACCAATCCAGCAGAGGGAGGCAGAGAAAACATTCTAATGACTCTGACGTATAACCTGGAGCACCACCTGCAGCCAATAGGTATTGACGAGTATCAAAGCAGAAATTTAACTACTAACATATTAACTAGCTATCTAAACAGGAGAACGAATTTCCAACTCACAAATCCTAAATGGAAGCAGAATCCCAAAAAAAAAATCTTGGGAATAAACAAGAAAATATTAAGAAAAATAGACAGCATGAAAAGGCGGTTTAATCACCCAAACATGAACGAGCAGACTCTCCGAAAAGATAAATATAATACACAGACATAAAGGGTGGGCGTCTGGACTGATCCATGGTACTACAGGAACGAAAATTAGCAGGTAAGAACCAATTTTCCTTTCCCTGTACGTACCTGGATCAGTCCAGACCCTGGGATGTACCAGAGCTGATTCAATTAGGGTGGGACCCAGAGAGTCCTGCTCGGAGAACACTCTCTCCGAAGGCTGCCTAACTTGGAGCGTGAACATCCAATCGGTAATGACGAGCAAAAGTATGCAACGACTTCCAAGTCTCGCTGCTTCACAAATCTCCTGAGGAGAAACTAACTGACATTCTGCCCAAGAGGTAGCTGTGACCTAGTAGAATGAGCTCTCAACCCTTCAGGAAGGTCACGACGAGCTAGAAGATAAGCTGAACGAATTGTCTCTTTTAACCAACGAGCAATCCTAGCCTTCGAAACCTTATGACCTTTGCGAGGGCCACTCCACAAAACAAACAAATGATCAGACAATTCAAAATTGTAACTTCAAGATAACGCAACAGAGCTAGTCGTACATCCAATTTTTTAAGATCCCTAGAGGAAGGATCCAAACGATCTAAACACGGAAAATCCGGAAGCTCTATGGACTGATTTAAATGGAAAGAAGATACTACCTTAGGTAAAAAAGATGTACAGTCCGTAATGAAATTCCTGTATCAGAAATTCTAAGAAAAGGCTCTCTGCAAGACAGGCCTGCAACTCTGAAATTCTACGAGCTGAAGAAATGGCCACAAGAAACACCACCTTCAATGTGAGATCCTTCAAAGTCGCGTGATTAAGAAGGGTTCAAAGGGAGCCGAACACAGAGCCCTAAGAACCAAATTCAAACTCCAAGCAGGACAAGGATTCCAAAATGGAGGACGTAGATGTTGCGCACCTTTGAGAAACGCGCTACATCTGGATGCGCAGCCAAGGATAATCCCTGAACCTTACCACGAAAACATCCAAGCGCTGCCACTTGTACCCGTAAAGAACTACAGGACAAACCCTTGGCTAATCCATCTTGTAAAAAAGATAAAATATTGGATACAGAAGAGTGAACTGGATCTACTTGATGCTCATTACACCAAGATTCAAAAACCTTCCACACCCTTGCATAAGCCAAAGATGTAGAAGGTTTTCTAGAATGCAATAAAGTAGTCACTACACATCTGAATAACCTTTATTCTTTAACCGACGCCTCTCAAAAGCCATGCCGCTAGAGAGAAGCGTTCGACCTCTTCCACACAAACCGGACCCTGAGACAGAAGGCACGGAAGATCTCGAAATCGAAGGGGACCGTCCAGTGCTAGTCTGACCAGGTCCGCGAATCACGGACGGCATGGCCACTCCGGAGCCACTAAGAACGTCGACTTGTTGAACTTCTATCCGACGCAGAACCTTGCCGATCAGAGGCCAGGGAGGAACACATAGAGAAGAACATCCCTTGGCCAAGGAAGTACCAGAGCATCTACTCCTTCTGCTCCTCTTTCCCTCCTGCGGCTAAAGAACCGAGGGGCTTTGGCATTCTGAAATGTGGCCATGAGATCCATTGCCGGAGTGGACCATCTGTTGCATATCATTTAATAGGCTTCTCGCACAATTCCCACTCGCCTGGGTCGAGATGATGCCCTGAGAAAGTCGGCTTGAATGTTGTCCACCCCGGCAATGTGTGAGGCTGCGATGCTGAGCAGATGCTGCACAACAGCTGATCGCCCAGGCTGGACCCTGTGAGCAAGACTCAAACACTCCCCAAACTCTAACATATGCCCTGGAGGTAGAAGTTTTACGGGAATGCAAGAGCGTGGTTAGTACGGCATGTAGTACAACCTATGCCGCTCAAAAAGCCATGCCGCTAGACAAAAGCGTTCTGCCTCTCCGAAACAAATGGGACCTTGGCGTAGAAGAGTCGGAGACGCCTGAAACCACAGCGGGCCTTCCATTGCCAGATTCAAGAGGTCTGCAAACTACAGGCGCCTCGGCCACTCCGGTGCCACAAGAATTACTTTGCCCGGGTGGACCTCGATGCGGCGTAGGATCTTGCCTACCAAAGGCCACGGTGGAAACACGTACAATAGAATGTCCTTTGGCCATGGAAGGACCAAAGCGTCTACCCCTTCTGCCCCTGGCTCCCTCCGGCTGTAGAACAGAGGAGCCTTGGCATTGCGAAACGTCACCATCAGGTCCATAGCCGGATGGGACCAGCGGTCGCACAGGAGTTGAAACGCGTCGTCGGCAAGCTCCCACTCTCCCGGATCTAACTGGTGGCGGCTGAGAAAATCCACTTGAACATTGTCCACCCTGGCAATGTGAGAGGCCGCTATCCGGTAAAGGTGTCTCTCTGCCCAGGTGATTAAGAGTCGAGCCTCTGTCGCTACCGGACGCTCTGAGTTTCTCCCTGGCGATTGATGTAAGCCACCGTTGTTGCATTGTCTGAGAGTATTCTCACAGACCTGCCTTCTACCACCGGGAGGAGGGCTTGGAGCGCTAACCAAACCGCCCTGGTTTCCAAGCGATTGATCGACCAGGCGGCCTCCGTGCTGGTCCATAGTCCCTGGACTGCCATCCCCCGACACCCCGCTTCCCAGCCGGAGAGACTGGCATCGGTGGTCACCACTATCCAACAGGGAATTTCCAAATCCACCCCCTGGTGCAAATTGTGCGGCAATAGCCACCAAGGAAAACTGGAACGCGCCTCGTCCTTCAGGGGCAGAAGAATGAAATTTCTGTGAGAGGGGATTCCATCGGGAGAGCAAGGCGGTTTGAAGAGGACACATACACGCAAAGGCCCACGGAACTAGATTGAGCATTGAAGCCATGGACCCCAGGACCTGTAAGTAATACCAGACTTTGGGTCGAGAGAGAGAGTGCAATGACTCCACCTGCAACGTGAGCTTGGAGATCCTCTCTTCCGTCAGAAAAACCTTTCCCACGGCCGTGACGAAACGAGCCCCCAGGAACTCCAAAGTTTGAGAGGGAACCAGCTGATTCTTCTCGGTGTTGACCACCCACCCCAATGAGTCCAACCTCCAAAGAACCCTCACGTCCGTGTCTCTGCAAAGGCTTTCTGATTTTGCTCTGATTAGCCAATCGTCCAGATATGGATGTACCAGTATCCCCTCCCGTCGTAAGGCGGCTGCTACCACTACCATCACCTTGGTAAAGACTCTGGGCGTTGTCACAAGCCCGAACGGGAGGGCGCAGAATTGAAAATGGCGGCCAAGGATCACAAACCATAGATATTGTTGATGATCTAAACGAATCGGACTGTGCAGGTATGCCTCCGTCAGGTCCAAAGACGCCAGGAATGCTCCCTTGTGCACTGACGCTATCACGGAGTGAAGAGTTTCCATTCGAGACCGAGGCACCTTCAAGGCGCGATTCACCCTTTTTAAATCAAGGATGGGACGGCAGGTGCCCTCCTTCTTTGGTACCACGAAGTAGATGGATTAGCGCCCTCACCTTAGCTGCCCTTCGGGACCTGGAACTATGGCTCCCAGATCCTGTAAGCGCTGTAGAGTGTCTTGCACCGCCTGGCGCTTTTGGTGGTATGCACAAGGGGACACTATGTAATACTCTGATTGGACGAGCAAATTCTAAAGCGTAGCCGTGTTCTATAATGCTTAGGACCCATTGGTCGGAGGTCACTTTGGTCCACTCCCTCCCGGAAAAGGGATAACCTTCCCCCGATCCTTGGAATGAAGGGTTGCGCCGGCCTTGCTTTCATTGTGGGTTTTTGGAGCCCCCATGGGGCTGCTGAGCTCCATCTCTGGCAGGCTGGTGTCCCCGCAAGACTGGTTCCAGATGATTGGCGAAAAGATGAATGAGACAGACCGTGAGGAACAGAAAGCGACTATTTCATGAAATCTCATCTCCCCTGAGGAAAAACCCTCTGGATCTAGCTCTATCCTCCGGCAACCTGTGGACCTTATTCTCTCCCAGAGACTTTATCATGTCCTCCAGTTGTTGCCCAAAAAGAGTTTTCCTTTGAACGGCAAGGAACTCAGCTGTGCTTTATGATGAAACATCCGCCGACCAGTGTCTGAGCCAGAGGAGCTGGCGAGCTGAAACCGCCGCGACCATTGTCCTGCCCGAAGTTCTCAAAGATCATACAGGGCAATCCGCACCACACGCGACCACCTAACCTAACCGCCGCCTCCAAAACGACTAGCCCTCAACGCCGCCGCCCGCATCCGAGGGGGAAGCCTCGGCCTGCCAATCCTGTACGGAACAGAGACAAGCCCGCTGCGTGAAACTGCTGCAAATAGCAGACCGGAATCCTAGAACCAAAACTTAAAAAATCTTCTTGAGCTGCAGCTCCAACTTGCGGGTCCTGCAAATCTTCAGCGCAATGGCCCCCATGACAGGAATGGTGATCTTCTTGGTGACCGCTGAAACCACGGCATCCACCTTCGGGACCTTGAGGAGATCCAAAGCCTCCTCTGGGAGCGGGTACAATTTGTCCATAGCTCTACCCCACTTTTAATTCAAGATCCGGAGTGTCCCCACTCCTTAAACAAGAGATCCGTGACCGACAGATGAAATGGAAAAGGCCGAGCCGGACCCCCGCAGGCCCACCATAACCGGATCCATAGCCCTGAAACCTGAATCCGCCGGAGGCACTTCAATACTGAGCTCATCCAGAATGGCAGGTATCAGAGGGCCCGGTTCATCCTTCCGGAACAGCCATACTACCATGGGTTCATCGCCCTCCACCACTGGCAAGCCATCCCATTTGCCCGGCTTTAGCTGAGGATCCGATCCTGCCCCTCTCCTGGAGCTTGCAGAGGAGAATGAGCCTCATTGGACGTGTCCGTCTCTGAAGTGTCCACTGGACGGGACCTTGACTAAGAGGGGCGCTTCGCCTTGGGATCCTCTGTGCTTCCAGAAGATTTGGGGTGTTTGGTGCGAAGAGGAACCCCTATCCACCCCCGTTGGCCCAGAGGACGGATGGGGCAGCTTAGCCTGCAAGCCTTTTGCCATTTTATGAGCCTTGAAGAACTTGTGCATCATCATCAAATTCAGTGGAGAACAAGGAGGAAGACCCATCAGAGTTCTTGTTCTACTCCTCCGAGAAATCAGCTTGAGCAGCCGGATCCTTGTGTGAGTGAGCTGGGACCCCTGGTATCACCCTCAGCTACTGCAGTTTCAAGGTTTCCAACCCTCTGCTCCCAAACCTTGAATACCTGGGCTGATGGTCCCACCAGGACCTGCCAACCCCCTGGGAAACTAACAGCTAACCAAGAATTTCCTTTTTTTTTTATTTATTTAAACTTAAAGGGACCCTTCACCTAAATCCCTTACTGACCTGATTAGAAAATCACAACTAGTTAGAAAACCTCAAGTCAGACCAAATTCACTACACTGAGACCCCAGCCCCTCCGTTTTACATCTCCACCAGCTGCTGGAGACAGAGAAATTCTGGCAGACTCTAGGTGGCACTTCAGGGGTATAGGATGGAGTCTGCAAAGTTTTTCTGTCTCTATGTTGCTGGGAGGGGAGGCAAAAACCCAGCTGTCCTGGACTGATCTGGGTACGTATACAGAATCACAGCTTCCCCTACCTGAAAAACATTTTATTTCCAGTCATCCTGAGTAGGTACAGATTAGTGAGGGCAGCACAAATTTCTTCACAACACACCACCCCAGACACGTTCTCATGCACACAGAAATACGCACACTCATACACAACCCACCCTCCACTCAGGCTCTCATTTACATTTCCCCCCCTGCAGTTAGGCTCTCATTCACAGCACCACATCCCTACAACCCAATAAGACTCTCATTCAGTCATGCATGCACACATATACCACCAGGAGCCATTCTGCTGCTCCTTATGCTAGCCCGTCGCTAATCCACCAAGCAAGCCTAGCACTTCCTCTATGTTGATCTTGTGCAGCGCGAGATCAGCAATAGAAAATGTGTGAGGTGCCACATGTTTTCTGCTCCCAGGGCCAGTCTCTCCCTTCTTTGGCCGCTGTCCCTTCTGGGCCTGTTCTTTGCCGCCGGCTCCAGTAAATGTGTGCTGGCCTCTACCTGCTGCAGGTCCTTGCTTTTGCTGGGGCGATTTCGCCTGCCACAACACTGTTCCGCGCCACTGCAGGCCCTTCCTCCTAGCAGCAATAAGCCCCCTTCCCCTGTTTGCCACCCGGTGTGGACCCCCCCCCCCCCCCCACCTTCGGTACATCTCTACACAGGTCTACTGTGCCTATTGACAACGCCAGGGCAGTGTACATGAAGAAAACGCTTAGTAAAGCAGGCACCTAGAGTTTAAGCCAATTGGACACAGCTGAAATACCTACACTACCTGAATATAACGCTCCTTGAGCTACTACTGAAAAAGCATAATCTACGCATAATTAAAAATAAATGCCACCCTTTTAAAAAATGTGTGCGCTGGTATCGCCAGCATTTCAAGCCTTTGTAGCGGCTGACTTCCCACCTTTTTGAATTCCAAGCTGCTGAAATTCTATGCAGCCGGACTCTCCTGTCGTCAGCTGTAGTCTTCTGCATTTTTTTGTTTCAAACGCGAAGCAATGCGGCGGCAAGCAACACGTTCTTGCCCTGCCTGCTCCACCTGGCCGACATCTACAGCACTTTAGGACGTCCCCATCCTCCGTTGCAAGCGAGCGAGTACCCATTTCGCCGGGGCGGAATCACGTGACCGCCGAGACACGTGACCCTGTGAGGGTCGATCACGTGACCGCGGCCTGTCTCCCACCATGGCCGCTCACCTGTCCTACGGGCGGGTAAACCTGAATGTTCTGCGGGAGGCGATGCGCAAGGAGCTGCGGGAGTTCCTGGACAAGTGCGCGGGCAGCAAGGTGAGGGACCGCGTCCGTCCTGCTCATGCAGCCCCGCACGGACTCGTCTCCTTAATTCTTTCTTGATTTCTCATTTTTCTCCTCTGACCTAGCTCTTCTTCGGCCACCTCTCATCGTCCCTCCACTCCTCCTCTCCCAGTCAGGGGTGCCTCGTGCCTGATCAGCACTCCCATTCCCCCCCCCCCCCCCCACGCTTCTTTGCATAGCCCGAGCATAGCGGGGAATAGAGACAGCGCTCCCAGTCCCTGTCAATCCAACGAGAAGTAGCCCAGGCCAGAGATCAAATCTGCATCCTCCGCCTAATACCTTCCTTATAATGTGATGAAAGCATTTCTTCCCCTCGCCCTCCGACAGAGCCCACCTTGCCCCAAAGCCTTCTGCTAAGACCCTGAAAGTGCTGCCATTGTATACCGTGAGCCATTCTCTTAAGTGTATTCTTAACAGTGCCTTAGATTACCGCACTCAGATTTATGCCCGATAGGTCACTGACTTGTTTTTTTTAATCTTTTTAGGCAATAGTTTGGGATGAATATCTCACTGGACCCTTTGGATTAATTGCCCAGTATTCACTATTAAAGGTAAACTAAATAGATCGTTTGTTTCTACTCTCTGAGACATCACTGTCATAATGGGCTATACGGCTATATAGATATTATTTCTCGTAAGCACATGCAAAGGGTAGAGTGCATGTATTGTGGAACTAGAGATTGGTCACAGGTTTCCTATGCCCCCGTTAGTGGTGTAGAGCAGCAGTACTTGGGATTTTACTCAAATCCGAGAGATGTTCACAATAACTGGTTGGTGCCATTGAACTGTATTTTTTTTTTTCCCTCAGGAACATGAAGTGGAAAAAATGTTCACCCTTAAGGCAGGCCGCCTCCCAGCAGCAGATGTCAAAAATGTCATTTTTTTTGTGAGGCCCAAACTGGAACTTATGGATATTATTGCAGAAAACGTACTTTGGTAAAGTCTGTTTCAATCAGTTAAAAAATAAATTAGGGCCAGCCTAAAGTTCAGTTTCAGTGTCGTGCCCTGCTGAGTGGAAGAGATTGATTTCTGCTCCCTGCACTGGCTGGGGATGCTGCAGGTAGAGCCAGCATTTGCAGCACCTCAAAGGGAAGGAGTCCTAGTTATTGTGCAATAGTAACACGAGGCGGCCATTCCCCTGGCCCATGATTATTCAGTTCTGGAGGGAGCTTTGGTACATGGCTGCTGGGCAAGGACCTCTCACTTCAGTGTCTGGACTAAGTTGAGAGGGGTTATAACATAGGGGGAAAATCCCAGGAAATGAAGGCTCATAGTCTGTAGTCCAGTAGAGCCTGGTTCTGATTGTGCTAGAAGCCCAAAGAAGATGAAACTGCTGAGCCCCAAACACAAAGCTTAAATGCTATTTTATAGTGGTGCACATACATCATGGTCACACAAGTAGATTAGCATAGTAAAAATTGGTATTCATCTGAAACCTTTCATTCAAACTGGATCTTAATACACTTTATATCACTAGCATTTCTGAAATCTACATACAGCCATCTGTGGGCTGGATGACCTGGCAGCTGTTTTTTGTTTGTTTGTTTTTTTAACAACTGGTGTACATGACTGCTTCCTAAGAAGTGCAGAAGAAAGGAACAGATCTATGGTTATTATTACTCAGTTACAGAACAGACTTGAATATGTCTCTTTCTTTTTTTTTTTTATTTCTGATGTAAGGATTAAAGTTTAAAATAGTGCAGCACTCTGGTGCTAGTAATCACTTGTGTACTAAATATTCTTTTCTAGTGAGGATCGTGCTCGTTGTCCAAGGGATTTGCACATTTTGTTTGTACCACGACGCAGCTTGCTTTGCGAACAGCGGCTGAAGGATCAGGGGGTTTTGGGCTCTTTTATTTACAGAGAAGAGTACAGTCTTGACTTGATTCCATTCGACGGCGATCTGCTATCGATGGAGTCGGAAACTTCATTTAAAGTAAGTATTTAGAGTTAGATTTTTAGTGTGATTTAAAGGAGCATTACCCATCCTTCCTCCAGCCATGATACTCTTATTTTTCCTTTCCTGCATAATCACAGTCATTATACTGTGGGGAAACAGGGCTGGATTTAGACATGTGCCTAGGGTGCTAGTTTAGCACTCCTTCAGCATTTTGATTTCCAGGGGTAAATCACCCTCGCCCCCTGGCATATTGTTAAATTCGGTCCTGTGGGGAACGGTGGAAGCAGACTGTTTGTTGGACACCTAAAAATTAAATCCCTTCTATGTAGGGCTCTCATGCTTCCTTCTTAGCAGATTCAAGCTGCTAGAAAAGCCCTGACTGCATATTGGCATCTAAGCAGTGCTGAATGTTTTAACTGCCTCTCTTCCTTTTTTTGCTAGCAGTCAGTTAGTTAATCTGCAGGTGTAGTCCTGGGAGTGTATGAGCATGCGGTAAAGAAGAGATTTAAAGGCTCCGGATAGCTTTTAGTAATGCAGCCCTGCCTCGATCTGCAAATCATTGATGGAGGGGAGTTTGGTGACGAGCCCCAGCCCAGTTTTGGAGTAGAAATGTGTGCTCTACATGAACCAGATCAGGGTTTAAACTGTGCTTGTTGGTTCAGAGCCTGCCATTCTGTATATATGTCAATTGCTCCCTTTTTTTTTTTTTTTTTTTGGTGTCCTGCTGACAATCTTTCTGCTTTACTTTTCATTAGGAATGTTACTTAGAGAATGACCAGACAAGCCTGTATCACGCTGCAAAGGGACTGATGACCCTGCAGGCGCTGTATGGCACAATTCCCCAGATCATTGGGAAAGGAGAGTGTGCACGGGTAAAAACCGAATGTTTTCTCTCTCTTATTATTGTCCTCTTGATGTTGCTGTTCATTTGCAGTTCCTTTGCACTGTGGTGCTTCAGTATTTGCAGATAGCTGGCCCAGACTTGTTCTCGCTCGATAGCCTGCAGCTATGTTTAGCTGCAGTTCTAGTGAATCACCAGACTTGTAGCCCCCCTGACTTGTGCTAATTAGCTCATTATGTTTGGTGGCCTGGGAAGTGGCAGAAGATTTCTGCATGTCCTTCT
The DNA here is from genome assembly GCF_901001135.1 of Rhinatrema bivittatum. Taxonomy (NCBI): domain Eukaryota; kingdom Metazoa; phylum Chordata; class Amphibia; order Gymnophiona; family Rhinatrematidae; genus Rhinatrema; species Rhinatrema bivittatum. Next base: position 21,059,186 of record NC_042625.1, read on the forward strand.
CTCTCCACAGCCTAAACATCCATGTGATGCTTCCCTGCTGCCACAGTTATTACTAAATTTAAGGACTTTAAGACATGTAATCCAAGCTTGGCTGGTGGCTCAGTGGTAGTGCTTTGCAGTGCCAGGTGGAGAATCTGGGTTCAGCACCCCAGATCAGGTGTTCCTAGTTCCTGGGCTAGGTATACTGCAGAGGCAGCATTTGCCTCCCTTTGGGCGTCTCCATCATCGCTCAACAATGACACCTAGTGGCCGTATTTAGAGCTTGTGATTGCAGGGTTCCAGAAGGAGCCCTGGTGCACAGCCCCTGGCTGAGGACTGGGCTAAGTAAGTTGGGAAGAGATATAAAATAGGGGAAAATCCATTCCCTGTACGTACCAGGATCAGTCCAGACCGCTGGGTTATGCCTCCCTTCCAGCAGATAGAGAAAAAGCTGAAAGGCACTCCATGATAACCCGGTGTGCCACCTGCGATCCTTCAGTATTTCTCTGACTCCAGCAGATGAGGGATGGCATAACCTGCGGTCCTGATCCTTGACAAAATTCTTGATTTATTCATTAAGTGAAGAGATTCTTTATCCTTAGCTCCTCTGACTAGATCAGTAAGTAGTAAAAAAAAGAACAAATTGACAGATCACTTTATAATAGCAATCAAGGCTGGGCTTCTTCTGCCCTACGACCTTTAATACCCGGAGAGTCTTGACACAGCCCGGTGAGTTGGGGGGATTTACCAGTGGGCCGGTCCCTCCCCTCCATGCAGTGCCAGAGACGTCTTAATTCCTCTGGTGGGAGCTACAAATTGTATAATAAGCCCAGGGACGTATGTTCCCCTGGTTGAGCAGCTCTGAAAAAAAAAAAAAGTAAAATAAATACTTTTAAATACAGAGCGAGCCTGCTGAGTTCTCCTGGGTCTCCGGAGGGGATGAGTTTCTTCACTCAGCTGATTTTTTGTTCACTGCTCAGCTTACCATGCCGCGGGGATCGCGGTGTGCAGCTTGTGGAGAGCCGGCAGCAAGGCTCTCACGTGAAAGCCTCTGCTCCCGCTGTATCCCCGGGGGTGAAGGTCCTTCACCGGTGCCGATTGCAGGGACAAGATTAGCTCTGCCGCGATCGCGCGGCTTAGGTAGGCGTCAACAGGCTCAAAAGCAGAGGCCTGCCCCGTCCCTAATAAATGCAGGAACGGTGGCCATTTTATCTGACTCGGGCTCCAATGCTGCTCAGGGGGAGGGGATTTCCCACCGCTTTCTCCGCCCACGTTGAGCCCTGAAAGGCCTCACGATCCAGGGCATGATCCTTCTTCCCCCTACATTGCCTCCGGGGGGGGGGGGGGGGACCCTTAAAGAGACAGCATCCGTTTTCTTCACAGTTTATTTTATTACTGCACAAAGCTTATATGGAAGCAGAGACAGACTTAGATTTGCAGTATGCTCCTCCTGCAAAGATCCCTAGGCCTGCGGAGGATCAGGTGGCTCCTAGAATCCTACTACCCCGTCCAACCCCTGATGCGGAGGTACCGATACCTTCCACTCCTCTTGGGCCCGCACTACCGGACCCCTCCCCGGTAGAAATGAGCGATGATGTGGATAATTCTGCTCAGATCGAAGGGTGCCCCGGTTATTTCGTAGGGAGGAGCTGGATCCTTTGATTCCGCATGTGCTATCAGAACTGGATATTCGGGCTCCACAGCAGGTGGCGGATGTTTCTTCAAGGGATTCTGTTTTGTCAGGTCTTCGGGCTCCTCCTAGAACCTTTCCTTTTCACCCGATGTTATTTCAGCTTATGACCCGGGAATGGGATGCGCCTGAAGCCATCCTACGGGTTAATAGGGCCATGGAAAAGCTTTACCTGCTGCCGGACGAGTTCTTAGATCTTCTTAAGATCCCTAAGGTGGATGTGGCCGTTTCGGCCATTGCCAAGCGCACAACGATTCCGGTGACAGGAGGGGCAGCTCTCAAGGATCTCCAGGATAGGAAGCTGGAGGTTCTTCTCAAATGGATTTTTGAAGTTTCAGCGCTCGGAGTGCGGGCTGCCGTCTGTAGTAGTCTCAAGCAGAGAGCTACCCTTAAATGGGTTCAGCAATTGCTCGTGGCTCAGGCAGGAGGTAGCAGTGGCTTATACAGCGGATGCTTTGTACGATCTTCTACATACCTCGGCACACACGATGTCTTCGGCAGTTTCGGCGAGGAGGCTTCTTTGGCTCCGTAATTGGTCGGCTGATGTCTCTTCTAAATCTCAGCTGGGTTCCTTCCCTTTTAAAGGAAAGCTTTTGTTTGGATGATCTGGAGCAACTTATTAAGTCCTTAGGGGACAACAAGGTTTACAAGTTCCCTTCAGTGCATCTCGGGGTCGTTTTAGGGGTCAACACCATTTTCGTAGGGGTAGGGGCCCATCCTTTGCTCCTCGGCAGTCGTTGGCAAGGTCCCAGGCTTGGGCTCATTCCTTTCATGGTAGACGGCCTCCTCGCGACGGATCCTACCAAGGATTCTCCGCCAACAAGACTCCCTAATGAAGGTGCGCCGGCCCATTCCTCTGTTCCGGAGATCGGGGGTCGTCTCTCCCTGTTTTGCGAGGAATGGGTCAAGATAACTTCAGACCAGTGGGTTCTAGATATCATAGAACACGGTTACACTTTGGATTTTGCTCGCCCGCTACAGGATCCTGATCCTGGTGTCTCCTTGCGGGTCTCAGGCAAAGCAACAGGTGGTGCTCCAAATCCTCTGTCAGTTAAAGGCTCTGGGAGTGGTTGTCCCGGTGCCACCGGACGAATGTCGAACCAACAGGTACTCCATTTATTTCGTGGTCCCCAAGAAGGAGGGCTCCTTCCAGCCGATATTGGACTTGAAAAAGGTCAACCGAGCGCTACGGGTACCTCGTTTTCTCATGGAGACGCTGAGGTCCATCCATCATTGCGGCCATCCACAAAGGCAAATTTTTGGCCTCCTTGGATCTGACAGAGGCTTACCTTCACATAGGAATCCGAGAATGTCACCGAAGGTTTCTGCGGTTCATGGTCTTGGGCGAGCATTACCAGTTTTCGTGCTCTGCTGTTCGGTTTGGCGATGGCTCCCCGCATTTTCACAAAGGTGATGGTGGTAGTGGCAGCGTGTCTACGGATGGATAGTCAATTACTCCAAGAGCCAATTGGTACCGTCCCAGGTGTTGGAATTTCTGGGAGCATGTTTCAACACAGCTGTGGGCAAGGTTTTCCTACTTCGGGAGAGGATGGGCAAACTGATGTTTCAAGTTCGTCTTTTGGCCCTCCCTTTGCCCAAGGTATGGGACTATTTACAAGTTCTTGGTTCTGTTGGGTCTACACTGGAGTTGGTTCCCTGGGCATTTGCTAATATGAGACCTTTTCAGAGGGCATTGCTTTCCCGTTGGGACCCAAGTCTGAGGAGTTCCACTTGCCCTTGCCCCTCCTGGATCCAGCCAGGACCAGTCTGGAATGGTGGTTGGTTCCCGATCACTTGCAACAGGGCATGGACCTGGAGAATCCCCAGTGGATGATCGTGACAACGGATGCCAGCTTTTCCAGTTGCGGTCATGATCGGCACAAGGTCAATAGACAGCTCAAGAGTCCAAGTGGTCCATAAATTGGTTGGAGACCAGGGCGATTCATCTAGCGCTACACTGTTTTCTCCCACTAGTCCAGCATCGTTCGGTGAGGATTCTGACCGACAATGTGACAACCGTTGCGTACATCAATCGTCAAGGGGGAACAAAGAGTCGGCTGGTGGCCGCCGAGGCGAACAAGTTGATGGTCTGGGTGGAGCGCAATCTGACACGGTTGGCAGCGTCCCACATAGCCGGAGTGGACAATGTCCAGGCAGATTTTCTCAGTCGACAGCGACTAGATCCCGGAGAGTGCGAGTTGTCCGAGGAGGCGATGCGGCTCTTGACTCGCCGGTGGGGAGTCCCCCATCTGGATTTGATGACAACTCAGCTGAACGTGAAGGCAGCTAGTTTCTTCAGTTGCAGAAGAGAGCACGGGGCAGAAGGAATGATGTCCTGGTCTTTCTGTGGCCCCACGACGCACTCCTCGGTGTTTCCTCCTTGGCCGTTGTTGGGGAAAGTCTTAAGGTGAATAGAGTCCCACTGGGGGCCGGTTATTCTCGAAGCGGAAGCCGTGGTTTGCAGACCTGATCAACTTGGCGATAGACGGTCCCTTGTGTCTCGGTCATCTACCGAATTTGGTTCGACAGGGTGCTGTATTTTTTGATCAGGTGGCTCGCTTTTGTCTAGCGGCTTGGCTTATGAGAGGAGGCAGTTGAGAAAGAAAGGTTATCCGGATGCGGTGATTACCACTGTACTACACGCACGAAAGATCTCTACTTCTCTCACCTACGTTCGGGTGTGGAAGGTTTTCGATTCCTGGTGCAGTGGATTGAAGGTGTCCCCGCGCCAGGCCACTATTGTGCACGTTCTCGCATTCTTGCAGGAAGGCTTAAAGAAAGGACTGGTGTATAGCTCGCTCCAGGTTCAGGTAGCGGCGTTAGGCTGTTTAAGAGGTAAGGTTGATGGTACGTCCATTGCAGGCCATCCGGATGTGGCGCGTTTTATGAAGGGAGCTAAACATTTACACCCGCCGGTGTGTGCAGTGTGTCCTTCATGGAGTTTAAATTTGGTACTCCGTGGGCTCTGCGTTCCTCCTTTGAACCTATCAAGCGGGCTACGTTGAAAGATTTAACACTCAAGGCGGTGTTCCTCGTGGCAATCTGTTCGGCCAAACGAATATCGGAGATTCAAGCGTTGTCCTGCAGAGAACCGTTCTTGCGAATCTCGGACTCTGGGGTCTCGCTTAGGACGGTGCCTTCTTTTCTGCCAAAGGTGGTATCGGCGTTTCACGTAAATCAGTCAGTTGAGTTACCGTCCTTTCCAGATTTGGATCGGAATTCTCCTCAGGCTCATGATTTGAGGAGACTGGACGTCTGATGGATACTTCTTCGATACTTCGAAGTGACTAATGACTTTCGGTTGTCAGACCATCTTTTTGTCTTATGGAGCGGTCCTAAGAAAGGATGTAAGGCTTCAAAGACTACTATTGCCCGATGGTTGAAGGACGCTGTTGCTTCAGCATACATATGTCACGGGCGGCAAGTGCCAGATGGTCTTAAGGCTCATTCGATCAGATCTCAAGCAGCATCTTGGCCAGAGAGTCAATGTGTTTCGCCACAAGAGATTTGCAGAGCAGCTACTTGGAAATCTTTGCACACGTTTGCTAAGCATTACCATTTGGATGTCCAGGCTCCGGATGTTGATTCTTTTGGCAGCAGTGTGCTTCGAGCGGGACTCTCCGGGTTCCACCCCATTTAGGGCAGCTTTGGTATATCCCAGCGGTCTGGACTGATCCTGGTATGTACAAGGAAAGGAAAATTGGTTCTTACCTGCTAATTTTCATTCCTGTATTACCAAGGATCAGTCCAGACGCCCGCCCAGGGGTATAGTGTTCAGGAGAGTCCGCTCGATTGGTTTTGGTTTTTTTCTCTCTCCAGTTTTTAGACTAATCTGAAGATTTTCAAGCAAGCTTATCCATGGAAGCATTTCAGTCCGTACTCTTGTCCTGTACATAGTTTTCACAGGTTATTGTTCAGCTAAATTCTCTTGATTTAGTCATTGGTTGTTTAAATTTACTTCATTCTGCTTTGATATTGATTATACTGAAGGATCGCAGGTGGCACACTGGGTTATCTGCAGGTGCTTTCAGCTTTTCTCTGACTCCATCTGCTGGAAGGGAGGCATAACCCAGTGGTCTGGACTGATCCTTGGTACTACAGGAACGAAAATTAGCAGGTAAGAACCAATTTTCCTTTGTTGGATCCCAGCCCCAGTTCCAGTGGAGCTGGAAGCTTAAAAGCAGGAAACTCCAGTGCAAAATAAAAAAGAAAATCTAATTATTTCCAGTTTCTCATGTAGCTTATCCATATTCCACTGTAGGAAAACTGTGTGAGACTTAAATGACACACATCAATGCTTTTAGCTATTTCATTTTTCTTCAGAGCATCTGGGCTCTGAGTTCCAACTCACCCCTGGGGTGTTTTGTTTTCAGCATGTGGTAAACATGATGATAAGAATGAAAAGAGAGTTCACCGGCAGCCAGAACTCAATCCTGCCAATTTTTGACACTGTCTTGCTGCTGGATCGCAACATAGACCTGTTAACGCCATTGGCAACTCAGCTTACATATGAAGGACTTATTGATGAAATCTATGGAATCCAGAACAGTGAGTACAGGATTGTACAGCAAACTCGCAAATAAAATGTCAGAAGTTGCTTTTTCCCCCCACACAATATTGAAACAGACAGATCTGGGTCTGAGCCGGTGACCCAATGGTACTGTTACCCACTGCCATGTGGGAGACCTGGGTTCAGTTCCTGAGCCTGGTTAATACATTATGTATGTTTTTGTTTTGTTTTTTTTAACCTTAAATTTGTGTCTATTTAGTGCGGCGTATTTTGTAAGCAGTGATTGAGAGAGGTGGAAACTGTTGTTGTCTTGCTGGGTTTGATTTGGGTTCAGTTTCGGCTTCCGTGCTTTGCTTGTGACCTGGGTGAACCTGTCTCTCTTCCAGCTCACGTGAAGCTGCCGCCGGAGAAATTTGCCCCTAAAAAGCAGAGCGAGGGTGGGAAGGAGCTGCCCACGGAGCCCAAGAAGCTTCAGCTGAATTCTGCCGAGGAGCTCTACGCCGAGATCAGGGATAAAAACTTCAACGCGGTTGGCCCAGTGCTCAGCAAGAAAGCCAAAGTCATTTCTGCAGCATTTGAGGCAAAGTATCCGCATTACTCTTCTTCTCTGTGGTCTGCACGGCAGGGAGATGGCTATAAATGCTTTTGTTTTCTTGCATTTTATTATTAGAGGAGTGAGACTGAATAACTGGCACAATTGCCCCATTAATTCTGCTGTTTACAGTGTTGTCACATGCCTTTTTGCTAAACAGTAACAGAGGCACGAACGCACTCTGTTTCCTCTCTAGGTCCTAATGACTTTAAGCAAGGGATTTCTTTTTGCAGTACTTTTCCTCGAGCACACGAGCATTACTTTGGATTAACTTTAACACACATCAAGAATCTTGCCTTAGGTAGGAGAACCTCCCTGCCCCACCCCCACTCCGTGCAGCTGTTTACACTGCTGGATATGACTGACCGGTGCCCGCTGTATCTGATCTCAGCCAGGCATCCTCTTTGTCTCTTCAGCACGGAGTTCACTGTGTTGTTACTGCATCGGGCTGCTCCCTAGTTGCTTTAATCTTTATTTTAATGTTTATATTCTGCTTTTCGGCATTTCAAAGCAGATTACATTCAGGTTTCTTTATTTAAAAAGAAAGGGAGTACATTCCTGAATATTTCCTTCAAACAGTTTTTATGGTTTTTGGGGTTTGTTTTTTTTGACAAACAGTAATATGAGAAATTGCACATAACCCTCCCCTTTTTCTCCCATGATAAACATGAGACCACGCTAAGCGTAATATGTGGTTTATCACACTGAAATAATAGAGTTCGGGCTACTGTTCAGTATTAACTTCCTAAAGAGGGGACAATGAGTAAGAGAGAGTGAGGAGAAAATTCAGAGCTTGCCAGATTTAATAGGTGATAATGAGATGGGAATTCCCACTGCAGCAGAGGGCATTTAAATTACAGACTTCATTATCACCCTCTTTGCCCAAACTTGTCCAGGAGTTGGCTGGTGTTTGGCAGAGTCCCTGCACTACTTTTCGCTTTCATGTACGAGATACACAGATGCATCAATGCATGGATTATTAGAGGGACAGGAGGAAAGGGCATTCCCAGCCTGAGAAAGCTTAGCATCTCATTGACCAGGAAATGAGGATATTGCTAAAATCAAAATACCAACGAAACCATGGCATGAGGTGTGAGGCAGACAGGCCCTCAGAAATCAGCTCCCTGTGACCATTGTCTCCAGCATGCCTGCATATACTAAGTCATCGTCTTACAAGTGCACAGAACAAAAGAGCAGTTAGCTCTGTTCTAGTAAGAAACAAATGCAGAAACTATTTAAGAAAAATACATTTTGGTTAATTTCCAAGTTTTGAGGTGATCCAACCTGCTCCGACAGCTCGACTTTGGATTAGCAGTCCAGTTGTGCAGTGCATTACTTTTAATCACAGAGGGGGGGGGGGGACCCGTTTACTCCCAGGTCAAAGCACAGAGTTGCCAGTTGCACAGCATACTCCAGTCCGTGCAGTGTGCAACGTTACGTGCACTGGCCAGCTGTCTCGGTTCCTTCCCTTATGAGTTTCTCTCCAACGCTTCCAGCCCTAGCACAACAGCATTGCATCCAGGAAGGCTGGGGGTGACCTGCATGAAGGGACCGGGGTTAGAACCCAACCTTCAGTGAGCACGGGGAGGCTGGATCTTTGGGTTGTTTGGTTTTTTTTATAATGGCAGCTTCACTAACCTTGGTGGCTGTGGAGGACAGAGAATGGGCCTGGGTGTTGGGAAAAGCAAGGTTCAAGATGAAAGGTCTGGAATGACCTACTAGCAGGCGAGGCCATAACCACGGCAGATTTTGGACAAGCATGAGACGTGTGGAAGACTGGGGGAATAAGGGCTGAGAGGACAGGTAAAAGACATCGGTGTTGGGTTGTGTCAGGGATTTTATCTGTGCTTCCAGCCAAATAGCTGAATCTCAGCTGGACAGACCGGATGGACCGTTTTGCTGTCATTTACTGGATGGGAGTCATGGGGGAAAGGGTGAGGGAGGGTTTCCTGTATGCCAGGCTCTTGAAAAGCAGACGGTGGGGAGAGGAGAGGTTAGCCGTAGAGCCGGAGGAATTTTAAGGCGAGGTATGGTGGAACCAAGCACACTTTTGCTGAGTTACAACCGCCCTCCCTGTGACGTGGGCTCCTTATGAGGATTGTCCAAGCTGGGAGTGGACGGAGGATGCATATTCAGAGACAGCTAGGGTTGCATGTTTCAAGTAGGGGGCTCCTCCATCCCTTGAGCTTGTGATGGCCAAGGGTACAGGTCATCCCGAAAGTTATTCAGGTTGGTTTTCTAAGGGCATTGCCCAGGGGATGGGGGATGGGGGGAAAGGCAGCTGCCCAGGATAAAGTTCATGAAAGCAGGCTGAGCTCGGACATAACTCAGGACACCCTACAGCCATAGTAATATTTTGTCATCTAAAGGTCACCTGCTGTACCCCACATACTGCTGACTTGCAATCTTAATACAGCGGCAGCCTCTTATTTCCCCAGATACTGACACTGATTAGTCATTTCCAAAGGATAGGGGCAGGGAGGAGGGGGCCATGGGATGTGTCCAAGGTGCCAAGCTGATATGCCACTGCTTTCCCCCGTTCTTTGCCTGTAGCCAGATCAGTGCAAAATGAGGATCTGCACTACCAATGGACAAACATTCTTTGTCCTTGGTCCGTATTTCCTGCTGAGGTTCTCATGGGACTCTCTCTCTCTGTTAGATTGGATGATTCCTCTCCTGTCAAGTCCCAAGTGCTGTGAACTGCTGCCGTCTAAGCCAGGGGTAGGCAACTCCGGTGTTGGGTTTGCAAGATAATCTATAGTGCATGTTCAGTGTGGAGAACCCAACCGGCCTGTGGCACTCGAGGACTGACATTGCCTATCCCTGACTTATGCAGTTTTGTCAGAAACCTGTTTTTGCCTTATGATGTGTTTTCTTTAACAACGATGATCATCCATGAATGCTTTCAGCATCTTTGAGATATGTATTCATTGTGACTGCGAGTTTGTTTTTTATTTTTAAGGAACGGCATAATGCTAAAACAGTTGGAGAGATAAAGCAGTTTGTCTCGCAGCTGCCACACATGCAGGCGGCCAGGGGTTCGTTAGCCAACCATACGTCAATTGCAGAGCTCATCAAAGTTATAACAAGTAAGTGACATTTACAATTGCCACCAGCTGTGGCTCTTCTTGAGAACATAGGTAATTCCTCCTGTTCCCCAAACCCTGATAAATTAACTATGGAAACACCTGGACAACAACAGGATCATCTGCACTGTGGAAAGGAAATGTGAGTGTTTGTGGTTTGACTCCTGGTGGCTGCAGACTATGTATTTCAGCCTTCACATGGCAGCAATGTGTAGTGTTCTGTGAGCAGATGTGAGGAAGCAGTCATTCCTGTTCATTATCCCAGATCAGTCCAGACGAGTGGGTTTATGCATCCCTACCAGCAGGAGGAGACAGAGAACAAAACTTTGAGGCACTGCTACATAACCGAGAGTGCCTCCTGCAGTCCCTCAGTATTTCTCTGACTCCAGCAGACGGTAGAGGTGCAAACCTGCAGTCTGATAGTTTAGAAAAAAGAGAGATTATTTTTCTCATCTGATGCCCGATTCTCCCCATGCGAGGGAACTTCATCATTTGGATGAGTGTCTGGTTCTCCTAAGATATCTCAAGGTGACTAATGGTTTTTGGACCTCGGACCATTTTTTTGTGTTACTCAGTGGACCAAAGAAAGGTACGATTTCTCGTTGGTTGAAGGAGGCGATTGTTTCAGCCTATATTTGAGAAGACCGGCCGATCCCTGAGGGTTTGCGGGCACGTTCCACTAGGGCTCAGGCTGCCTCCTGGGCAGAGGGTCAGTTGGTGTCTCCTCAGGAGATTTGCCGGGCAGCACCATTATCCTCTTTGTACACTTTCACTAAACATTACTGTTTGAATGTTAGGACCCCAGAGGAGGACGCCTTTAGGGAAAGTGTGTTGCATACAGGTCTTTTGGGATCTCGCCCAGTATAAAGGGGCTCTGGTACATCCCACTTGTGTGGACTGATCTGGGTATGAACAGGAAAGGAAAATTGGTTCCCTGTACGTACCAGGATCAGTCCAGACTGCTTGTTATGCCTCCCTTCCAGCAGACGGAGTCAGAGAAAAGCTGAAAAGCACCCCCCAGATATACTGGTGTGCCACCTGCGATCCCCCAGTATTTCTCTGACTCCAGCAGATATCAGAGGGGCTAATTTTCATTCCTGGAATACCACAACTCAGTCCAGGCTCCCAGCCCGTTATGATTATTCTCGAAAGACCTCTCCTGATTCTAGATACAGGATTTAAATTTATACTGCAGAATATAATTGTATATAGTTTTTGTTTATTTGGGATGCAAGATCCCATTGTTCAAGGGTCAGTTTGGTTGGGAGTTTCAACTTGTCCCCCAGCTCTTTAGAGGAAGAGATCCTGGAGGTTTGGAGTTAGACATCTTGGCTTGGGTACAGGGCAATACTGAGGGCCTGCAGGTGGCACTCTCGGTTCTCTGCCTCCATCTGCTGGTAGGGATGCATAAACCCACTTGTCTGGACTGATCTGTGGTATTATAGGAATGAAAATTAGCAGGTAAGAACCAAGTTTCCTTTGTATAGTCTCCTGAGACTATGATGTGCTATATGGGTATGGCAGGCCTTTCCCTCCTTTGTAGACAATCCCATCTAATGTGTAACAGTATTATTATTATTAATAATAATTTGGGGCTTTAAGTTTACAAATGGTATCTTGGCATGCTTTATGATTTACAGTAATTTAGGTTAGTGCATGCAGCCGTCTCTGGGGCACATGGCTTTACATTAGTTTTCTGATACCTCAGCTATGGCAGCTCAGAAGGAACAAGGAAGCCAGGGTGGTACTGAGATCTAGTTGGACAAATAAGGAACAGTGTTCTCCAAATTCATTGCTTGGGATCCTCAACCGGCCTTACCATAATATGTTAATTTGTATGGGTCATATTTATTTATTTAAAAGTTTTGTAATCTGCCCATCACTATGACAACTATTCTAAGTGGATTACAGATTAGGCCATGCATGCAAATGTAGCTCATGAATGCTCACTTGGGAGCGCCTGCAAACCAAAATCCCGATTTAGAAGTCCTGGAAGCCGAGTTTGGGAAAGCTTGGTCTAGGCCACGCCACCTTCTGGTATTCCTGTATTATTTTTGGAGCCAGAGAACGGCAGCAGACAACAGCTGGAGTAAAGAATGCGGAGCATTGTTGAAAAATCTGCTGATCAAAGGAAATCCTTTTTCCACAGACAGCAGGTAACCCAGAGCACAGTGCTGCTGTGTTTTGGTGGTGGTTCTAGCCAGATGCTGCTTCACTACCGTAATCCTTTTTCTATCTGTTTTAGCCTCAGAAGCTTTTCGTGATAATTTAACTGTGGAGCAAGAATTTATGACAGGAATAGACACAGATAAAGTAAGTGAAAAACCAGATTCTTCCTTCATGCATGTTTGTTTTTTTTTAATGAGCTTTTCACAGTCTTAAAATAGTTGTATATGATGTTATCTGTACCCATTTCTAGACTACACGTACAGTGGGAAGTAACATTCAGTACACTGTCCAGGCTGGCGACTAGAGGTGCATCTGTGGGCCTGCTTTGGTCCGAACTATGAATTACTCCATGCTTGGTGGGAAGTACCCCATGGGAAATTATATTTGCTAATATGTTTTATCTTCGGCTTCATTGCCTGAGTGGGGGATGAGACAGGGTCCCAGCCACCCCAGTACCACAACTCTGTGCCCTTCCCAAACAATCTCTCACTAGTGGCACCACAGACCTGATAAAATCATCACACCAGAATAAAACAGTAATTAACCCTTTTACTGGTACTGTATAAGCAGACAGTAAATCCAACCAGAACATTAAATGGGAAAAAGTACAGTAGTGAAGTATAATATAAGCTTGCAATTTTCTTATTTTATATCAAGCAATGCAAAAATAACACTGGGTTATGGCCTGTTAGCCGGGGCAGCCAACCTACTCGTATAAGTGGGAAAAAATAAGGAATGCTAATAGGGAAAGGTTGGGGGAGAAAGCAGTGAAGTGTACAGAGCTGTCAAAAATAGTTTTTACCCCTGAGTATTAAAAAAATAAAATAAAAGGGAGGGGGGGGGGGGAGATCCACCTCAGTGTCAGGAGTTTGTAAAGGGTGTGCACCCTGTCCCAAAGACAACATTGTGTGGAGACAAAGCAATCAAGAAAATGAAGGAGCCCAGCCCTCTTGATGGGGGAGCTGAGCACTGCAGGGTGTGGAAGGTGTCTCTCTCTCTCTCTCTCTCACTCCTGCGGAGCTTGGTGCGAAACAGAAAGTGGAGCGGGTGTTCGTCTCTTAGTCACCAGGTTTTCTTTCCCAGTACCTGCCTGCCTGCAAGGGTTTGTGCTTGACTTCAGCTGAAAGGCTGAAGTGGAGAGAAGGGCTGTCCCACGTGCACAGAGAGAGCCAGCCAAATTGTGCCTTTTCTACCTTAAATGGGCTTCCTCCTCTGCTGGCTATGCAGTGCTGTTCTCTAGGCAGGCTAAACAGTGCAGCCCTTTTCCAACTTGTTAACACTGCGAGTGCTGGATGCTGGCTCTTGCAGAACATTTGTTGTTCACAGGCAAGCACACAGGGGTTTTTGATATATTTTTATATTCCTTTACCTTGGCTGCAACAGCTTGCAGCTTCTGCAGAGTTGAAAACCCTTTTTTGACAGGTCCAAAACACTTCATTTAGATCCAGATGTAGCTCAGTCCACATTCTAAGGCGCCAACACATGATAAGCTCATGGGGCCAGGAACCTGGTTTATAGTAGCTCGCTATACATATATTTTAATGTGTGTATGAATTTGTATGGCCTCTTCCTGAAAATCAGAGGTATACAAAGAATTCTGATTGTCAGAGTAAAGATGATGTTACATTCAGTCTTTGTACAAAAATACAATTGGTTTCACTGGTTTTGCTTTTATATCATTTCACTTAGCCACACATTCAATCAAATCACTTAGACTTTTATAATTTGATTGGTAGGACCCATACGCAAGGAGTTTGTCAATCAATCAAACTCACACTTGGTCATAGGTCACATTACTTTATCTATAACTCCAATATTTTTGGGTATTTACTTCAGTTTTTGTAAAAGACGCTTGCAATTATATATTGCCAAGCCTTAAGGAACTTCAATGTTAGTAATACATCAATCATGGGAAAATCCGAAATAATCAATAGTATCAATGCAACACAGTCACTTCCTCCATATATTTTCCAAGTGTAACGATACTTATCTCAAGAAGACATGTTTGATGCTGCCAGACCTCTCATGAAAGCTTTATAAAGATTAATATTGTTCTGACTAGGAAACAGACAGAGACCAACTCTTTATTACCCTGCCTGCAACCACTGAATGTTACCAGACAGCACGCTTATACTGTTGTGTTTTTTGTTTTTTAATCAAGGTTAACAGTTACATAGAGGACTGCATTTCTCAGAAGGACCCACTGATTAAGATCTTACGGCTGGTCTGTCTCCAGTCTGTGTGTAACAATGGACTTAAGCAAAAAGTTCTGGATTACTACAAGAGAGAGATCCTGCAGGTCAGAGGACTCAGCCGAGGTCACTCCGTTGTCTCTGTGGCTGCTGATTGTCTTAAACATGTATCCCATAATATATCCAGCAATGAAACCACATTGGCAGATTAAATTGGGATTAGGTTTCATTATGAATAAATTATGATCAACAGATTATTTTGAGACTTCAGATGAATAGCAATTTAAGCTGTTCCAGTTTTTACCTTGAAAGCAGTTAGCTTCACCTGAGTATTTTTAATTAAATATTTGCATACAGAAGCATATCTATGGCCGACTTACATGTTCAGGCATGACAGAGCTCATAGTAAAAACAGGAGCAGCCCGGACTGCTACACTCCAGGAGTCTTAACATATTCCCTGTGCCCAAACATTGGTTCCTGTTCGTACCCTGGATCAGTCCAGATGAGTGGGTTTATACATCCCTACCAGCAGATGGAGGCAGAGAGCAAATCTTTGAGGCACTGCTACATAACCGAGAGTGCCACCTGCAGTCCCTCAGTATTTCTCTGTCTTTAGCAGATGGCAGAGGTGCAAACCTGCAGTTTGGAGTTTTCAAAAACAAAAAAAAGGAAAAGATTTGAGAGAAGATTTTGGCTCCCCAAGGTGTTAAGTACCTTCGTGGGCCATCCCTCGGGTAGAACAGGGCGAGCAGGGGGTTGGTGATTCCTGGGGTAGCTCGGCCCTTGTCTTCGGGGGGGGGGGGGGGGGGGGGTGATTGTCGGTTGCTCTTGGTCCTTATCGCCTTGCTGGGCTCAGCATTTCAATTTTTTCTTTCCCTTCTGTGTGTGTGTCCCTTTAAGTGAGTTTAAAAAAAAAAAAAAAAAAAAAAAAGCTTAAAGGACTGGAAGGGGATGGAGCAGTTCATAGACTGTGCTTCACCGGCTGAGTTCAGTTTTCGCTGCCAGGAGGCAGCTGTAGGTGAGCGGGATTGAATCACCGTGTATGTCGGAGCTGTGTTGGAGCCGAGTGCTTGTTCAGCACCGGACAGCACCGCCTGCAGTGCTCCTGCGGGCAGGGTTTATTTTTAGGTCTCTTTTTTTTTTTTTTTTTTGCCTGCATGGCACCTCCTGCACTGTGTGGGGGAAAGTTTGCCATGGCTGCCGCTCAAGGCACTCTCACCTCGATTCGACCGTGTTTTGCAGGGAATGCGTCTCAGGAGGGGCGGGGACCTCCGCAGGCGGCCCGGAGGGGATGGCAGGAGCCTGTGTTCGATGGGGCAGGTTTTGGAGGCACTGGGGGAGTCTGAGGAACCGGCAGCTGTTTTGTGCACGTGTGCTGGGAGCCAGGCTGCTGCTTCAGGACCTCGGGACTCCCCTTCCACATTTTTTCCTGCAGAACAAAACCCTGCTGGGAACAGGTGCGGGGGAATGCGGATCCGGACCTTTCTCCGTCAAATCTGGAAACGTTTTCTCCGGGTTTTCTCCTTTTGATGCATTTGGCCAGGATGGGAGCTGGGACCAAGCGGTCTTTGCCTAGGAAGTCCCGGGCGGCAAAAAAGCCTAGGCAGCCGGAGTCCAGAGGGTTCCTGAGGCTTTTGGGTCTCAAGAGGTCCGCGGTGGACAAAGACATGTCTGAGATGGATGATCTGGATCAGGGGCGAGGAGGACCGATGGATCTGGGCAGGAACCCTGCTGGTACGTTGCTGGATCCATTACAGGATTTGGGTCAGGATCCTATTAATGCTGTACGGGATCCTATGCAGGATCTGGATGAGATTCCGGCTGCAGATGAGGACGATCCTCAGGTGGATCCGCAGGGAGGAGTTCTGCAGGGAGGAGTTGGGCCCACTGATCCCCCAGGTTCTGGAAGAGCTGGGGATTAAGGTCGCTCAGGAGTCGTCGGACAGTGAGGGGGTGAACCCAGTCCTGGACCCCCTAAGACTTTCCTGTTGCCTAAGATGGTAAAGAAGGTGGATCGGGAGGCTCCCGAGGTAGGCTTGAAGGTAACCAGAGCCATGGCCAAATTATATCCCTTGCCGGAACAGACTCTGGAGTCATGGAAGATTCCCAAGGTGGATGCTGCAGTATCCGCAGTTACCAAGAAGACTACTATCCCGGTGGCAGGCGCCGCCGCCTTGAAGGATGTTCAAGATCGTAAACTAGAAATCCTCCTTAAGAGGCTGTTTGAAGTTTCAGCTTTGAGCCTGCATGCGGCGGTTTGCGGGAGTCATGATGCAGAGACCCTGTTTGTGCTGGGTGCAGAAGGAGCACAATAAGAGGTCGGGGACGGCTGTGGAGACGGCTGGGGAGCAGCCTATGTGTGCCGGATGCCTTGTACGATATGATTTGGACTTCCGCCAGAAGTATGGTCTCGGCGGTAACTGCAGGGAGACTCCTGTGGTTACGAAATTGGTCAGCGGATGTGTGGGCAGATCCCTTTAAGGTCAAGCTGTTGTTTGGGGAGGATCTGGAACAGCTCATGAAACAATTGGGGGAGTTGAAAGGTTATAAGTTGCCTGAGGACAAGAAGAACCCCAAGAAGTTTTTTCCTCCGCACTCTCCATTTCAGGAGGCAAGGAGGTTTCGTGCTGGCAGGAGTCTGGCACCAGCTGCCCCAAAGCAGAGTTCTGGCCAACAGCAGTCTTTTTGAGCCCAACGCAAGCCCCCGAGGGACAGTGGGTCCCAAGATGGGGGCGAAGCAAGATTGGACAATGAAGGCGTGCTAGTCCACTCCTCTCTGGAGGCTATTGGAGGGAGGCTGGCCCTCTTTTACGAGGAGTGAACCAAGCTCAGGTTGGACCGGAGAGTCTCAGGTGGTGAGAGAAGGCTATGCTCTAAAAATTTCTGCCTCTCATGGATGCCTTTCTAATCTCCCACTGTGTCTCTCAGAGCAAGCAGGAGGCCGTGCGGGAGACATTGCACCATCTGCAGCTCCTGCACACCATTGTTCCAGTGCCGCCTCTGGAAAGGGGGCAGGGTCGATACTCCATGTACATCGTGTGGTGCCCAAAAATGAGGAGACTTTTCAGCCCATTCTCAATCTACAGAAAGTCAATGCTGCCCTCCAGATGTTGCGTTTTCGGATGGAGATGTTGCGCATGGTGTAGGCGGTACACAAAGGGGAGTTTCTGGCATCATTGGACTTGTCAGAAGCCTACCTGCATATCCCCATTCAGACTGAGGTCCGTGGTACTGGGGGAACATCTCCAGTTTTGAGCTCTTCCCTTTGGGTTTGCGACAGCGCCACACACTTTCAAAAAGGTGATGATGGTAATGGCGGCGGCTCTCAGGAAGAAAAGGTATCCTGGAGTACTTGTACCTGGATGATTGGCTGATACGGGCAAAGTCGGAGGTGGAGTGTGCTCACTCGATCCAGCAGGTACTGCGGCATCTGGAGGCATCGGGCTGGATGATGAACCTTGCAAAGAGTCATCTGGAGCCGACCCAATCCTTGGAATATCTGGCACCTCGCTTCAATACCTGACCAGGGAAGATGTTTCTGACTATGGAGAGAATCGTCAAGTTGCAGAGTCAGGTTCTTCGGCTACTGGACCTGTCGGTTCCCAAGGTTTGGGATTACCTGCAGGTGCTTGGATCCATGGTGTCTACGCTGGATTTGGTGCCATGGGCCTTTGCTCACATGCGTCCTCTGCAGGGGGCTCATTTATCTCATTGAAACCTGCTGTCGGAAGATTTTCAGCTTCCTTTACCATTGCTGGAAGTTGTCAGGTCCAGTCTTTCATGATGGCTGTCTCGGCGTAGTCTGGAGAAAGGGATGGATCTAGAAGTGCCCGACTGGGTGTTAGTGACCACGGATGCCAGCCTCTCAGGCTGGTGGGTGATTTGTCAGGGAAAATCAGCCCAAGGTCAGTGGTCGCCGGAAGAGGTGACTTGGTCCATCAATCGGCTGGAAACTAGGGCGGTGTGCAAGGCTTTGTTAGCGTTTCTTCCGCTAATCCAGGACAAGCTGGTGTGTGTGTTCTCTGACAGTGCAACGACAATGGCATACATCAATCGGCAGGGCGGCACGAAGAGTTGCCTGGTGGCGCTAGAGGCACAAGAATTGTTTGGATGGGCGGAGAAACATCTGGTGCGGATAGCTGCTTCTCATGTGGCCGGAGTAGATAATGTGCAGTTAGACTTTCTCAGCAGTCAGCATCTGGATCCGGGGGCGTGGGAGTTGTCGGCAGAGGCCTTCACCTTGCTGCAGGCACAGGTGGGGCAGACCAGTGGTGGACCTCATGGCAATTCCAGCGAATGCCAGTGGATTGGTTTTCCGTTGCAGAAGGGAGGTCAGGTCAGAGGGCATAGACACTCTCGTTCAACCGTGGCTGGCGCACCTGCTGCTGTACGAGTTTCCCTCATGGGCTCTCGTAGGTCGAGTTCTGCAGCCCATCGAACTTCATCCGGGCAGGGTGAAATCTGGTGGTGCTCAAGTGGCTGTGTCGGCCGTGTTTTGGACACCTACTGCGTCTGACGATAGACAATCCCATTCGCTTGTCTCACCTCTTGGAATTGCTGTGGCAGGGACCCGTATTTTCAGACCAGGAGGATCGCTTCTGTCTAGCGGCTTGGCTTTTGAAAGACAGCGACTCCATTTGAAGGGCTATTCGGAGCCGGTACTTGCTACTTTGCTTCAGGAAAGGAGACTTTCCACTTCAATGGCTTATGTCCAAGGGTGGAGAGTCTTCGAAGCTTGATGTTTGCAGAACAGGGTGCAGCCTTTAAAGGTGGATATTCCTCAGGTCCTGGCCTTTTTACAGAGTGGTTTAGCGAAGGGCTTGGCCTATAATTCCCTTCAGGTCCAAGTAGCAGCAGCCTTGGGTTTCCTTCATGGCAACATTCAGGGTAGACCATTGGCGTTTAATCTGGATGTGGTTCATTTTCTTAAAGGAACAAAACGTCTGCACCTTCCGATGCGGAAGATCTCTCCGGCTTGGTATCTGAATTTGGTTCTTTGGGTACTGTGTGATCCCTCCCTTCAAGCTAATATGGAGGGCATCATTGAAGGATTTAGCCCTGTTTTCCTGGTGGCCATCTGCTCAGCTAGGCGAATATCTGAGCTGCAAGCATTGTCGTGGAGGGATCCTTTCCTCCACTTTTTGGAAGATGGCATTTCTTTCTGTACGGTTCCTTCATTTTTGCCAAAGGTGGTATCTTCCTTTCACCTTAATCAGGTCGTTGAGCTTCCAGCCTTTCCGAACTTGACGGCCGATACTCCAATGGCTAGGGAGATTGGATGTGTATCGAGTTCTTTTGCGATATCTCAAGGTGACAAATGCCTTTCAGAGATCAGATCATCTGTTTGTACTGTTCAGTGGAGCAAAGAAAGGAAATAAGGCTACCAAGGGCACTATTGCTCGATGGTTAAAAGAGATAACGTCAGCCTAATCTATAAGGGCCAGTCGGTGCCTGAGGAGTTGACAGCGCATTCCATTAGGGTGCAGGCAGCTTTATGGGCGGAGTGTCAGCTGCTCTCTCCACAGGAGATCTGTCGTGCGGCGATGTGGTCTTCTCTTCACACTTTTACCAAACATTACCGCTTGGATGTGCGAGCCCAATAAGAGGCAATGTTTGGGGAAAGTGTGTTGTGCGCGGGTCTTTCGAGTTCCCACCCAGAACAGAGGGGCTTGGGTACATCCCACTCATCTGAACTGATCCGGGGTTTGAACAGGAAAGGAAAAGTGGTTCTTACTTGCTAATTTTCATTCCTGAAGTACCACCGATCAGTCCAGAGACCCAGCGCCACCTGTCAAAAGGCTTCCTCACTTCTGGATGTTGCTGAGCTGGTTTATGATTGACTCAGAGTAAGAAGTAATCATAGTCTGGTATAGCTGTTGTTTTAAATCAAGGGGGCCTAGTTTGCAGGGGGGTCCAACTTTACATTTCTGTTCACCCAAACTTTATTGGGATTTGTTGAGGTAGACATCTTGGCTTGGGTACAGGTCAATACTGAGGGATTGCAGGTGGCACTCTTGGTTATGTAGCAGGGCCTCAAAGTTTTGTTCTCTGCCTCCATCTGTTGGTAGGGCTGCATAAACCCACTCGTCTGGACTGATCCATGGAACTTCAGGAACGAAAATTAGCAGGTAAGAACCAATTTTCCTCTTCTCCTCCTGCCTCTCTTAAATAGTATTATTTGGTGTGCACAGTGCTGTGCCAAGTTAACCATTTATTATTATGCTGGACTGTTAACTAGGGAGGAAGTAAAACCTAACATGAAGATTTTGACTCAGTAGGCAGGAGGCTACACATTATCATTAACATTCGTCAATCAGCAAAAAAAAGTTTGTATCCTGTTTGTTGCTGTAACCTAAATCCCTAGGTTCAAATTTGCTCCACGCTGAATTTTCATATATCTTTAACAGGATTGTAGTTGTCATATTAAAGAAACTATTTTATTGCAGACATATGGCTACGAATATCTATTAACCTTGAACAACCTTGAAAAAGCTGGGCTCTTGAAACCTCAAGGCAGCAGTAGAAACAATTACCCGACCATCCGGAAAACCCTACGCCTGTGGGTGGAGGAAGTGAATGAACAGGTACTGTCAGCGCTGTGAATGGGGTGCACCAGGAGAAAGAGCCAATTACCTCCCTGTTACATTAGCCAGCATGGTTTTTCGCCTTACTCCCTCCCCTCCTGCCCTCAGCAGTGATCCCATCTTGCACGGTCCCTCGCCTTATTCCTTCCCCTCCTGCACTCAGCAGTAATTCCATCTTGCACGGTCCCTCGCCTTATTCCTTCCCGTCCTGCACTTGGCACTGATCCATCCTCACCTAATATTTCCCATTTTTCACACCACTGTTCTGAGCTCTGCTGACCTGTGATGTATGAATTACTCACTGTGTGACACCCACTGTCTGCAGTGGGCTAACCTTAGAAAACTACTGGAGTGTTTCCTGGTTTTTGTTTTTTTTTAAAGATAATGCACCCAAACAGAGAATTTGCTTGATCATGGTTTAACCCCAGGGCTCAAGCTGTAGCCTGTGTGCAGGATCCAGGATTGGAGCCCCCATCTGTCTGGGCTAGTCATGCTCAGGGAGGGATGTACTGTCTAGGGAGTGGGGACTGTAGACAGTAGAATTAAAATGAAAAAAAAATTGCCTGGTTGTATCACAAATCTTTAATATGTTAATTTCTCAGAAATCTGAAGACCAAATATTTTGCTATTGAAGCTCATCTTCAGTTGCATATAATGTTGTAAGTACGCAGGATTATCTGTCTGTAGCTCTTGATCTTCTGCTGCCAGTGACTGTTGCTCCATTCTCTGTTGCACAGAATCCCAGTGATATATCCTACGTGTACAGTGGTTATGCCCCTTTAAGTGTGCGCCTGGCCCAATTGCTGGCTCGACCGGGTTGGCGGAGCATTGAAGAAGTTCTGAAGATGCTCCCAGGACCTCACTTTGAAGAGAGGCAGCCGTTACCTGTGGGACTGCTGAAGAAGCGTAAGCATGGGGCGTAAAATAGCTTTTAAGGCTTGGCTTAGTGCCAGGAAGGAATGAATGCCTAGGAGGCAGCAGTGTGTCCCTTCTTACAGCAAGCTCAGACTTGGAGCTCATCTGGGATGAGCAGTACTTGATGGGATTGCAGTTATGGTCCGTAACCCTCTACGTTGTTTGAAAATCTTTAGTTTGTAAGTAGAGGAACAGTGATTCGGGAGAAGTCACAAGACATGAGTTCAAGACACTCTGTCATCTTGCATAAAAGTCATGGATCATGTTGGGTCAGAGGAAAGGCCCAACGAGCCCAGAATCCTATCTCCGACCGTGTCCAATCCAGATCAGTAGGAAGGACCTGGCAGCTCTCAAAGAGTGGATCCATTCCTTGTTGCTCACACCCAGGGATAAGCAATTTTGTTTTAAATCTGCTACTTGTCAGTTTCATACAATATCCCCTAGTACTGTTTGATAGTATAAAATAGCATTTCCTGTTAACCACATAATTTTATAAACCTATGTCATACCTTCTCTAAGGGAGCCGCTCCATTCAGGGGCAGCGGAGCGCAGCTCCACTCCTACTGCTATTTTCTTACTTTATAATTACGGTTAATTTCATTCTTTCTTATGTACATTCTTTAAATAAATCTTACATTAGAATTATTCATTCCCAGTCCTTCCAATAAAATACTTAATGTTAAAAAAAAACGCTAGGGACTCTTCTCTCTGCCTGCAGAAATGTCAGTAGTAAGCGACGCTTCTGTACTATGTATGGAAAGAGAGAACGTAGAGTAATAAAGAGATGTAATCGGAGACCAA
This sequence comes from Rhinatrema bivittatum, assembly GCF_901001135.1. Taxonomy (NCBI): domain Eukaryota; kingdom Metazoa; phylum Chordata; class Amphibia; order Gymnophiona; family Rhinatrematidae; genus Rhinatrema; species Rhinatrema bivittatum. Next base: position 21,081,705 of record NC_042625.1, read on the forward strand.
GAAAATGTGGTCTGCAGAGATCAAAACAGTCCCACTCGCCTGCTTAAAAAGAACTTCCAAGCCCACCTTGGTAGGTCACCCCAGCATTTGTCCCCTGGGAAAGGGGGAGATGGTGAATGGTGAGGGCTTATATGTCTAAGGGTGGATGCAAGGGTATTAGGCACCCTAGATGAATCCTACAGCCCCTTCAACATACGCAATTAATAATTATGCATTGATAATACATTTTACATGAAAAAGGACTTTCAGAGTAGTCTTGTGAGGTAAAATTATCACAGCCACATGTATATTATATTTACATATACTGCTGTGGTGCCATTGAGGAAGCCTTGTAAAAGACACTTGGAGCCCATATGGTATCAGGTCTTTAGTAAAGTGCGTTAGGTTTGGCGCTTGGCCTTCAGAAATCCGTAAGGAAACTGAACTACAAGTACTGTATACTAAACCTCCCATATCAAAATAACAGCCAGCATTCAAACAGGAAGTGCAACATTGCAAGTATTACTACAGGGCTTAAGGCGTACATCCGATCAGGAAAAAAGAACAGAAACTGCCCAGTAGCAGAATGCCGCCCCCCCCCCCCCCCCGTCACTCATGCAGAGCACAGCCAAACCCTTCTCCAATACAGAATAGAGAGACCATAAAGTACAAATAGAAATATGCAGAAACTGCAACAAGCCAGACTTTGTTTGCAGTGCAACAATGGAAAAACAGAACCATCACCATTTCTCTCCAAACATCAAACAATACAAGCTTCTAGATATGCTCGGTAAATAGGGAGTCAGATGAAACTTTAGAAGGGCGGGGGGAGCAGTCGTTCTGAATTTTGGGGAGAGCCATGGCCCCTGTGCCCCCCGCTTTCTGCTGCCTATAATTCCAGCCCTTTTATCATATTTGTTGCCCGTCTCTCTACCTTTTCTAGTTCTGCTACATCTTTCTTAGGAAGGGGCAACCAGACTTGCACACAGTACTGAAGGTACGATCACACCATAGATCAATGCGGAGGCGTTATGATATTCTCAGGTTTATTCTCCATTCCTTTCCGAATAAGTCCTAACATTCTATGTGCCGCTGCCACACACTAAGCTGCAGATTTCAAAGTATTGTTCCCAATGGCTGCAAGGTCCTTTTCCTGGGTGCTGACTCCAGCATGGTGTACCTATAGTTCAGATTATTTTTCCCAATGAGCATCTCTTTCCACTTGCCCACGTTAAATTTCATCTGCCACTTAGAGCCTCGTTTGTCTCCCTATGCCCTCAGGACCCAGTTGAAGCCAAGGTGTTTGCATTAATCTGTCTGCCATGGGCCACAAATAATAAACTTTTAAAATGTTAAAGTCCCAAAGCTTGTTTTTACCATTACTGCAGAGAGGCTGAAATTTATAGGTGAATTTTAAAAAGCCTGGCGTCGGGCTGGTGCGCACCAACCCTATTTTAAAAAGTGCCATTTGCTCACAGAAATGCCACGGCGTGCACATCTCAAAAGTTTCCAAAAACGAGCGGGGTGTGGGCATTGCTGGGCCTGATGAAGAGATGTGCGCATAACTTTACTTCTGCTGTGGAGGAGGTGTGAGTCCTAAAAAGATCGAGCCATTTCTGAGGGGTTTAAAGGCTCTGGGGTAACTGGGGAGAGTGTCGGCTGTCAAACCTGGGGGGGGAGGGGGAGGTTGGAGAAACCTGTTAACTGCACATAGGAACTGGTGAAACTGGCAATGACGTGGGCACACGCCACTTTTTAAAAGCCCCCGCTTAACGCGGTAGAAGCGGGATTTGCGCGCACGCGTGCAAGCGACCAGGCTATTTTATAGCATGCGCACAAATACAAGCCCCGGTTACAAAATATCCACGTCCCTGGCGCGGGCCGGTTTGAAAGTCACCGTCGCAGATTTTAGCAATTACAGTTCAGTAAGGCTAGGCCGGGCCGGAACATATCCCGGGAAGCTGCCGTTCCGCTTTGATCACAATCCTTGATTGGTTGGACTCTGTTGGGATGAGTAAAAACCAAAGTTTGCAAATTGCGCCTCCCTGGGGAAAGGTCTTGGCTTGAGCGCTCGCCTTTTTGGATACCTGCAGTACAAAAGTCAGCCCTGTTCAGTTCTGATCATTGCACACGTTCGCTCCAAACCGTTAATCCGAGTCTTCACCTGGAGGAATGCCCTGTTTTACCCTGCCCAAAAGTGTAAGCAAATATTAAAAACAAGCCCAGAGCAGAGTTTAGTAACAGATTACCCTGTAATCCTTTCCTAAAGGATGGCTCACGGAAGAACGCTCGGGATGACTTTTCCTTGCTGGCGGGTGGAAAGAATATTGTTCTAATTTCTGTATATTGTTCTGTGTCTATTTTTCTCCAGGTCAACAAGGAGAAAACAAAGTGACGCTGGTGTTTTTCCTGGGAGGCGTGGCTTATGCAGAGATTGCGGCCCTTCGGTTTCTCTCCCAGATGGAAGACGGCGGGACAGAGTATATTATAGCCACCACAAAACTGATCAACGGGACCAGCTGGATCAAATCCCTGATGGATAAGCCGGAGGCATCGCCGTTCTAGAGAGGGAATTGGCCTTGTCCTAGGCAAGATGGAAAGGGCAGAATTTTATCCTGCAGATATTCTTCCACACCCCAGGAAGGAGCCGGAAGACGCCCCGTGCCTCGTGCTGCTTGAGCAGAGGGATTCCTCTTTCACAACAGTTTACAGGCTTCTCATGCGGACGGTACCCAGGGGGTAGAAACACGTGGGACGTGCACTGCGGAGATGAGTACTGATGTGCGTGTGACACTGTCTGCAGATGGGATCCTGAGACTGCTGCCATACTGTAGATAGAGCTTCTGAAAAACATTGCTTGTCAAAAGAAGTAAAACTAAGAAATCAACAAAAGCAGTCCTGGCCTTTCTTTAACATTACAAACAATTCTGTGGCGGTAAAAGCTTCCACGAGCCACTGATTGGGCTATAAAATTTCCTATATGGTGCATGATAGAAGCTTTTGTAATACAGTCTTTTAATGTTATTATTCTTTACAGATCCTATTTACCATTAACATTTTGTTCCTTTAGATTCTGGAAAATATTCTGCTTTGCTGCTTCTTGGCCAGGGCTTCAGGCCTTGTCGTCTGCTTTATTCTGAACCTTTCAAACATTCCTTTTGTTTTTTGAGGGCACATCCCAGCTTGAGGCTGTGGTGAAAGCTGCCCGCCATGGGCAGCTTTCACCACAGCCACCACCAAGTTTCCTTGTTATAAAGCACTGTGAGTTCCCTAACGGCGTGACACGGTATTAATTACTAATGTGACGTTTCTTTTCTTGCGTCGTTCACTTCAGCAGGGGTGAGCAGCATCTTAGGGTGACTTTATTTAAGACTGCTCTGTTTCATCCTTTCACCCACTAGATAACTTTTACTTTTACCAGATTTCAAATGTTAATATTGATGCCCAAAGATATATGGCTTTGCTGCACTGAAATATAAGTTAATACTACCTCAGGCTTCTATGAGAGAACAGTTTTCTATAGTATGTGTAAACAAACTGCCAGATACAACAGCAAGAATTAAGTTTTCTCACCAAATATTTGGGTTTTATTTAAAACAAAACAAAAAAATAACTTTAGCATCTATTTCTAATACTGTTAAGTAATCCCCTCCCCCCCAGGATAGAGCAATCCTAGGCAAGTGGCCTCAATATTCAGAGGTAGCAGTCTGGTTCCCGCAGCGCCAGACCTGTTGTTTGGGGAAAGTCGCCATCATCAGACAGCTTTTCCCACCCACAACTGGACTGTGAAAAGCAGTTGGGATCTAAGATGTACAGCAGCAGTGAAGCTGCCACACCTTACATTTCAGGTTAAGGCAGAACCCCTCAGCCCTTCCAGCTTCTGGTGTGGCAGGGCGGGAAGTTAATGGGATTTATGGTGTTAGGGGAGAGGGGAGGAAGCAGAAAGAGGCATTGACCAACTCCCCTGAGGAGCAATTACTGCTAATGGGCTTCCTGAGCAGCTGCTTAATGCCCTGTCCAGTCTGAGGCCTGGCTCTCAACAAGGCATTAATTGGATAGAAAGAGACTCTGATTAGATTAAAGGCCATTTTCTCCTGATTGCCAGAGGATAATACCTTGGTAGAAAGAGAGATTTGATTTCCAGTAGATATTCTGTTCTATCTTTAGTCTTTTGGGTTTTGCCTGTTGCTTACAAATGGAAAAATCATGCAATCCTCTGAGGTTAAATGCAGTTGAATTTGTGTATTATTTGAATAAGAAATTCATCCAGGGCGGGATACAGCATATCTGGATGGCAGCATAGGAGCAGAGATCAGTAGCCAGCTTAACAATAGAAGAAGGTGGACAGTAAGGATAAAGAAGAGAGAAATCAACAGTGACTAAACTTTCAAACAAATACCTGATGATACGCCCAACAAACTGTCAAACTATAAATGACCTTACTTCCATGAATTTCCCTAAACTCCTGGGGAGTGGGAGGAGGTGGGCGGCCATGGTGTTAGGAGTCGGGAATTACCCCACATTCACTCTCTATAATTGGTCCATATGATGTCACTAATGACACCATCCATGCTGCACGAACCAATCGGATCCCATTGCAAGCGAAGTCATTGGAGAAACTGTGTGACTCGGCCAAACACGGCTGCTTCCAGTTGTCGGTGAACTGCTTTAAAGAGCCCTAAAAAACTGTGACTGGGCAGTGACATTTGTATTGACATGTTGGTATAGGAATATTGCAAAATGCGTGCAGCCTACGCTTTTTCGTCCCTCCCACGGTCTGTTTCGTAGTGAAAGATACCCTCCTTCTGCATGTTGTAGTTATTAGAGGCTCCAAGAAACCTTCTTTCCGGGAATAATTCCTGTCTCGGGCCGTGATGTAATAAGCTGTTCTCTGCCACGCCCGTGTTACTGTGCCTGATTTAACAGGGAGGTTAGCGTATAACATTGAATTTCTAGCACTTTAATAGGTGCGTTCAGCAGCTAAAGTTATACATCAGTAAGCCCAGGGGCGGATTGGGCATGCCTGGTAGGCTGGTCCAGCTGGTCATGTGGTCTTCCACAGCTCCTGCCTGGCCTAATTTTACAACCGCTGGACTCCAGGCACCATGGAGTTGTTTGCGGGCTGCGAGAGCCGGGGACGCTTTCTGTTGGTGCTTCCTTACAATTTTGCGGTACGCCCGGCCCCTGCCTAACTGTAGAACCGCGGGCTGGGCATGGGGCAAAATTGTAAGACAGCACCAGCAGAAAGCGTCCCCGGCTCCCGCAGCCCGCATCAGGCAGTAGAAGAAGAGGCCTGGAAAGGCTGTCGGCAGTCGGGACCAACCCTTCCATCCATGGCCGAAAACAAGGCCCACTGGGGCCATAGACACTTCCTCTCCTTCCAGCGACCACAAAAAAAAAAAAAAAACGCAACAGGGCCGTCAGCAAAAACCTTCCCACCCGCGGCAGAAGAAAGGAGCCAGCAGGGCTGAAGAAGAGGCTTAGCAGGATAACTTAAAGGACATGCGGGGCCACCAACACTGTTGCTCCCCCCTTAAAGAAGAGACCTCCTGGAACTAGCCCACTCCTTTCATCAGTTGCTTAATACAAAGGCCCAGCACATCCTCTGCCACCTGCAGCAGATGAGGAGGCCTGGTTTGTGAGAGAACCAGTGAATAAGTGTGTGTAGGAGGGGGAGACAGCCAGTCAGTGTGTCTGTATATGAGGGGGAGAGAGCCAGTGAGTGTTACTGTGTCTGTGTATCAGGGAGAGAGAGCCAGTGAGTGTGTCTGTATATGAGGGGGAGAGAGCCAGTGAGTGTGTCTGTATATGAGGGGGAGAGAGCCAATGAGTGTGTCTGTATATGAGGGGGAGAGAGCCAATGAGTGTGTCTGTATATGAGGGGGAGAGAGCCAATGAGTGTGCTGTATGAGGGGGAGAGAGCCAGTGAGTGTTACTGTGTCTGTGTATGAGGGAGAGAGAGCCAGTGAGTGTTACTGTGTCTGTGTATGAGGGGGAGAGAGCCAGTGAGTGTTACTGTGTCTGTGTATGAGGGGGAGAGAGCCAGTGAGTGTTACTGTGTCTGTGTATGAGGGGGAGAGAGCCAGTGAGTGTTACTGTGTCTGTGTATGAGGGAGAGAGAGCTAGTGAGTGTTGCTGTGTCTGTGTATGAGGGGGAGAGAGCCAGTGAGTGTTACTGTGTCTGTGTATGAGGGGGAGAGAGCCAGTGAGTGTTACTGTGTCTGTGTATGAGGGGGAGAGAGCCAGTGAGTGTTACTTACATAGAAACATAGAAATGACGGCAGAAGAAGACAAAATGGCCCATCTAGTCTGCCCAGCAAGCTTCACACATTTTTTTCTCTCATACTTATCTTTTTCCCTTAACTCTTGGTTCTATTTCCCTTCCACCCCCACCATTAATGTAGAGAGCAGTGATGGAGCTGCATCCAAGTGAAATACCTAGCTTGATTAGTTAGGGGTAGTAGGGGTACTAACCGCTGCAATAAGCAAGCTACACCCATGTTTATTCCCTTTACCCAGACTATGTCATACAGCCCCTATTGGTTGTTTTTCTTCTCTCCTGCCGTTGAAGCGGAGAGCCATGCTGGTTATGCATTGAAAGTGAAGTATCAGGCCCTTTTGGTTTAGGGTAGTAACCGCCGTAACAAGCCAGCTACTCCCTGCTTTGTGAGTGCGAATCCTTTTTTTTTTTTTTTTTTTTTCTTCTCCCCTGCAGTTGAAGCTATTCTGGATATGCGTGAAGCCTCAGCTTTTCTTATTCCCCTGCTGTTGAAGCAGAGAGCTATGCTGGAAATGCTTGATGTATCAGCCTCTCTCCCATGCCATGAAGCAGAGAGCCATGCTGGATATGTATCGAAAGCGAAGTATCAGGCACATTTGGTTTGGGGTAGTAACCGCCGTAATAAGCCAGCTACTCCCCGCTTTGTGAGTGCGAACCCTCTTTTCTTCTCCCCTGCCGTTGAAGCAGAGAACTGTGCTGTATATGCTTGGAAAGTGAAGTATTAGGCTTATTTGGTTTGGGGTAGTAACCGCCGTAACAAGCCAGCTACTCCCCTCTTTGTGATTGCAAATCCTTTTTTCCACATTTCCTCTTGCCGTTGAAGCTTAGAGCGATGTTGGAGTCACAGTAAGCATCTGTATGTTTATTTAATAAGGGTATTGTCTCCGGGCAGTAGCCATCGTTCTGGTGAGCCACCCACTCTACATTGGCGGTCTCTTGACTTTATGGATCCACAGTGTTTATCCCATGCCCCTTTGAAGTCCCTCACAGTTCTGGTCTTCACCACTTCCTCCGGAAGGGCATTCCAGGCATCCACCACCCTCTCCGTGAAGAAATACTTCCTGACATTGGTTCTGAATCTTCCTCCCTGGAGCTTCAAATCGTGACCCCTGGTTCTGCTGATTTTCTTCCTACGGAAAAGGTTTGTCGTTGTCTTTGGATCATTAAAACCTTTCAAGTATCTGAAAGTCTGTATCATATCACCTCTGCTCCTCCTCTCCTCCAGGGTGTACATATTTAGATTCTTCAATCTCTCCTCGTACGTCATCCGATGAAGATCCTCCACCTTCCTGGTCGCCCTTCTCTGTACCGCTTCCATCTTGTCTTTGTCTTTTTGAAGATATGGTCTCCAGAACTGAACACAGTACTCCAGGTGAGGCCTCACCAAGGACCTGTACAGGGGAATAATCACTTCCCTTTTCTTACTCGATATTCCTCTCTCTATGCAGCCCAGCATTCTTCTGGCTTTTGCTATCGCCTTGTCGCATTGTTTCGCAGACTTCATATCATTAGATACTATCACCCCAAGGTCCCTCTCCTGCTCCGTGCACATCAGCCTTCCCCCCCCCCCCCATCGAATACATTTCATTCGGATTTCCACTCCCCATATGCATGACTTTGCATTTCTTTGCATTGAATCTCAGCTGCCATGTCTTCGACCACTCTTCCAGTTTCCTTAGATCCCGTCTCATTCTCTCCACTCCTTCCGGCGTGTCCACTCTGTTGCAGATCTTAGTGTCATCCGCAAAAAGACAAACCTTACCTTCAATCCCGTCCGCAATGTCGCTCACAAAGATATTGAACAGGACTGGTCCCAACACCGATCCTTGCGGTACACCACTTATAACCGCTCTCTCCTCAGAGAAGGTTCCATTTACCATCACACATTGTCTTCTGTCCGTCAACCAATTTGCAATCCAGGTCACCACATCGGCACTCACTCCCAAGCTTCTCGTTTTATTCACCAGTCTCCTGTGCGGAACCGTATCAAAAGCTTTGCTGAAATCCAAGTATATGATATCGAGTGCTCTTCCTTGATCCAATTCCTTGGTTACCCAGTCAAAAAAGTCAATCAGATTTGTCTGACAGGATCTTCCCCTGGTGAATCATGACAAATTCAAGGTAACTGGAAATCAAAATGTTCCCCGGTATGGATGGCAGAGGATTTTTTTCATCCCTATTAGTTTTAATTATTGGGTAGTATTTGATGTTTGCTGACTATATTTTGAAATATTTTGTTATTTTTGGTAAATTTTATTGGATGTCATTTTTATTAGTATGATTGACTTTATTATATTTTTTATTATTTTTTTATATTAAATTTTTATTAAAACTTTAACATTAAAAGTTACAGGATTGCCAGATTAGCTCATATTTACAATTCAACAATTACAATATAGTAAACAACTTAGCACAATAATTCTTAACCTTTCTTCTACCATATTATAATTCTCACATTACTCTCTTTAAATTCAAACTCATTGTCAGGTACACATTGATACAGAACTAGCTGAAGGTACATATCTAATAATAATCATAAATTAAATATTAGCCTGAGCCCTTAACCAGACTACATTACATTCTGCTGGTTCAGATATTAACAAACTTATTCAATGCATCTCTCTAAGGAACAGGTCTACTTAAGCACAAAGGGTTCCCAGATTTTTGGTTCATTTGAATAGAAATCCATAATTGGAAAGTAATGGATCCAATGTCCTCAAAGTCACTGAAGACAATATTGTCCTTCCAGTAGCATGTGTATCGTCAATTCTTCCCTAACCACAGGAATCTTTCCGGACTTATTAAAAAATGCACTTGTAACACCTATTCTGAAGAATCCAACAAATTGCAACCCAGATTTTAAAATCTACCATCCAATCTCCTCCCTTCCATTTCTTGCTAAGATCATTGAATCTGTTATACTAAAGCAACTCGCTGAAGATCTAGACAATCATTCGATAATCGATACCAGTTCGGATTCAGACCTAACCATAGTACTGAAGTGTTACTGCTTTCTAGTACAGATATCATTCATCCTGGATTTGACCAGGGCACTTCATAAATATCAGTTTTTTAGACCTATCTGCAGCTTTCGACACCATCAATCATGAAATTCTACTACTTAGATTATCAAACATCGGAATTTCAGGAACAGTGTATTCATGGTTTAAATCATATCTTACCAATAGAACACAACATATATATAAATCATATCTTCTCAATTTCTGCTCAAAACTGGGGTTCCTCAAGGTTCCTCCCTTTCAGTAGTTCTATTCAATATTTACCATACACCACTACGCCAACTTCTCTCCACCTTAGGTGTCATTTACTGACTCTACGCCGATGATATCCAATTCTACTTTCCCACCCATGACAGCTGGTAATTTATAGCTCAATACCTAACTCTGTCTATCCACCATTAACTCATGGTTTTCACATAACAAACTCAGTCTCAATTCATCGAAAACAGAAATCATGATTTTCGGACATCCTTAATTCGACAACATCCCTAAAAGCTTCTCATTTGAAAACATAACTATCTCTATATCAGAAAACATCCATAATCTGGGAATCATACTAGACCCCCAAACTAAGGCCTGGATTTTCCATTCTCACAGAGAATGGAGAATCCCGGTGGTAACGGGGTGGGGGTAAAGGGGTGGCGGGCCTGTGACAGCCGGCAGCAATCGCACCACCGCGGAGTTATCGCTGCCAGCTTTCGCACCCAATAGCGCCACCGTGAAAGGTGGTGCTATTGGGCGCACTACTGGCGGCAATAACGGGTCTTATCGCCGCCAGCAAAGTTACTGCCGCCTAGACTCCTCCCCACCCCGGCAACCTATCGCACGCGAAAAGGGACTTTTCGCATGCGGTAGACTTACAAAATAACCCCCTAAATTTGCAGTCCCATATCAAAGCCATAGTAAAGTCATCTTTATATAAACTCCACCTATTGAGACACATTAAACCACTATTCGACACATCTGCTTTTCATACTGTCCTTCAATTACTAATATTAACTGGTATCGACTGCTGCAACTCACTATATGATGGACTTCCTTCAACTACTATACAACCTCTACAGTTAATACAAAATGCTCCCCTATGAGGAAAGACTAAAAAGGTTAGGACTTTTCAGCTTGGAGAAGAGACGGCTGAGGGGGGGGGGGACGGGACATGATAGAGGTATTTAAAATCATGAGAGGTCTAGAATGGGTAAATGTGAATCGATTATTTACTCTTTCGGATAATAGAAGGACTAGGAGGCACTCCATGAAGTTAGCATGGGGCACATTTAAAACTAATCGGAGAAAGTTCTTTTTCACTCAATGCACAATTAAACTCTTGAATTTGTTGCCAGAGGATGAGGTTAATGTAATTAGTGTAGCTGGGTTTAAAAAAGGATTGGATAAGTTCTTGGAGAAGAAGTCCATTACTTGCTATTAATTAAGTTGACTTAGAAAATAGCCACTGCTGTTACTAGCAACAGTAGCATGGGGTAGACTTAGTTTTTGGATATTTGCCAGTTTCTTATGGCCTGGATTAGCCACTGTTGGAGACAGGATGCTGGGCTTGATGGACCCTTGGTCTGATCCAGTATGGCATGTTCTTATGCTGCAGCCCAGCTTTTATCCAATACTAAAATACATGAACATATTTCCCCTATTCTGTTCAACTTACATTGTCTGTGTATGAGGGGGAGAAGCCTGTGTATGTGTGAAAGAGAGAGAGTGAGTGGATGAATGTGTGTTATTGGCTAGCTAATGTTTATACATCCCCGCTAGAAACCTATGGTAGGAACCAGCTTCTGTTGCAAGTTCCCTCACCAAAACTAGTTATAGCGCACGAACAGGCATTTTCCATCGAAGGACCAATCCTCTGGAACTCAATAACATTTGCTTTGAGAACATTAAGTAACTCAAAGATTTTTTTAAAAAGCATTCAAATATTACTTATTTATTCAGGCTTTTCCAGACCTATGCGATCCAATATAGTCACCACTCCTTGCATAGTGAATTCTCTTTTATGTTACCCATCTTTTTATTGTATTGTATTGTATACCTTTTATGGTCTTAATGATTTGGGTTTTTTGGGGTTTTTTTTATATTTTGAGTTTGTTGGAATTATTATGAATGTTTTGTTGTAACCTGCCCCGAACCTTGATGGGTGCGGAATATAAATCCCTTTTAAATAAATAAATACCCTCCACAGCAGCCGTACCATTCTACCACAGGGGGAACAGAAGAAGATCTCAGTGGCATGCTATATTCCTTCTCACGCCCACCAACATATGACTAATTAAGCTAACACACACCCCCCTCCCCCTTGTAACAGGTAAGAAGAATTTTCCATGTGGCAATCCTAAAAGAATCACAAGAGGATCCAAGGGCAGATGAATGTTTGAGAACTTGCACATCCAGGAGAGGACTTCTGTCCAGTGCATCTGAATTTTAGGGCATTCCCACCAAATATGAAAAAAAGGTGCCAATTCCTCCACACTCCCACCAGCAAGCTTCACATTCCAATAAACCTCATTTTTTTAGCCTGAGTACAATACCAGTGATACCAAATTTTATAACCAGGCTCCTGGCTGATAACACAAATAGGACTACCTGCCTATTTTCCAGTAATTACAGATAAAAGGCTTTTTGGCTCTCCCAATGGTAAAAAGTCTCTGTGGTAGAAAATTGACTGCATTTGAGCAATTGGCCACTGCCCCTTATCAAAGCCGAGGTCTTATTTGTAAGATCTATAAATTGTTATCTGGAAAGAGCGAGGCCCTGCAGGAGGATCAAATCTAAACGGGAACAACTGGTGAGTCAGAACATCTCAGATGAACAGTGGGGGCACTTTTTTTTTCTCAATGATCAAAAGGTTATCAGCCAGGAGCCTGGTTATAAAATTTGGTATCACTGGTATTATACTCGGGCTAAAAAAAATGAGGTTTATTGGAATGTGAAGCTTGCTGGCGGGAGTGTGGAGGAATTGCCACCTTTTTTCATATTTGATGGGAATGCCTCAAAATTTGTTGATTTATGAGGCATGGTAATGTTTCTGTTTTTCCATTGCTGCATTGCATCAGAATCTGGCAGTTTCTAATTCAGTTTTTCCACATTTCCATGTATAGTTTATGGTGTCTTTATTCTGTGTTTGATGAGGGTCTCTTTGTATTCTCTATGTGTGACCAAGGTGAGATATTCTGCTAACTTGTAGTTTCTGTGTATGGATCTAGAGCAGCCTGGCTTCTTCTATTTTCCTAATAGGAGGTGTATTGGTGTTTTAGGATCTGATGTTATATTTCTAGTTTTGCCTTTTTATAGGCAGGGCTTTTACTGTTTGAGTTTGCAGCTAGTATGTTATTGTATGGCAGGAGTACTTTTTTTCTTTTTTTTGCAGGATTTTGAATTGTACAATGTTCCTGGTAGTGGAGGGGGAATTATTGCTGTTACTGACAGCATTTGAATATTTTTCTATGGTGAGTGGTAAAGGGAAATGTCCTTGTTTAGCAGCTTTTTCTGACTCTGGGATTAAGCCCATCAATCTACTGGTGACTGTGGAACACTGCATTGTTGTATTGCCATCTGCTCTTCCACTGAAAATAGAAAATGTAGTCAAACTAGTTGGTTTCTTGTTGACTGAAAGTGCTTAATGAAATATTTTATAAATGATATATTAAGTATTTAATTTTGTACTATATTATGTTAAAACTTTTTGTCTTTTATTAAGTCATTTTGTTGTACTTAAGTGGTCAAGAAATGTTTGTGTATCTATGTGTGTGTGTGTGTGTGTATATATATATGTATATATATATATATATATATATATATATGTATGTATGTGTATGTATATATATGTATGTATATATATGTATGTATGTGTATGTATATATATGTATGTATATATATGTATGTATATATATGTATGTGTATGTGTATATGTATATATATATATATATATGTATATATAGAAACATAGAAATGACGGCAGAAGAAGACCAAATGGCCCATCCAGTCTGCCCAGCAAGCTTCCCTCATTTCTTCTCCCATACTTATCTGTTTCTCTTAGCTCTTGGTTCTAATTCCCTTCCACCCCCGCCATTAATGTAGAGAGCGGTGATGGAGCTGCATCCAAGTGAAATATCTAGCTTGATTAGTTAGAGGTAGTAGGGGTAGTAACCGCCGCAATAAGCAAGCTACACCCATGCTTATTTGTTTTTACCCAGATTATGTTATACAGCCCTTATTGGTTGTTTATCTTCTCCCCTGCCGTTTGAAGCAGGGAGCTATGCTGGATATGCGTGAGGTATCAGTTTTTTTCTTCTCCCCTGCCGTTGAAGCAGAGAGCTATGCTGGATATGCATCGAAAGTGAAGTATCAGGCACATTTGGTTTGGGGTAGTAACCGCCGTAACAAGCCAGCTACTCCCCGCTTTGTGAGTGTGAATCCTTTTTTCTTCTCCCCTGCCGTTGAAGTTATGCTGGATATGCGTGAAGTATCAGTTTTTCTTTTCCCCTGCCGTTGAAGCAGAGAGCTATGCTATACATACATATATGTATATGTATATATATAATATGTGTATATGTGTATGTGTATATATATATATATATATATATGTGTATATGTGTATGTGTATATATATATATATATATATATGTGTATATATATATACATATATATGTGTGTGTATATGTGTATGTATAGATAGATATAGATAAATTGTATAAATTTGCTTGTTTGTGTGTGCGTGCAATTGTAGACCCATGGGCCAGTATGGATAAAAATCCACCGGGCCAATAATTTCCCATAATCCATCCCTGAGTAAGCCTACATAATTCCAAATCACTTAAATATGTATGGACTGTCTCAATTTTACCATCTTCTTAAGTGTAAAGGCTCTGCAAAAAAAAAACCTACAGCTTAATATGCTCTTTAGAGTTAACTAAACTTATCTGACATATCCCAAATAGCTGCAATAAACTTAAGCCCTTTTTTTTTTTTATAAGAGATGCAAGCATGTTCCCCAGTTTATTCCCATATTTAAAAGACGTATATTCATAAAAGGAAAGAGATTTGTGCCTATCTGATGTACTAACATGATTAAAGCCACCTGCCACTTTAAAATCGTCAGCTCAGTGTGCCGCAGCAGTCAAAAAAGCAAACAGAATGTTAGGAATTATTAGGAAGGGAATGGTTAATAAAACAGAAAATGTCATAATGTCTCTGTATCGCTCCATGGTGAGACCGCACCTTGAATACTGTGTACAATTCTAGTCGCCACATCTCAAAAAGATATAATTGCGATGGAGAAGGTACAGAGAAGGGCAACCAAAATGATAAAGGGGATGGAACAGTTCCCCTAAGAGGAAAGGCTGAAGAGGTTAGGGCTGTTCAGCTTGGAGAAGAGATGGCTGAAGGGGGGGGGATATGATAGAGGTCTTTAAGATCATGAGAGGTCTTGAACGAGTAGATGTGACTCGGTTATTTACACTTTTGAATAATAGAAGGACTAGGGGCATTCCATGAAGTTAGCAAGTAGCAGATTTAAGACTAATCGGAGAAAATTCTTTTTCACTCAATGCACAATAAAGCTCTGGAATTTGTTGCCAGAGGATGTGGTTAGTGCAGTTAGTGTAGCTGGGTTCAAAAAAGGTTTGGATAAGTTCTTGGAGGAGAAGTCCATTAACGGCTATTAATCAAGTTTACTTAGGGAATAGCCACTGCTATTAATTGCATCAGTAGCATGGGATCTTCTTAGTGTTTGGATAATTGCCAGGTTCTTGTGGCCTGGTTTGGCCTCGGTTGGAAACAGGATGCTGGGCATGCTGGGCTTGCTGGACCCTTGGTCTGACCCAACATGGCAATTTCTTATGTTCTTATGCAATGCAGTTTGTTTGCTAAAACGCTTTCGTGTTAATGCACTTTTCTCTCTAACATAAGTCCTCCTCACCAAGTCTTTTTTTTTTTGCTCCATAAGCAATGATTTTGCCTTGTATGATTACTTTCGCAGTCACCCAAAAAAACAAGGGGAGACCTTGCACTCCTGATTATGAATACAAAAGGACCCCATTTTTTACGTAACAATTCTTGCAAATTAGAATCCTGGTATAAATAGGCAGGAAAGCTCCATTGGTGAGCTCCCTTTCAAGCACCGCACCAGTTCAAATCAACCCATAGCATGGCATGATTGAAAATCTCTATAGAGCCTATTATGTGCAGCAATCACCTCAGAGAAACACAGGCCAGAGGGCAGGAGCCTGAGGGCTCCAACTTCTGCTCCCTACCTTATAAGGCAGGGGTCCCCAACCATGTCCTGGGGGCCCACCAGCCAGTCGGATTTTCAGGATATCCACAATGAACATGCATGAGAGAATTTGCATGCATTGCCTCCATAACATGCAAATTTTCTCTCATGCATGTTCATTGTGGATATCCTGAAAACCCGACTGGCTGGTGAGCCCCCAGGACCGGGTTGGGGACCACTGTTATAAGGGACTCCAAAGCTTTTTTTTTTTTAGCGGTTTACTTTTTATTGAACGCTTAAGCACAGCAAATGCATGAATATTTTCATATCAGTTGCTCACCCTTCAAACTTAAGATAGAGGTACTCTTGTCTTGAATATACCCTCAACATACTGCTTCATATCCTCTCCCTCCCCCATCAATCACAACACCAGGAAATTAAAAAAATAAAATAAAATCGGTGCTTTAGATAGATCAAATGGTTAAAGCAAAATCGTTAAGCTCCCTCTTTTCTGATGCTTATTTATTCCCTAAACGTACGTTAGTGTTTAACGTTTCCACTGAGCCACTCCCAGCATCGTGCATGACGCTGCTGCGTTTATTCTTTTGGGAACCCCAAGCACCCAGCTGGAGAGGCCTGGGAAGGAAGCTTACACAGGTCGAGGGATGTCATTTGAATTAAAGGGGTGAACATGTTCGGACCAGCTGCCAGGAATAAAACCGGCAGAGGGCAGCCAACTCAGCAGCAGGGAGAGGGTGTGGGAAGCAGCTCCGCACTGTCCTCGCGCAGAGTCCCGGGATCTTTCCAGTGCTGTGAGGGTGAAGCAGGAGGGGAGCTGGGACTCAGCCGTCTGCCCTATAATCCCAGTCCCTGGGCTGTGCCAGAAGCACTTCAAGCCAGCGTGGCTGGCGCTTGCTGCCCTAATCTCAGGAAGCAGGGCGGGCTCTCCCCACCGAGCTGCCGTCCGAAGAGAGGGAGGCACCGAGACGTCCGCAGGAGCTCGCACCGCCGGTCAGCCCCGCGGCAGGTAAGCAGCGCTGTTCTGCGCGCGATTTATCAAGCACTCGGCAGGCTCCAGCCAGATCGCTTTTGTCCTGGAGAAGAGGAAGGTTAAAAACGGTAACTCAGCCAGGAAAATCAGCCTCCACCTTTTATGTTTAAAAGCAGCCTGGCTGGAGCCTGCCAGTAAGAGAGTAGTAAGAGTGCAAGGAGCGGCATTATCCGCACATACGTCAGTTTGAAATCCTGGTCCCTTTCTTTAGCACAGGAAGATCTAAAAGAAGATTAATGAAGGCGTCAAGCAAAACAAATGGAAGTGCAGTTTAAAAGTAACCCAACCGAATAGCAGGGTGCAAGTTTGGTAACTTAATAAAAAGTGCAACAACTTACTGAGCAATATTCTCTTAATGGTGAGCACCCGCAGTAAAATGAGCAGGCATTTCTTTTATAAGCGGCAAGGTCTAAAAAAAAAAAAATCCCCAAAATGTGCAACTATTTTTAAACTTGGGGGTGGAAGGCTTTGCAAGGAAACCACAAAGCAGACACTTCCCAGCCCCTTCATTTCTGTAAAAGTGCAAAGGTGACGTCCTCAGCTCTGCAGCTTCCAGGGTATTTATTCCCCTTGTTGACCAGAAACACAAGCAAGATATTTCCCTCCCTCCCACTCTGTCAGATAAATGCATCGCAGCAATTAAAGCATCAAATATTGATGCTTAGCTCCCAGTTGGAATGGACCCAGGTTTTATCAGCGCTAATGGTAGCGGCGGCAGCAGAAATATTTTGACTGCTCGACCACAGAGTCGAATTGATTTAGATGAGCATTGATTGGGGGGGTGGGGGGAATAATTTGTGAAAATCCGGGTTTTCCTGATTTGAGCTGCAGGAGACCTGGGTTGCACAGGATCACTCTGTGTACTAGGGGGAAAAAAAGTGGTGTTTTTTTTTTTTAAATATATACTCTAAGGTTGTAATCCCCAGTTTAGACAGTTTAATACTTTATCGCGCTTTCGTGATCTGAGGATCGGTCTGGGGCTGAGATCAGATCCTGAGGATTCCGAAAGCGAAACGGAACTGGGATACTTCCCCCCACCACCCAGCATCGCTCCCTCAGTCCTGGGCCAGGAGGAGCTGCATGTGGTGGTGGTGGTGGTGGCGCCGAGCACTCAGGGCTCTGTCCTCTTGCCCCCCAGCAGGCGCCCTGCATGGCTGAGAGCGGCTGCTTCGCTGTCCACTTCCTCGCGGTGCTGAAGGAGCTGCTGGCCTTCCTGCTCGTCACTTACACGGTGCTGATCGGGGCCCTGCTGCTGGCCGGATGGGCGACCTACCTGCTGGTGCTGAGGTGACTCCGTGCGGGGAGACCTGCAATGGGCCTCAACGGGGCCGAGTCCACACGACCTGGAGCAAGGGTAACAGGGAATCGCATTATTTACTGCGGATGCACAGCGCGCACACAGCAATGATTTTTGCATTGATTTGAAAGCACAGCGGGGCATTTTCTCTTCTAAATTTCCAAAGAATTTAGGTTTTATGATATTGAAACACAGAGGTAGCGCGATCCAAGATTTGTAATCCGCACCAATCGTGAACCTCCCGACAAGTAATGTGCACTTAGTTTCTCTTATTTTGATCCCTGTAATTTTGTAATCGCTCGAAGTTGTCCAGTGATGTTTTCCGGCCTCTTTAGAACAGACAGTTAATTTCATTTACGTTTATAGATCCTGAATTTCCAACCTGATATTCAGTTTATATCTGCAATTAAGGGTTTTAATTGAATGCTGTTAAATAAAAATAAAAATGCTGTCTCAATAGCCTTGTTGCTATTTCGTTTTTATAATTACTACGTTTTCTAACTAAAATGTTGCTGTGACTAATTCGTAAGGTGAGAAGAAAGTCTTGAGGTTGACTGTTCTCAGGCCAAAAGCAATCCCGCCCGGAGCATGGATGGAGAAAGGGTCCGTCCGTCCTGCCCGCGCTGGCACCTTTCTGCTCTCAGCAGTTCTTTCTTTTTCTGAGATTTAAGGCAAACCAGAAACCACAATGGAAAGCACCGCAACGAACAACGGGCAATTACTTCACAGAAAACTTCCAAAATGCAAGGGTTTTGCACAGCCCTTGCTTCACAGTGACATAGGCTGTTTAATTGTCAGGATTTTTTCGCGTGACATTTCTTGTGTTACACGCAGCTTTGCATAGTGTCCGGGGTTTGATGGTAGAAGATACATGGAATTAAATTTAGTTTAGCGAATATCTTTCTTCCTAGATTTTATGATAGGGGGGCAAACCGGTAAAAACGTATTCAGGTCATTTCATTAATTTGTTCATGTTTTGTTTTCAATCATTTTATTACTTTACACCTTAAACTTCAAGTAGGCAGACACAATTTAATGTGCATAAAAATATCATGCGCGCATAGCAAACGCAGAGCAGAGCAGTTTTGCAGAACCCCAGGCAAGCAGAAAGGCTCACGGCACTAGCACAGCTACCAGGCAGGAAAACGGGCTCCGCGCAAAAGCCCCTAAACGAGCCGCCTCTGGGTAAGGGACATTTTAGCTGCCAGAAGCTCTGTCCATGGTTTCATAATAGGCGTCCTTTTGGCCATCGAAATAAGAGGTGTTCTGGAGCGAACTGGGAATGCCTGAGCAACTACTTTTATCACATTGCAAGGCTGGTAAATGTAAAGAAACGAAACGATACTCAAACTTGTGGCTACCTTGTATTTAAAAATGAGCAGCGTTTGTAATGCCTGGAAACTTACGCGCATTTCTTCCCAGTTCGCTGCTCTATTAAAAATGGCCCCGCTTATCTCCCTGTGCTAGAAGTTCACCGAGAAAAGGAGCATTTTGTTTTTGTGTCTTGCCTTTGCAGATTGGATAGACAAACTTTCCACCCCAGAGGCTGCGGTATAAACGTCTGAAATATAATAGCCAAATGTGTTCAGACCCGGTATGGCTGTAAAGAAAGCTGCTATGAAAATCCAAATCCTTTTTTATTTGATGTTTTTCTCTTGGCGGGAGAGAGAGAGAACTTATTATCCGTCCACCATTCATTTCAGTCTATGAATCCAGACACAGAAATTAATGATCGCGCTTAAAAAAGAAAAAAAAAATGGAGTCTTGGCAGGACAGAATTGCAAACCGGATATTTAACAGGAATTGGTCATCTAGACCTTAGTAAGACAGGAAAGAATGAAGCCTTTCTCGGGTGCTCTATTTGGAAATACACTAAGGAGGCAAGCTTTGAGCTGATCACACCCCGACAGAGTTCACAAGGTGAACTTTTCCTTCAGACTTCGTCCGGGTCCAAAGTAATGTTTGGACCTGCTTTACGTGTGACGTCTTGGGGGGGAGGTAATATAGCATAGATCTGAAAAACAACACAATCCAACAGGTGTCTTGCAAAATCAAAGGTCCATGCAAAACAACCCAGAAAAAACCAATTTGAACAGGAAGAGTTCAATAATTCCAAAATGCCAACGATGGGCAAACACACTAATATGAACACAGTCTTAAAGATTTGGCATTTTGGAATTATTGAACTTCTTTAAATTTGTTTTTTTTTCCTGGTTTGTTTTACATGGACCTTTGCAATTGATTTTGCAACACACCTGTTGGATTGTGTTCATATTAGTGTGTTTGCTATCATTCCACACTTCTGCTGTGGGTTTATCCCATAGATCTGAAAAAGCAATTGACCTACATTATTTAAACACCTTCCCCCCCCCCAGGAATGCTACTGCAGCTAACAGCAGGACATTGCACATACGTTTAGCTGTGTTGATCTCCAGGCCATTATCAACATTTGAGAAGACACCCAAGTATTAGATCTGGTGTGCTATGGTGAGCCATGGCTCTAGTCTACTTCAAATATATGGATTATGTTATGGTGTATAACAGCCTGGTTTTTACAGTATGAAACTGGGTGGAATTTAGAATATATTGTTTTGTTGTTGTTGTAAAGTGTGCCATTGGCTCTTTGTAACTTTTTTCTTGTAATCTATATTGTACCACTGAACTCTGGATTTTCAGATTTTATATTACAAATTATGCTATTGGGGTTTTAATTTTTATGTATTATTATGTTGTGAACCACCTTGTACCAGCAATTGCTGGAAAATGAGGGATATAAGTAGTTAAGTTTCAGGCAAAGCAATTTTCAGACAGCCTGTTTACACAGGTTTGACTTTGGAAATTGTCCTTTTAATAAAACCATTAAACCTATTTCAGTAATATTACCCAATACCCAGTGGAACATGGCATTTCTGCATCATTTCTTTCATCCTGACCCTTAAGCCCAAATCAGAGCTGGTTAGGGCAAGGCAGAAGACTCATACATTGGTAATGCTGCAGTTAATATTGTATTTATATGGAGGTTCTGTTCACATAGGGCCTGATTTTCAAAGCATTTACACGTTTAAACAATGGGTTTACCTATGTAAGTGGGCTTTTGAAAATTGCTACAATAAATGCCATTGAATTGTCCATAGGATTTAAGTAAGGTTAGCAATTTGCTACAATAATAATAATAATAATTTGCTACAAAAATTGCTACAATAATAGTTACATGTACATGTGTAAATCCTTTTGAAAAATTACCCTCATAATGCACACTGATTATTATGCAATTACAATTTTTTTCTCATGTTATACTTCCTGGAGGAATAACAGGCTGCAGAAAAGAAGCATCAGGTATTGTACCACAATGGTTCTCACCTTGAGTATTGTGATAAGTCATACACATTTGCAAAACTTAAAGATAGCAAGTCCTGTGGAAACCAAATTTACAGTGTTCAAATAATGCAGTAACTGAGTAAGCTTCTTAAGACTTTCAAATTGTTATATTTTTTATAGATGTAATTCTGTAAATACAGATTTTCTGCTAAATGTGTGCACCATGGCTGAAAAGGTGTTAAGAGTAGGGTGATTGATCTGAGCAGGTGCCAACATTTGTTAATCAGAAAGATTAGCAGTGGGTTCCCCAGGCTCACTAACTAAAGTTTAAATCAGCAAAAGGATTGTGTAGTACTAATTTTCCTTGAGGCACAAGATATATTGCAGGGGAAGAGCTCAGCAACCCTTAATCCAATGGGAGTATTGAGAGGAGAAGATCATCTTGCTGATGGCTGAAGAGGATAGGTAAGCATTGCTGTGGGAAATCTTAAGACTTAAGAAGTTTGGGGAAAGGTGAAATAGTGGGGTACTTTCTTTAGTGTGTGTGTGTGTTTGAGATAAAAAGCAAGCCAGAGGGAGTCAATTCTAGTGTCTGAGAGTTAGGGCATCCCAACAGAGAGGTTCCAATAAAAGCAAAAATAGTCCATGTGCCTATAAGTAAAGAATCACCTGAGCTAAAGAATTCCAAATTATCCCTAAGAACTGAAAAGCAGGTTGTTAATCCAAACAAAAAACACAATTTGAAATGTCTGCATGCCAGTGCCAAAAGTCTAAGAAGTAAGATGGGAGGGTTAGAATATGTAGCAGTGAATGATGAGAGAGACATAATTGACATCTCAGAGACTTGGTGGAAGGAGGATAATCAATGGGACAGTGCTATATCAGGGTACAAATTATATCGCAATGATAGGGAGGATCAACTTGATATGTGCGTGGGGGAGGGGAGGGGGAGGGGGCATAGAGTCCAAAAGGATAAAGATCATACAAGAGCCTAAATGCTCAGTAGAATCTTTATGGGTAGAAATCCCATGTGGGTTTGATAAGAAAAATCAGGGAAGCTAACTAATTTGGCAGTGCAGCAACAATGGGAGATTTCAATTACCCCAATATTGACTGGGTAAATGTAATATCAGGACATTTTAAAAAAGTAAAGATCCTGGATGTAATAAACGACTGCTTCATGGAGCAATTGGTTCAGGAAACAACGAGAGAGGGATCTATTGTAGATTTAATTCTTAGTGGAACGCAGGATTTGGTGAGAGAGGTAAAGTGGTGGGGCCACTTGGCAATAGTGATCATAACATGATCAAATTTGAACTAATGACTGGAAGGGGGGAAATATCTACATTTCTAACACTAAACTTCCAAAATGGAAACTTTAATAAAATAAGAAAAATAGAAAAAAATGAAAGATGCAGCTGCAAAGGTTAAGTGTGTACAACATCTTGGTAGCGCAGTCCAGATGTATTCCACACATTAAGAAAGGTGGAAGGATGGCCAAACGATTATTGGCATGATTAAAAAGTGAGAGAGAGGATATTTTATCAAAAAAAAAAAAAAAAACTTCCTAAAAAAACTGAAAGATTCATCTGAAGAAGATAGGAAAAAGCATAAGCATTGTTAAGTTAAATGTAAAACATTGATAAGAGAGGGCAAGATAGAATTTGAAATGAAGTTGGCTGTAGAGACAAAAGCTACTAATAAAAACTTTAAAAAATATGTCCAAAGCAGGAAGCCTGTGAGGGAGTTGGTACTTAGAGAAGATAAAGCCATTGTGGAAAGACTAAATCAATTCTTTACTTCTGTGTTTACTATTGAGGATGTTGGGGAGATACCCATTCTGGAGACGGTTTTCAAGGGTGATGATTTGGATGAACTGAACCAAATCACGGTGACCCTGGCAGATTTTGTAGGCCATATTGACAAACCTGAAGAGTAGCAAATCACCTGAACTGGCTGGTATACATCCCAGGGTTCTGAAAGAACTAAAACATGAAAGACCTATTAGTAAACATTTGTAACCTATCATTAAAGTCATCCATTGTACCTGGAGGGTGCCCAATGTAACACCGATATTTAATAAGGGCTCCACGGGTGATTCAGGAAACTATAGACCGGTGAGCCTGACTTCGGTTCTGAGAAAAATAGTGGAAACTGCTATAAAGAACAAAATCACAGAACCAATTGATGGACATAGCCAGCATGGATTTACTCAAGGGAAGTCTTGCCTCACAAATCTGCTATAATTTTTGAAGGGGTTAATAAACATGAATAAAGGTGAACCAGTATAAGTAGTATATTTGGATTTTCAGAAGGTATTTGACAAAGTCCCTCCATGAGAGACTTCTAAGAAAACTAAAAAGTCATGGGATAGGCGGCGATGTCCTTTCGTGGATTGCAAACTGGTTAAAAGACAGGAAACAGAGAGTAGGATTAAATGGTCAGTTTTTTTAGTATGAAAAAGTAAACAGTGGAGTGCATCAGGGATCTGTGCTTGGACTGGTGCTTTTTAATATATTTACAAATTATCTGGAAAGGAATACGACAAGTGAGGAAATCAAATTTGCAGATGATACAAAATTATTCAAGGAAAATAAATCACATGTGAATTGTTATAAATTACAGGAGGACCTTGCAAGACTGGAAAATTGGGCTTCCAAACAGCATTTGAAATTTAATGTGGATAAGTGCAAGGTGATGCACATAGGGAAAAATAACCCATACTATAGTTCAATGTTTCCTAACCTTTTCAAACCCAAAGCACATCTACATGAACAAAAATGTTGTGTGGCATGCTAACGCACAGAATAGACATGAAGAGGAATCAAGTGGCCAAAATAAGAGCTAGGGAAGCACTAAAAGATCCAACCAATCTTTTTTCCAAATTTTAAAACATAGGGCGAAGAAGCAGAAACACATGAAGCCATCACAATGGATCAGTTCTCTCCATATACAAGTGCAGAATAAGGGAGAACTTGGTGTGAAGTGGGCAGCTGGCTACCTTGGGTGCTACATGTGGCCGCTAGAGCTCCTTCACTGCTACTTCTCCCATCACTCAGTGTGAGTCATGTCTGGTGTTCTTTGCACGCTCTCCCCATCTCACTCAGCCTGGGGATAGGACAGAGGCTGGATGAAAGACAAGGAAGAGGGGAAGATGATTTTAAGAGGCGCGCGAACAGCCTACTTTTGCTTGCGCATCAGACTCAAGCAAAAGTACGCTGGATTTTAGTAGATACGCGCGGAGCCGCGCGTATCCACTAAAATCCTGGATCGGCGCGCGCAAGGCTATCGATTTTGTATAGCCCTGCGCGCGCCGAGCCGCGCTGCCTTCCCCCCGTTCCCTCCAAGGCCGCCTCCGAAATCGGAGCGGCCCTCGGAGGGAACATTCCTTTGCCCTCCCCTCACCTTACCCTCCCTTCCCCTACCTAACCCACCCACCCGGCCCTCTGTCTACACCCCCCCCTTACCGTTGTCGGGGGATTTACGCCTCCCGGAGGGAGACGTAAATCCCCGCGCGCCAGCGGGCCTGCTGCGCGCCGGGCCGCGACCTGGGGGCGGGTACGGAGGGCACGGCCACGCCCCCGGGCCATAGCCACGCCCCGTACCCGCCCCCAAAAACGCGGGCCGACACGCCCCCGAAACGCCGCGTCGACCGGGCCCGCTCCCCCGACACGCCCCCGACACGCCCCCTTCCGAGAACCCCGGGACGTACGCGAGTCCCCACTGTGTGTCAGTCAGGCGCACACCCCCCAACGTGAGGTCCAAACTATCCATGCTCTGCATGCTGCCCCATTAATTACCACACTCCTGAGTGCCATGTTTGTAGCTAGGAAGAAGGCATGCATGATTACATATGTTCTCAGAAAGGAGCTTCCTACAAATTTGAGCCACCACTGGTGTGTCCTCTGGTTGCAATGTTCTGAGAGCAGAGCCCAGGTGCTGGCCAGCATCTGAGCATCCGACATTGGTGGATTTTTCCATGGCACACCTGCATCAGATCTGATGGTATAGTCAATGTGCCATGTCTTCACTCTTGTTTGTCTAGTTCCAGGTCTTGCTTAATTTTCAGGCTGGCCTGCCAAACATGCCTGCCTTGCCTGTCTGCAAGCCTTGTCTCCAGCCTGCCTTGTCCAAGCTTTGCCTGGGTGGACTCACCACTATTATGTACTGCCACCACAGAGACCTACTGGCCCCCAGAACCCAAGGGCTCAACCTGTGGGAGAGGGGGCTGACTAGGCAGAAAACCAGCTCCAAATTCTTAGGGAATAGCCACTGCTATTAATGGCATTAGTAGCATGGGAGCTATTTAATGTTTGCGTACTTGCCAGGTACTTATTATGTTGGATTGGCCATAATTGGAAACAGGAGGTTGAGCTTGATGGACCCTCGATCTGACCCAGTATGACAGTTTTGTATGTTCTTAACTGTTAATGAACTCTTCCTTGTGAGGATCTTGTGAGACTGGAAAATTGGGCATCCAAATGGCAGATGAAATTTAATGTGGACAAGTGCAAGGTGTTGCATATAGGGAAAAATAACCCTTGCTGAAGTTACACAATGTTAGGTTCTATATTAGGTGCTACCACCCAAGAAAAGAGATCTAGGCGTCATAGTGGATAATACATTGAAATAGTCGGCCCAGTGTGCTGTGGCGATCAAAAAAGCAAACAGAATGTTGGGAATGGAAAATAAAATGGAGGATGTCATAATGGCTCTGTATCGCTCCATGGTGAGTCTGCACCTTGAATACTGTGCACAGTTCTGGTCTCCGCATCTCAAAAAGGATATAGCTGCACTGGAGAAAGTGCAGAGAAGGGCGACCAAAATGATAAGGGGCATGGAACAGTTGCCCTATGAGGAAAGGCTAAAGTTAGGGCTGTTCAATTTGGAGCAGACATGACTGAGGGGGGATATGATAGAGGTTTACAAAATCATGAAAGGACTTGAACAAGTTAATGTAAATCAGTTATTTACTCTCAGATAATAGAAGGACCAGGGGCCACTCCATGAAGTTAGCAAGTAGCTCATTTAAAACAAATTGAAGAAAATTATTTTTCACTCAGCGCATAGTTAAACTCTGGAATTCATTGCCAGGGGATGTGATTACAGCAGTTAGTGTAACTGGGTTTAAAAAAAGGTTTGGATAAGTTCCTAGAGGATAAATCCATAAACTGATATGATGGTAATTAATAAGCAATAATAGCTTGTGATTGGGTACTTGCCAGGTACTTGTGATTTGGATTGGCCACTGTTGGAAACAGGATACTGGGCTTGATGGACCCTTGGTCTGACCCAGTATGGCATATCGTATGTTCTTATGTACTTTTGACTTCACTCAGATGAATTTCATAGTAACATAGCAAAAGACCAATTAACTTATCCAGTCTGCACAGTTCCTCTGGTCCACACCATTAAGAATATATCCCAACTGCTTTATGCAAGTCAGGTTTTGTTGTCCCATCCCGGGTAAATAAGCATACATGTTCCCCCATTTAATCCAACACCCAGCCTCTCCCTTCCACCTCCAACTTCATGCTTTACCACCAAGCTTTGCAATAGAATCTACAGCTACCAAAACTAGCAAGTCTCTTGTCTGAACATCCAAGTCACCTAAGTCTTAACTGCCTTGCTGGACAGTACCTGATACCAGCAACCAATCTGCGTGGTTTCTGGGGAGTTCAGCTCCCCATAACTTGTGGTGCCATTAGGTTGTGCTTCCTTTATCAGCGCCTTTTTGTCTCCTTATCGCCTTGGGGATGGTACCTAACCACCATCCACCTGGCAGCATTGGCTGGTTGGTTTCTGGGGAATTGTAGTCTGCTAGTTTCAACTCCACTAACCCATGGTCTACATAACAGTAACATAGGTCTTAATTCTTTTCTCTGAATCACCTCTCCCATTTTGTGTTGAAGGGAGTGAAGGGTGGGTTTTTTGCAATACTACAACCCTCCAAACTTGTTCCTATCATTGCTCTCTACAGACTATATTTGTCCCAAACATGCTCAAATTCTGTCAAAGTACTGGTTTCCACCCTCTCTGCTGGTATATGTCTATTTGTTTTGTTTTTTTTCTGCATTTCATTGGAGTAACATGAGAATTAAATAAATACCTTTTGATACCACCTAGGTCCTATCTTCAGGTGCAATTCTTCAGAAAAGAAATACCTGATGCACAGGTCACCACCATTTTACTTCTTAGTTTAATCTGTTTCTTCTGTATTTTTTAAGTGAGCCACATTATAATACCAAAGAAAAAAAATCATTAAATTATGTTGTGCTATAATGAACTACTTAAGTAAATAAACCATCCTGGATTCCTACAGTTCCCCTGCGTCTCCAGAGTGCCAAGAACTCTTGGAGGGGATGAAGAATGGACTTGTTATTCTCAGAATATAGAGAAACAATTTCCCAAGATTATCTGCTTTCTAAAGTTGTAACCATGAATCTATTCTCTGAATTTTAAGTGTGTGCACTTTTGTGTTGGTAAATCATGTCTTTGCTCATTTATTTATTTACAAGCCGTTAAGCCCGTTAAAACGGGCGAGATTCCATCGGTCAGACCGGCATGGTTAGAGCCGCTCTGTTCTCCACAACTTCCCTTTTCCTTCCATCCCCTCATCTTCCCTTTCCTTCCCCTCTCACCTCATCTACAACCCCTTCCCTCTTTCTCAGCCCTCCTCCACTCTCTCTTTTTCTCTTCTCCAGAACATCTTACCCTTCCCACTTACTCACTCATATCCTCTTACCTTTTCCTTCCATCCCCTCTCACCTTCCCTTTCCTTCCTTCTCCCCTCTCCCTCAGTCCTCCTCCAGTCCCTCTTTTTCTCTACTCCACAACTTTACCCTTCCCACTTACTCACATCCTCTTCCTTCCCCTCCCACCTCCTCCACAACCCCTTCCCTCTCCCTCAGCCCTCCTCCACTCCCTCTTCTTTTCTTATCCAGAATGCGTGCCTCACCACCGGGCTCGTTGCTGGCCCGCCCGACGCTTAGATACCGCCGCCACAGCTCCATGGATGGTCTCCGGAGGTCTCTCTCGCGTGCGCGCCTGACCACCGGGCTCGTTGCTGGCCTGCCCGACGTTTGAATACCGCCACTGCTGCTCCTCCCCGCCGCTTCCAAGGCAGCCCTCACACGGCTCCAGCACCATGTTGCTCCACTGTGACCAACGTGCTCTCTCACCCGCGCATGCACGGCAGAGCTGCTCTCTCACCCGCGCATTTGCGGGCCGTTGGTCAAAGCCCATTTATAAGGTAGATTACTTATTTATTTAAGGTGCTTATAGTCTGCTAATTACTACAGCTCTAGGCAGATTACAAATTGAAACATACAAAATTATAACATTAAAACATAAAACAAAATAGGGTCAGTAACTTTAAAACAGCAGCATAAGCGTACATGAACGTGCGTATGTTGGCTTGTGCCCACAGCCATTTTATAACGTGCGTGCGTATGTGCATGCATCTTATAAAATTGGCTGCAAAATGTGCGCGCCGTTTTATATGGATGCGCGCATGTGCCGTTTCTACCGCATAAGTGGGGGGATTTTAATATACACCTGCACCAATGCAATTACCAGTTAAACCAGTTCATTCCCACTTTGCCCTGATACAGGATCGGACTTCCTACCCCCCCCCAGCTAATTAACCTCTTTTTTACCCTATCTGCTCCAACCTTTAAAACCCCGCTGACTAGCCTAGTTTTTGTTGTTACACAACTTACACGCCATCTATAGCAGAAGTAGTTATGCAGTAGGGGACCCCGGCGTGCGCTTGTCCGCGTAAATACTTATGCACTGGTTTCCATTTAAATTCCCGGAATGCCCATGTACCCTGCCCAGATCACACCCCACCCTGTTTTTGGAATTTTTCTTTTGTGCTCGTACCGGGAGACATGTGCATCCATAGACACTTCTTAAAATATGCGCGCCGGCCCAAAAGACACGCGTATCTCCCTGATTTGACGCACGTAAAATCTACGTCTAAGGCACTAAAATAAATAAAAGAGAAATCAAGACATTAAAATAAGATAAAGCGGAACAGTATGTAAAACAATGAAATGATAGCTCATTCTGCTCAAAGAACTTGACGTCCTAACGCAAGTACCTCATTGCACCGATTCTGGTAGCGGGCGCTGCAATATAGAATGATTTCGCCCCTTTTCTCACAAAGCCTATGGAATGCCAAGCAAGTCTCTTTGAGCTGCGCTGAGAGACCCGGAGGCGCGGGGTGGGTGAACGCGCTGCACCGAGTTCGTCCAGGGAAGGAGCCTCTGAGCTTGTCATTCTCTAACGAAACCAGGGTCTTGTCCTGGATTTTGTGGGGCGCGGGAAGCCAGGGCAGCTCTTCCAGCACCGCTGGAATACGCATCTTGTCAACTGCTGTTAAGTGAAATCCAGACGAGCACGCTCGCCCCGCGCAACACGCGTGGCGCGACGTCATCACGCGACCTATCACCTCGCCTTCAAGTGCCCTCGCGTCATTTCCGGTAGGCGGAAAGAAGATGGCGGCTCTCCGGGGTCGGCTGATTTGCAGGTTCTCCGCTCTCCTCAGGTAGGGCGGTAGCAGGTCAGCGTTTCTTTGAATGGTATGAGGGAACAGGAAGCAGTGGTGCCAGCTGGAGTCCAGCGATTCGGGTCTCAGGCCTCTCAAGTGGCGCTGGTGGTTTTTGTCAGATAGATTAATATTTGGCCCTGGGGGAGAGAGAGAGAGAGCGCGAGCTTTATTAAGGGAAATGGTGGTAGCAGCTCCTTGAGTTTTGCATGTAGTTTGAGGTCACTGTGTTATAACTTGCCAGGTACTTGTGATTTGGATTGGCTGCTGTTGGAGATAGGATTCTGGCCTTGATGGACCCTTGGTCTGAGCCAGTAGTCCATATCTTATGACATTACATATGGTTTTTCTCTATTATAGTCGTCCTGGCCTTATAGCGCTGCTGGAGAATCTTCTACCAGAGGCTTCAAATGTTGTTCCACCTTACGACTGCCACCGCATCAGTGCTGGTTTTGCCCTATTGCATGCGTAGAAATGTAGACCTACTTTTCTTAAGGAAATCGGAACTGCACGCATGCATGCATTCACGCACTGAGGCAAAATTAGGGCCTGATCATCTTTGCTTTTTCCTGGTTGAGGTGGCAATCCCGAATGCAACTGCAACTTATTAATAAATAACTTTTTACTAGTTATAATCTGCTTTTTTACTCTGTGTGTATATAGACAGGGTTTTCCAGCTTGGTCCGAAGGGAGAAGGCAGTGTATCTCAGGATTAAAAAGACCATGGAGCAGAGTGGCACTGGGTTTTGGAGCAACTCTGTGTGCAGTTCCTATTGCAGAGGTAATGTACATAGATGCTAAAGAATTACAGTAAGATAGTGTAAGCTAGGCATTACACAGTGGGCTGAGAGCCTGGATTCAAATTTCACTTTCTCTCCTGATGTCCCTTGTGACCTTTGACAAGTCACTGCTGTCTCTCATTTCCTCAGGTACCTACTTAGATTGTAAGCTCCTTAGGGTAGGGGATGATTATAGCTGCATAACTAATAATGCTGTAAGACACACTGAGCATTAATTGGAAAACTGAGCTAAAAATCCAAAATATGAAATATATGGGCAACTAATTGTAAATGTTCTGGGAACAGGACAACAGTGGGCAGGTGTCCTCTTTCTGTTGTCTCAAGTTCCCACTTGGATTGTAAGTTCCATGTGACAAACTTTGTTTTAACCGTATATAATTTGTTATAAAGCTTCCTAGTGTATAGAATTATGTAAATGCCAAACTACATAAATACTATAGGATAGGAGGGGGGGAAATTTTATGTGAAGGATGATTTTATGCTGTTTGTGTGACTATGTTTTGTGTTATCAAAATGGTGTACAATGATTCTCATAAGTCTTATGGCTACGGAGGTGATATAGAAGAATTTTAAATAAAATAAATAGTCACAAAAGATAGTTACAAAAAGCTTTTAAATCAAGTGGGTTACCCTAGACAAGATGCACTGTCATTAAAAATTCTTTCTAGTCTTTCTTGAGACTGAAATTATATATACCGGTAATCTGTGTCTTGCAGAAATCAGAACTTTCTCTTTCAAATGAATCCTTAATAAGAAGGGCAGTGGGTTTGGTAACAGACAGCACCTATGCCTACCTTTCACAAACTACTTATGTACTAATTGATGCTTTAACAGAATATACAAAGGTAAGAGTTTACTTCTATCATAAGAATTTGTAGACAGCAGTTGGTTTTTTAAATGGCTAAGCAAAATCAAGATTTCCCTTTTTCTTTCTGATGTACTTTAATCTAATCTAAATATTTAAAGTCTGCATAAGTCAAGTTGTAATTGTGCTGCTTCTCATGAGAAGCTGATATGACATGAAAGAAGACCCAGGAATAAAATCCAGATGGAGACAAGTCTATATTTTGAGAATTCTGGCTCATACTGCTACATTGTAATGGTGATTTAATCATTAGGCATGTAGATAGCTGGATAGTTGTTTAGTGTGAGGATTGCTTGATAACTTGCCTGCCTGGTGTGAAGTGTCTGAAGGTAGCAGATCATGCTTCAGCTAGTGTTTTAGAGAGCGCCAGGTGGTACATGTGGGTATGAACACTATAGGAAGGAGCAAGAGGGAGGTTCTGGAATGAAACTGAAATCCAGAACCTTCAGAGGGGGCCTGTTTCAATGGGATAGGCTCTACCTTAACCATGGTAGAACTCAGCTGCTGTCACTAATATTAAAAAAAAATAAATAAATAGAAGCTTTTAAACTAAATCATGGGGAAAGCTGACAGTTGCTTAAGCGCATGATTCAGAGAGAGCTATCTTCTAAGAATACCGGCATAACAGGGAAGTGATAAAAACTGAAGTAGCCCAGGTGGAATTAAAGAGCTAACAAAGATGAAGGATTCCAAATTATCTGTATGTATTTCTAATAAGCAGGCTGTACATAAAAATCTCTACATTGACTGTATACAAATGCCAGAAGTCTAAATTAAAAAAAAAAAAAAGGCAAGGTTGGAGAGTTAGAATGAATGGTACTTAATGAAGATATAGGACATAATAGACATCTCACAGACCTAGTACAAGGGGGATAACCAATGGAAAACTTATGCCAGGGTACAAATTCTAGAAACATAACAGGGCAGATTGAATTGAATTGTTACAGGTAAAACAAAGTCAAGCAGGATAAAAGTCCTGATTGAAATGTGGTGCTCGTCATAACACCTTTTTATCCTGTCTTTCTGAGTTGATAAAACTGAGACAGGTATTTACTTTTTCATTCTTGATAAATCAAAATAAAACACCATACTGGCCATAATAATGGGAGACTTCATTTTCCCAGTATTGATTGGGTAACTGTCTCATCAGGACATGCTAAGGGAGGTAAAGTTTTTAGATGCAATAACTGCTACATAGATCAACTGGTCCTGGAACTAACAAGAGGGGGTGCTATTTTAGTTCTAGTATAGCATGCCTGCAACATTTCTGGCTTGGATTGGTGGTGGCAGCGATGGCCAAGGTTGAGGAAAAGCAGCATCAGGGAGTGGTGATGAGAACTTTTAAGCACCAGCTCCTTACACTGCACTCTCCTCAAGCAGCTAGCACATGTGGCTGTTACAGAAAGCACAGGCTTGCTATGTCAAATTTTTGGTGACACACCTTCCACCCCTTGGTGACACACTAGTGACACACTGGTTGAGAACACTGCTTTAAAAGAAGAAATTCTACTTTTAAATTGGAGAAAAAGACTGAGCCCCGCTCTCCTGCTGTGATACCTAAGTGTCCCTCCCCCCAGTTGAGAATTCCTGAGGTGATTTCCGAGATCCCTCAGGTGCGCCTTGGTCTAGTAGCCGGTTCCCGGTATGGACTTTGCTGCTGAAGCAGCTGAAAGGCAGCGGGTGCAGGAAGCCGAGCGCAGCGGTGACCGCCAAAGCCCTCTCCCCCCGCAGTCTGAGACTGTCTCTGTACTCAGCCGGTAAGCGCTGAGCCCAAGTAAGTATTAAAAAAAAAAAGATTCCTCCTGATTCAGGAGGGGTTTCGGTAAGGCTTTCTCCTTGCTTGGCATGCTGTACCAACATCGTTCCCGATCCCATTGGGGTAAGGGGAAGTGGACTTCTGAGCGGCCCCCCGGTGGGCTAGGCCCTGCTGTAGGTTCAGTAGGCACTACACATGGTAGGCCGCGGTGGTGCCATCTTGCACATGTTGTACGTCTTGTATTGCCCACCATAGAGTGTCAATACGCATGGTGCGTGCTGGCACTGTGCACATAACTCCGCACACAACTCTCTAGGCGCAGAGTTTTGGTAAAGCAGAGTGCATGGGCTGTACGTGTGCCTCACCCTGACCCGTGTAGGTGCTCAAAATCTGTGCACAAAATTTTAAAGTGTGAGCTGGCTGAACACGCAGCTACAGTCCCTAGTGGCTCTGGCAGCAAAGAAACAGCGCCATTCTCTCAGTGCTGCTTGTCATATTAGGGCTGTACAGTCTGACCTGTATTCTTACTTATGTCAGCATTGAGAGGAGGACCAGAGCGAGTTGGCATCCCCTGACTTTACTAAGCCTGGCTCCTCCCAATCAGCCTTAACCGGAAGCACCCCATATCTGAGTAATCCTGAGACTGGGTCTTCCCTGGGAGAGGGAAATCCAGTGGCACCTACCCCAGTACTTCCTGGGTTAGGCATGGACCTGGTTGCCTTCTCTTGGGTGGAATTTTTCCAGGGCCTTCAAGCCTTCGTACAGGCAGTCTGTGTCCCTTGCCCCCCCGGTCCAGACAGAACTCCAGCCAGTAAGGCCTCCCTCTCAGCCCTATCGGTAGACCTTGAGACATGCCTTGCCTCACCAAGGGTATCCCTGACAGGGACCCGTACAGCATGGATGAAGGGGATCCAGATTCCTTGGAATATGGGAAAATCCTACCTGGTTTAGAATGATATTGGCCCATGTTAGGTTTTTTTTCATAGGCGTGAATTACTGACCCTGGTTTCCCAGACCCTGAACATGCTGAGATTTCCTGGGGCGGACTCTGAAGGAACCAAAAAAAAATCCCATTCTGATTTCCCTACGGAAATTTTTCCAGTGCTGGAATTCATTCAAGAGTTGATTGACCTGGAATGGGATGTCCCTGAAGGAAGTTTAAAAGGTGGACGAACATTAGAAGCGAGAGAACGTCTGCGTTTTCCTAAAGTGAATGCACTGGTCTGCGCCATCTCGAAGCAACCACTATCCCAGTGGAGGGAGGAGAGGCCTTGAAGGATGCACATGATAGGCAGATGGAATCCATCTTTAAACAGGCCTTTGACGCAATAGCAATGACTTTATAGATTGCTTCTTGTTGTGCCCTGTTAGCTCATTTGTGCCTGCTTCTCTCTCGAGAGGTGGATGATTCGGGGGCGAATTCCAGAGAGGTTATGGAACCTGCCACCTCCTTTTTAGCTGATGCAGGCTCTGACCTAGACTATAACTCGGCCAGAGGAGTTGCCTCAGTGGTAGTGGGCAGAAGACAGCTATGGCTCCGAAATTGGTCATCTGACGCAACCTCTAAGGCAAACCTCACAAAGATGCCCTTTAAGGGATCTCTCCTCTTCAGAAGCAAATTGTAAAAGCTAGCCAGTAAATGGGGTGAGTCTCCATTGCCCTGGCTACCAGAAAATAAGAAAAAGCAGTTACAGCGCCCCTCGCCCATGAGGGGTTGATCCAGGGGCTCCCAACACTTTGGGCGCTCAAACTTGACATTTCAGAGGACTTGGTCCTTTGGGAGGTCTCAGTCCTTTCGGAGTCGAGAGCCCAAGAGAGGGGCAGGTTCAGGTTTGTCTCCCCAGTGAAGTTTTGCTGACCAACCCTCAGAACGAGGAGATAGAAGAGGGACATTTGGCCCCCTACCAGCGGTGGGTCGAGATCACTTTGGACAAATGGGTACTGGAGGTCATACGAGAAGGATACGTGCTGGAATTCTGCAGCACTCCTCGGTACATATTCATGATGTCTCCTTGCCACTCCCAGCACAAGAAGCAGGCAGAGGAGACTACTCTTTTAAGGCTTCTCAGGACAAGGGCTATAATCCCAATACTTATGCTCCAGGAAAAGACGGGGCGTTATTTCATCGTATCCAAGAAGGAAGGTTCCTTTCGTCCCATCCTCAAGAGCGTCAATCAACATCTATGAGTGAATCATTTCCACATGGAAACCCTATGCTCCGTGATAATGGCCGTACAATCAGGAGAGTTCTTTTTTTTTTTTTTATAATTTATACTTTATTGATTTTCAAAATCACACATCAAGTGATATCATTTTCCAAACTTAATATAAGGTAAATGAATTGTGCACATCATAATGAATTCAGGTAAATTAAAACATAATAATAATCAAATTTGGCACAATTTATCCAATAAAGGGAGCCACCTTAATCAAAAAATCATCGAAGAAGAAAAAAATACAGAAGAGAAGAGAATCATATTTCTATTTATATTTCTAACCCATTTCTGTTATTAATGCCTGATTTAACTTTTCTGATTCTTTATCCCTTAAATTCTCCATATGAGAAGGTAAGGTAAAGATAAACTTATTCCCTTGATAATTGACACAACTTATTCCCTTGATAATTGACAAAACATCGGCAGGAGAACTTTAAATAAAAAGTCTCCCCTAATTCCAGTGTTTTAGCCTTCAACATAAGAAACTGTTTTCTACGACCTTGCGTAGCTTTAGATACATCAGGGAAAATGTATACCTTTTGTCCACAAAATAACATGTCATGGTTTTTTAAGGCTTTTTCAAATATACACTCTTTATCCCTCACTTTCACAAAGGAAACAAACAAAGTTGTTCTTTTATTTATTAAATCTAAAGAGTCCTCCAAAAATGTTGATATGCCTGGGGATTGTAAATCATCCAGTCCTCCAGGCTTATCAGCCAATTCTTATAGGAAAATAGTAAATTTTTGAAATAGGAGGAATTTCATCTTCTTTATAGGCTAAAATTTATTTTAAATATTTAATAAACATCTCCTGCGGTGACAACAACCTCGTGTAAGGAAAATTAACAAAACGTAAATTCTTAATTCGAAGTAAATTTTCCAAATTCTCTATTTCATTGTGCAAAATCACATTATCTGACACACGCATAGCCTCAACACTTTGTATATTTTGAACATTAGTTGTTAAATTATTTACCTTAGTTTCTATATCTAATAATTTTTTCCCTTGTTCAGTAATTGTTACTTTATTACTATTAACTATCATAGAGAGGGAAGAGTTCATTTGAGAAACATTAGAATCAAGTTTTAATAACATCCTCCACAAGTCCCCCATTGTTACTTTGGATGCATCCACTTCAGCTACCTGAATGCTCACTTGAGATGGAGATAAAATACCAATCTCACCTTCCAGTTGTAGAGATTTAGAGCCTACCACTTTGGACGGTGCCTCCTCTCTACTTACATCAACAGTCTCACTTCCAGTGGTATTCACCAGAGTTGCTGCCCCTGGGGGTTGTGTAGGAATGGGTCCCATGCCAGGACTTAATGAGGCTTCAAATGTGTCTCTATTACAGTCCTCATGTGGCAAGTTGAGCCTGTTCAAGTGAGCATCCATCGGTCCGATCCTTGGTGTTACTGGAGAGGAGGTGTAGGCCTTGGCCTTCCTTTTATGCCCAATATATCAAAAAACCAAAATTCCAGGCAGTCAAAGCCGGTCTAAGCTGCGCGCGCGCCGGCGGCGACTATGCGCCGCTTCTCGCGGGGTTTTAAAGCCCCGGGTCAGGCAGTAATGTCACGCGGCACCCAGCTGTTCAGGATCTTTAAATTTATCACCGCCTGAAGAGCTCTGGCGATCCTCCGCTCTCCCTCCTCCTTCAGCTCCACAATCAGGAGAGTTCTTAACCTCCCTGGACCTATCCAAGGCCTATCTACATATTACAATCTATCAAGAACACAGTTTCCTATGCGTTGTGGTACTAGGTTGCCATTATCAGTTCCGGGCACTGCCCTTTGGCTTAGCCACTGCCACCAGAACATGTTCCAAGATTATGGTGGTCGTAGAGGCAGCATTGAGAAAAGAGGGAATCCTGGTACACCTGTACTTGGACGACTGGTTAATCTGAGCCAAGACTGTGGAAGGGAGTCTCCAGGTAACCAACAAGGTGACCTCCTTGCTTCAGGAACTCGGCTGGGTCATAAACCTGGACAAAAGTAGTCTCAAGCCCTCCCAGTCCTTGGAATATCCGGGGGTCTGGTTCAACACTAAGCAGGGCATAGGCTTCCTTCCGACCACGCAGATAAGGAAGTTGATGTGCCAAGTGCATTGGTTGATGAGCATGGTACGCCCACCAGTGTGGAACTATCTGAGTTCTCGGGTTGATGGCAAGTCGGTGAGGGCACACGTGTGATCACTTCAACACTCACTACTGTCACATTGGAACCCACAGTCTCAAGACTATTCAGTTCGCCTCCACTTAGATAGGAGTATGCTTTCAGCTCCAGTGGTGGATGCAGGAAGCTCATCTGAGCAGCAGTGTAATTGCCACCTTACTCCACGCTCGGAAGATCTCTAGATCCCTAGCGTATATATGGGTCTGGAGAGTATTTGAGACCTAATGCAAGGAACACTGTATGTGTGTCGTCGTCCCCCCCCCCCCCTTTGGGAGGTCAAAATCCCACTAATTCTGGAATTTTTGCAGGATGGCTTGAATAAATGTTTGACCCTTAACTCCTTGAAGGTCCAGGTAGTGGCTCTCTCCTGTTTCAGGGACGAGGTGAATGGAACCCACCTGTTGGCTTATCTTGACGTTGCCCATTTTCTGAAAGGGATGAAGCACCTCTGGCCACCTCTATGGTGGCCGGTTCCCTTGTAGAATCTTAATTTGGTATTATAATTTTTGGCAGGGCCCTTCTTTCAGCCGCTGTACAATCTTTCCTTGCGTTTATTAACCCTGAAAACTGTGTTCCTGGTGGCTATATGCTTGGCATGTCTCATGTCTTGGCTTGGCTGTTTGGTTGAGCCTTTCCAGTCTCCTAGACTATATTCTCCCAAGATATTATCCAATCAGCTGTGCTTCAATCATCTCATATTACTTCATAAACTAGCAGAGTGTCACATAATCATGTTATAAGGCTAGAGTTATTCTCCTGAGGTTGGCTCCAAGCCCCTTCTCTCTGTTTATATTTCTCTACTTTGGTTATCCTTCTCTTCATTTCCAATTCCAAGTTACTCACCCTTGTTATAATGTAACCTTTATATTACTATTCATTTTTTCTACATTTTGATGTAAAACCATTATAGATGACCATAACATTTCTAACGAAACTTTTTTGTTAACATCAAATTTAGCATTAGAAGCTAATGGATTAATTAATGATTTTAAAAGCTCTTGTTCTGACGCAGAACCAACAGAAGGGAGCCTGAGTTGGAGGAGAGAGGGGCTCTCAAGTCTGCCGACATACCTAAGGCCCGGGAAACCGAGGCCGCAGCCCCGGAACAACGCGGAGGTCCCGACCAGCGAGACCCAGAAAGAGGCTGGTGTGACGTCAGCGGGCGTCCGCTGCTACAAATTGAGCAAGCGGACGGCGCACCCTAAGCCGCGCGCTCCAAAGGGGTGCGCCCGGCTTGTGCCGGCTTAGGCCGGCGAAGGCTGGGAGGCTGTTATGGACTAAGGAGTCGGTTGGCATCCCCTCTGACCTCAACAATCTTGATAGTTAACGACAGAACAGTGAGTAAAAGGGCGAAAGTTCAACTATTTATGCCTCATACCAAAAGAAAGGGCAGAGTCAGACAGGATGCCTCTACCCCTGTCAGACCGGGCCCTATACAAACCACTTTAACCGGTTTTTACTCACCTACAACTAATATAACCCCGGAGTGTCCCATTACACTGAGGGATACGGAGCAAGTATCCCCTATGTCGGGAGAAACAAGTCTCAGTCCCGGGATGCCAACAACTCCGCCGCCACCAATGAGCGCTGTGGACACTCATAGCTTAGACTCACCCCTTTTACGGAAGGCGTTTAGGGAGGAGAGTCCGTTAGAGGCAGCATATGGAGGTAAAGAAGCAGCGCTGGGGAAAGAAAGGGATAACTCCCTGACGTTCCAAGAGTTGGATCAAAGATCAGGAGCGACAGGAGCTTCCAGCTTTTATGGATTTGGATTACTTTACTCCTCACACAGGGGAAGCTGAGGCATGCATTATTGAGGCATCTAAAGGTCCATTATGATTTTCATAGATCGGATT
The DNA here is from genome assembly GCF_901001135.1 of Rhinatrema bivittatum. Taxonomy (NCBI): domain Eukaryota; kingdom Metazoa; phylum Chordata; class Amphibia; order Gymnophiona; family Rhinatrematidae; genus Rhinatrema; species Rhinatrema bivittatum. The sequence goes on from NC_042625.1 coordinate 21,121,088, forward strand.
ACCTCTTTGTACTATGGATTGGCCCAAAAAAGAGAAATAAGTTGTCTAAGGCTATAATTGTGTGGTGACTGAAGGAAGCGATCAAGTTGACTTACATTTTTGAAGGGCACCCGCTGCTGGGGGGGGTGTTTGGGGGCACACTTGATGTGTTCTCAGGTGACTTCCTGGGCTGAGTCACTTCAGGTGTCTCTGCATGAAATTTGCTGGGCAGCTACTGGGAAGTCATTGCCCACTTTTGCTAGTCGTCATCGCTTGAATGAGGGGGATCCAGCTTCCATGTGCTTTAGTTAGTGCTCTATATGAGTGGAACTCTCTAGGTCCCACCCGAGTTGAGGGCAGCTTGGGTACATCCCAGGAGTCTGGACTGATCTGGGTACGTACAGGGAAAGGAAAATTTGTGTTTTACCTGCTAATTTTCATTCCTGTAGTACCACAGATCAGACCAGAGACTCTCCCATTTACTGGGGGGAGTCCGCTGCTCATACTGTTGCTATGTATATAATGTGAGGAGCTGGATTTTTTTCAATGCTGATTGCCTATGTTAAATTTGGGAAACAAGTTTCCCATTGTTTTTTTTGGGCAACTTCACCTTCTTCCTGCTTATTGGAGGGGAGTGAGTTTGCTTAGAAATTTAAGGTTGTTGCTGACATCTTGGCTTGGATAGAGGTCAATACTAAGGGGCTGCAGGTGGCACACTGGTTTATGTACAGTGTCAGTGAAACTTCCATCTGCTGGCAGGGAAGCAAAACCCAGGAGTCTAGACTGATGTGTGGTACTACAGGAATGAAAACTAGCAGATAAGAACCAATTTTCCTATGTTTAGAATTGCACTCTAAGAATTGTCCTATGTTTAGAATTGCACTCTAAGAATTGTCTCTAAGGAGACAAGGTTAGTGGTAGGACTATTCGGGTCAGGTATGCAGCCCTGACTCAGTCCAATCCTGGCAGATGGTCATTAGCTACTGGGCGATAGTCAGTAAGGGCCATCTTCAGCAGATGATACTGACCCATGTCAATCAATACACCTTAGTATATTCTGTTGAGTAGTATTTCGTTTCTTTACCAGTGTTTGTTCTGTTGCAGGCATTGTACGTATTAATTTCTCTCCACCAGAGATACACTGCTGTTCTTGAAAAGATGAATCCTAATGAAGAAGATGCAATTTGGCAGGTGATCATTGGAGCTCGAGCTGAGGTAAGAGATGGATCCGAATATTCCCTCAGTAATACCTAAAACTATCATGTGCATCTCCCTTTTTTATACACTGCTTAGGTAAGTCCTATGGGGCAGGGTTCTACTTTATTTCAGCATGAAAAGTATGGTAACTGGGAGATTAAAAAAAAACACGAAGAGGTATAAAACTAGTAGCTAGTTTAAGAACATTTTCTTCAGGTGCAGTCAGCTGACACACTCAAATCTAATGGGCACAGCAGCAGAATCAACACATGAGCCATGAAATCATTATCTGTGTTTAAGTACACAGAATCAGGAATGCCAGAACATCAGCGTGCGTGGATGTAAAAGGATACAGATTAAAGTGCAATTTACTGGTATTTTTTATTCTGCCTTTAGCTGTGCAGAAAAAGTAAATACTTTTAAACAAAATAACATGGTGTGCAAGTCTAGTACTATCACTTTAGCTGGCATCTCCTGGAATTCCAAAACTCTCACAAGAGCTGCCCAGTTGTACGTTTTTGGGTTTTCTATCTTAGTTACATATTTTAAGTAGTTTGATTTTTCAAGTTACAAATAGACAGAGAAAGGTCTTTAGACGAGGTAATCCCTGCTAAAAGGGAAGGACTGCAATACTTGCTGGGACAGATCAGAGCATATAACTCACATCATGTTGAGGAAATCAACTAGCAAAAAGTGTAGACATCAGATTTCATTCTTCAACATTCCAAGGGGAATCTGTAAACCTTTAAAATTAATTTATTTGTATTTCCTCACCTGATCATACAATGTAGTTAATGAGCTGATTAATATTCAGTTTATACATCTGCCTACTTTCAACATTTTTTTTATCTGCAGGTAAATAAGAAACATCAGGAATATCTAAAGTTTGAATCAAGCTGGGTGAGTGCTATAAAGCTCTCGGAACAGGCAGCAGAGGTTGCGTACCAAGCAGGTAATTGACTAAATCTTGACTTCTCAAAATAGGTAATGTTGGGGCCCTCTCCCTAATCAGAACTGCTAAGCAGGTTCTGAAGTGCTTTGCAAAAGCAGCAGCTGAAACAAGTCTTGTATAGAAGCAGCCACTTGTAAGCTGCCAGTCTAGTGCATGAATTGGAAGCCTTATGCAAGGTAGTGCAAGTGTGAATGTCTCTTTCATGCAGTAATCAGAGGACTCCAGTTCCTTCTGGTACTGTACTACTTCAAAAAGTTCAGATTTTGTAATGTTACTGATCCTGATGGTGTTAAAAGGTGGCTGTCCCCTGCATCAATTCAAATCATGGGTTTGAATCACTCATCTGAGGTCATATAAACGGCGAATGAGGTGTTTAGTAAGCATTGAAGATAATTCTGATATCCATGATTTGTGCCAGTGTTCGTATGGGACTTACAGCATCTTGGCAGATGAAACATACAAAATGGCTGATACAACTGAATGAGGCCCAAAGAGACATGACATAGGTAGAATCGGGACAGAGTACAATGAAGGGGCTGTCTCGTGTGAATTTTCTATATGGTTCAACAAGCTAAAAAAAATTTTCAACTGCAAAAATGGAAATTTTGCAGACTGTCAGCATTATGTCTAGATGTGAACAAAGTTGGTAGCAGGGGTGATAAGAGTGAGACCTATGTAGATGACCAAGGGACTTCTATATCATGGCTTCAGCTGACTGGGAAACGTCACAGATTGCCTCACAAGAAAAAATGGAACATTTGGAAAATAGACTCAGGCCTTGTAAGCTAAGAATTTGTGGCCTGCCGAACTCTGAAGAATTTGCAGACACTATGGTACAACAAATAAGTAGGGTCCTGCTCTTCCCAGATACAGAATTGGAAGATCTTAAAGTAGGACTCAAAAGAGCGCACAGGAAACCTGCCTAGAGCCATTATTACTCGTTCTCAGCGTTTGCAGGCTAAAAGTAATGCAAGTAACGAGGAGAGGACATCACCTCAAACCATACAGAAGCGGAGAAGCCTCAAAGAAATCACTTCTCTTCTAAGGAAGGAGAATTTTAGGTACATGTGGCTGATCCCTTTCAGTCTTGCCTCTACAATAAGTGGGATCACTTCAAGAATTAAGATAATGGCGGAAGCAGTTTTCAATACTACAACCTTCCGGGATTCATGTCCTGATAGCTACAGCACGAACAGCTCCTTCAAGCAATCTTGCTAAAGAATATGCGAGATAGCAGCGGGCTACTCATGGGTACAGGAGACTGTGGAGGCATTCAGCAGCATCCTTCCTCCTTCAAATTATGAGACTTGAGAGTAAAAGCCTTGGTTGCTGGTTCTGATTCTTTCTGTATTGTATAATACAAAACCAGTTATTGCTCTTAAATTTTATGCTGTTTATCCTTAGCCTATGGGAAAGCTTTTATTAAAAACATTGCATTGTACTTTTCTTGTGACTAATTCTTTTTGACTGAACCTCAGCCAGGCCTACCAACGTTACAGAACAGGAGGTAATCTAAGCAAGTTCAGGTTTTCATTCTAGCATGGATGGGGGGAGTTTCCTCATTCTCTATTCTTAGGAGTCTATTAAGGTTCTACTTGGTTTCAAAGGGGGTGGGGGTGGATGAGGGGACAGGATTAGAAAATAAGGGTTGGAGAAAGAATAAAAAAAATAATTTCTAAGTAATGTTTGCAATTATTAAGAGCCTTCTCAACCAAATCCCTTTGAATCGTGGGGGAGTAACCAGCTGACTCGGCTTGGGATTTATGTTTTGAGGAAGAGCTTGATATCTCACTTGGTTGAAAATGGGTGCAAGCTTTTATATTATGAGTATCTAAACTCTGTAAAAGATGCATAAGATTGTGCATTGGAGTATCACCAACTTGAGGGAGGGGTTGTACAGAGATAAAGGTCAATATATTAAATATGGTGGGACTGCATTAAGCTTAGTAAGGGTTGGGATATGATTGTGAGATTATTTTTTTGTAGTGTCAAACTGTCATATTGCCAAGGATTGTAGATATTTTCTGTTAAAATGTACCATTGCCAGCTGTGCCTGAATCACTGTAGGTTCTTTTTAATCAGGTTGCGACAGTAGTGGGCCTGTCCCTTCTCTCAAATTGGAATGATGGAGAGGAAATTACATATTCTTTTTTACTTAGGTCATCTTACATCTGACAGGACACCCTGGAGAAATTCCATAAATGTTGGCAACCTTAAGAATGGAAGTAGTTACAGTCTATTACTTATTCAGTGAGGCTCAAAGTCCAGTCTGCTGACGATAATAGGGGGTTTGGGGTAGGTACGGTAGCAAAAAAGTGTAACCATTGACTTATTATTGAATGAATATTCTGCTGTTTGGAATATATTATGTTAAAGTCAAATTTTAAATTGGTGAAAAATAAATTTAGATTTTGAAATTAAATGCTGTTTCCAAATCTTAAAAGGGAGAGTTGCTGCTTAACTTCCGTTTCACTGTTTGGCAGGAGCAGACACAGCCTCCATAACAGCTCGCCATCATATCCAGCTGGTACAGACACAGGTACACGAGACAAGGCAGCTTGCTCAGACAGCTGAGGCTAAGCTAGGAGCAGCACAACTGGAGGAGATCAGAAAGACAAAGACGGAACAGGAAGAGAGTGTGACAAAGGCAAGGGACAGAGTGGGGCCTGTGGCAGAGGAAGAAAACGAAGCCTACAGGCGAGAAGATTGAGAAGAGGCGGGTGCCATTGGAGGCAGTACCACACCAATTTCACTGGCCTTAACTGATCCAGCTTCTCTTCCTTTATCTCAGTGAAGCACAGCAGTGCTGTTGCTACACTGAATGTGAGCAAGGAATGATAAAATACCCTTGGCTATATAATAAGCAAAAATGATATAAGCAGCGTGGGTGGCAAGCTGTGTTACTAAGTGTTAATTGTTGCTGATACCCTATTAACTTTTGATGCTTGCAGTTGTGATTATAAGAATACCTCAGCTACAACAGTCACGTTATTAGCTCCCCACTGACGTGCACTTAAAGCAGAGTAAGAGACTTAACTGTGTTTCTTTTGATAACCATTCACTGTTTTCAGAATGTAATCTCAAAATTGTTTAATAAAAATGTGACCTGCTAGAATTTAACTATTTGTATACAAGGGAGTTAATGTAAAATTAGTACCTGTGCCTTCATAGGCTGTGAGCTTGACCTCACTTTTATACTAAGTACAGTACTACGTAGCCGTTATGTTTCAGGAAAAGTTATTCAGCTAGAGCTGGCTTGGAAGCGCAGGAGTATTCAGCCTTTGAGAATGAGCAGCATTATCTAGGTCCATGAAGAAGATATGGAGAATGCATGTTCTGCTGTGTCGTCATGATTTAGAGGTATATGGATTGCATAAGATATACCTCTGTGCAAGCAGCAGTTCTTGCAACAGTATAGAAGAAGGGGGGGGGGGGGGTTTTCTCCCTTAGGATTTTGGGTAATGGTTCTGCAGCTGTCTAGTATTCCTGTGTGTAATAGGTTGCGGTCCCTGGATAAAACATTAACTGTAGATAACAGCTGCTTAACACATTTACTGTAAGCTTACAGAAGCACCATGGTTTACTTCTCTTGCTCATGTAGCAATCCTTCCAACTGCAGATGAAAAAGTAAAATTTTAAACCACTACTCTTTACCAAGGCTTCTATTGAAGGGGATGGGTAACCTGCTTCTAAATATTTCACTGGTTAAAGGGCCCTGAACAGACTCAAATTAAGTTTCACGCAGCCTGACTTCAAAATATTTTTCTAATTTTCACTAAGGGCCACATGAGCCTTATGGTTGTCAGCAAAGGGCAGTTAGTAATTCTGCAACTCTATAAAAGGTAGCTATGTCAGTCAGGCAAAGTTATACTTATAGCCCATTGAAGGCAACCATAAGGCTAAACATAGTTAACACAAACAGGTTTGTAAAAGCTTACCTATTTTGTTTTCTGGCTGGATATCTGATACCAGTTTCCTGTCTGTCTGGTTGTAGGTCTTGTGGTGTGGCACTCCATCAACCAACATGGAGGTTGTCATTGGTAATGCATGATCTATGCTTAGTCTTGTTTAGATTCATTATCAAAAACATGTGTTCACATAGATAAGCTAGTATCTATGCACAGAAATGTTTTATATTTATTTGTTTTGGATTTAGTGCAGGCCTTTGCAGTAATAGCACTAAGAGAGCAGTTAGAGATACATTCATGAGCTGTAGGCATTTCTCTGTCCCAAGAGGGCTTATAGTCAGTTTGGACCCAAAGAAGAGCCATGGGATTTGAACTACACCTAACAGGCATAGCTACATTTATACAGTCACAGAATTACTAAACCGCCCTTTGAAGACAACCATAAGGCTTATGTGGCCCTCGCTGAAATTGAGTTTGACAACCCTGTACTAGAGGGAGTGGAAAAGAAAGAAAGTATAGAAAAGATTACAGGCACCAGTGGTACACATGCAATAGTTATGCCCCTGAAACAATCAGCTTTGTACTACAGCAGGGCTCCCTAACCCTGGAGACCCTACAGCCAGTTGGGTTTTCAGGATATTCACAATGAATATGCCTGAGATACATTTGCATACCATGAAGACTCAGTATATGCAAATATATTCATACATGGTCATTGTGGATCTCCCAGGAGAGATTTGGAAAGCCCTGACCCTTTACACATCAAGTCCTTTATTTTCAAACACAAAATGGAGAAATTATGTACCTGCTAAATTCATTTTCCTTAGTGTAGACAGATGGACTCAGGACCAATGGGTATTGTGCTCTTCGGCTAGGAGATGGAGCCAGATTTCAAAGCTGATGTCACTCTAGCTATACCCCTGCAGTAACCTCAGCTCTTCAGTATTCTCTTCAAAAAGCCATTGTGGATATATCTTTGCTTAAATAACTTGAGTAAAACTTGAACTGGTTCAACTAATTTCCAAACTGGAGACTGGCAGTGCTCTCACATTTAATGCCAACACCGGACAAACTGTGGGTGTCTTGAACTAGGGTTAGGCCATGGCTTACCCATATTTGCTTAGTCTCTAGGTTTGTCATCAGAGGTTCTCCTTTTCCAGGGCAGCTGTGGGCAGGATGCTGAGTCCATCTGTCTACACTAAGGAAAACAAAATTATCAAGCAAGTAATTTGTCCATTTCCTAGCGTATAGCCAGATGGACTCAGGACCAATGGCATGTACAAAAGCTACTCCCGGCCCAATTAATACTCTCCTTGCAAAGGCTGCATCTTCCTGGGCCTGAACATCCAGGTGGTAGAACCACATCGCCTCCTGACATCGTGGTGGGCAACAACAGCTTGGTTTCTGCCCAAGAGACTGCCTGGGCCCTCAAAGAATGAGCCTTAACGTGTAGAGGTAAAGGCTTTCCTGCCTCCATGTAGGCTGCCTTAATTACTTCTTTGATAGAGCAGGCTATGGTCACCCCCAAGGCCAATTCGCCTTGTTTCGTCCTGTTGTGAAGAATGAACAGCGATCCATTTTGCAAACCGGTTCCGATCTTTCCAGGTACCGCACCAGGAGTCTGCAGCCATTCAGGTGGCGAAGAAGACCCGAGTCTTCCGCATCCTTAGGTTCATCCAGAGCTGGCAGTGAGATGGTTTGGTCCAAGTGAAACTCAGAAACCATTTTCGGAAGGAGGGGACAGTGTGCAGTTGTATGGGTCTGGGTGTGAACCTAAGGAACAGTTCCAGACAGGATAGAGCCTGTCGTTCGGCGATGCAACGAGCTGAACATATTGCCACGAGGAACGGCGTCTTCAATGTTAAGAGGCTTAGTGATAGGCCACGTGTTGTCTGAAGGAAGGCCCGGCTAGGAAGACTAATAGTAGATTGAGATTCCATAGCTGCACCAGCCACTTTAGGGGTGGTCAGAGTCGTTTAACCCCTTGCAGGAAGCGGGACAAGTCCGGATGAGTTGATAGCTGGATACCATCCACTTCTGTTCTGAAGCAGGCCAGTGCGGCTACTTGGACCTTGAGGGAGTTTAGTGACAACCCCTTCTCCATACTGTCCTGTAGGAGCTCCAGAATTAGGGGAATCTTCACCCCAGGCCTCGAATACTCTCCAGATCCGTATGTATGACAGGGATGTGGAGAACTTGTGCGCTCCGAGTAGGGTATCAATTACAACCTTTGAGTAACTGCGCTTCTTCAGGCAAGTCTGTAAGAGAATCGAGACAGATTTTCATGGAGAATCATGCCCTGCCGGAGAAGGTCCCTGGGTGGAAGTAGGCACAGAGGGTTCCCCGCAAGAAGTCTTTGCATGTCTGCGTACCATGGTCGTCTGGGCCAATCTGGAGCTAGCAGTAGAACTAGTCCCCTGTGATGTTCTATCTTGCCGATGACCCTGCCCAGTAGCGGCCTTGGAGGGAAGGCATACAGTAAGTCTTTCTCTGGCCAAGTCTGCACAAGAGCGTCAATTCCTTGGGATTATGGCTCTCGTCTGCAGCTAAAGAACCTAGGGACCTGTGCACTGAGCTGGGTGGCCAGTAAGCCCCAGCAATTACTGGCCACTGTGGAGCGCACAAGTTCTCCACATTCCTGTCATAGATACAGATCTGGAGAGTATTCTAAGCCTGGGGTCAACAGCATCCATTCCCCTGCGTTTAGGCTCTCTCTGCTGAGGAAGTCTGCGAAGACATTGTCTTTTCCTGCAATGTGGGAGGTAGAGATCCCTTGTAAGTTTATCTCCGCCCATGCCATGAGAGGGTCTATCTCCAGAGACACCTGCTGGCTCTTGGTTCCTCCCTAGTGGTTGATGTAAACAACTCACGTTATCAGACATTACTCAAATTGCTTTGCCTCGGAGTCTGTGTCTGAAGTGCAGGCATGCTACTCTGACTGCTCGAGCTTCCAGGCAGTTTGTGTTCCATTGGCCCTGGGCCGTCAGTTCCTGACACTGGGCCTCACATGCTCGCATTCATGGTGAGCAAGATCCAGTTCAGTGGGGATAGGCTTACTCCTCTGCTTAGGTGCTCTTTCTGTAGCCACCACTGGAGCTGAAAATGTACCTCTGCTGGTAGTTGGAGGCAAATTAAGTAGTCCTGGGACAGTGGGTTCCATCGTGACAGTAAGGAGTGCTGGAGCAGTTGCATATGGCCCTTGCCCAAGGGACGACTTCCAGAGTTGATGGCATGAGGCAGAGGACTTGAAAATAGTCCCATACCGTGGTGCGTGCATTTGTCATCAATCGTAATTGTTCCATCAGTTTCCTTCTCCTCAGGGGAGGGAGGAAAACTGTTGTATTTGGTGTCAAAATGGGTCCCCATGTACTCTAGCATTTGAGAGGGCTGCAGACTGCTCTTGCCAGTGTTCACAACCCGAGTTCCTGCAGTAGGCTCTTGACTCTGGTCACCTGCCAGCTCTCTTCTGAAGACTTTGCCCCGATTAGCCAATCATCCAGGTAAGGGTGTACCAAGATCCCTTCCTTCCTCAGTGTTGCCGCCCTGACCACCATGATTTTGGTGAAGGTTCTGGGGGGCAGTTGCTAGGCTGAAGGGTAGTAATCTGAACTGGTAATGGTGACCAGTATCGCAAAGCACAGGCGATCCTGATGGACTGGGATGTGAAGGTAGGCTTCGGAAACGTCCAGGGAGGTTAGAAACATTCCCGCTTGTGGAAGTGTAGAACCCGCAGATGACTGACGTTCTTGAGAACCAAGATGGGCCGGAAAGATCCTTTCTTCTTGGGAACGATAAAATAGATGGAATAGCGCCCTGTATTTTGTTGGGACATGGGAATGGAAGTTATTGCCTTCAGACTGAGTAGTCTTGTTAGAGTGGTTTCTACTGCCAGTCTCTTGGAATGGGAGTGGCAGGGTGACATCATAAACTTGTCTTGAGGGATGCTGTGGAACTCCAGAGAGTAACCTTCTCGAATGATGTTTAGAACCCATTTGTCAGACGTTATCTCGACCCATCCTTGGTAGAAGAGGGCAAGTCATTCCCCTATATCCTCTTCCTGGGGTTGGGTCGGCCCATTCTCATTGTGGAGCACGGCTGGAGCCTTCCCCCGGGCCTGTTCCCCTCTTGGTCTGTCTGTTGTGAAAGGGCTGGGACCTTCCGGAGGGACGAGGTGCCTGGAACTGCGAGTTCCTGTAGGGTCTAAAGCGCTGTGATCTTCTGCCCTTGGTTCTTCTGGGGGAGGGACGCTGAGATCTTTTACTCCTATCTTCCGGTAGCAGAGGCAATGGGGATTCGCCCCATTTGCTGGCTACGTTCTCCCATTCACTCCCGAACCAGAGAGATCCTTTAAAGGGCATTCTTGTGAGATTCGCTTTGGATGTCACGTCCGCAGACCAATTCCGTAGCCATAGTTATCTTCTGGCTGCCACTACTGCGGCAATGCCTCTGGCTGAGGGGTGTACCAAGTCTGAGCTTGCGTCCGTGAGGAAGGCTGCTGCAGGTTCCATAGTCTCACTGGTATAAGTTCAGGAGTTATTTGCCTCTCTCAAGAAGAGCAAGCAGGAGCGTGCCACCGGTGCGCAACAGGAAGCAATCTGCAGTGTCATTGCTGTTGCGTCAAAGGCCTGCTTAAGGATGGATTCCAATCGTCTGTCCTGAGTGTCCTTCATTGCAGCCCCTCCCTCAATGGGAATCGTTCTTTTTGAGACGGCACAGATCATAACGTCCACGTTTGGGAAATGCAGGCATTCCTTGGTTCTAGAGGGCTTCCAAGGCCCGACCCACTTTGAAGCTGGCCTCTGGAGCATCCCATCCAGGTCAATCAGTTCCTGGATGGCTTCCATCATTGGAAAGTAGCATGATGCCTTACAAAGGGACACCAAGATGGGGGTTCTTTCTTTGGTTCCACCGTAGGGTCTGTGCCAGGAATACCCAGCGTCTTCAGAGTCTGGGAAACAGGGGCTGGTAATTCGTCCTTGTGGAAGAAGCGAAGCATGGTTCCATTCCTGGAGGGATTTCTCCCTCTTCCAGGGAGTCCCTCATCATCTGAGGTGTCTGGGTCCCTGTTAGGGAAGTTCTTGGTTAGGTGAGGCATGTCTCAAGGATCTGAGCCAGGTGGATCTTGTGCTTCTGGCAGGGGTTGAGCCTGGGGAGCAGCTGGGGCTGATTGTGCCTGAACGAAGGCTTGCAGCCCTTGGAAGACTTCCAACCAGGAGAAGGTCCCTGGGTCCATGTTAACCCCAGGGGGAGTCGGAATAGGGGCCCCCCGAGGTGCCCTCCTGTGGGGAAGCAATCTCTGAACTGCATTGGTCCGGGGAGCTATCATCAGTAGTTCCAGAACCATCTCCCGACAGTAAGGGGCCATGCTTTGGTTCCCCCTGGGCTTCTTCGCAATGTTGACACAGGCAGGACTCCAATTCAGGCTGCGCTGCTCTTATGTGGCAGGCTATGCAAAGAGTGCCTTCTGGCCTTTTTGGGTGCCGGTGCCATTGTCTGTATGTGTTTGCGCACGTGCAGTTGTAAATGCGGCTGTGCGAGTAGGTATGAGCGCTGGGTGCGCTCAGTTGTGCTCGCCGCTGTGCACGCAAGCTAGGCACATCGGCCGTCTGGCCTTCCCCACGCATACCGCCGGTCGAGAAGGGAAGATGGCACAGACTACCCCCGTGCGTAAGAGGGTGCCCCCGGAGGGTCTCCCCATGTGTGGATCCTTGCACTGGATCGTGGCCTAGCCCAACCAAGGCTGCTCAACCCAATCGGTGCTCCCTTCTAACCTCACCAGGGACAGATTCGGGATGGCAATCAGAGCTCTGGAGACCTGAATTTAAAGATTTTTTTTCTTACCTGGTCTCAGCGCTTACTGATCATGTGTCGGATGGTCTCCAGCTGCGGGGGAGAGAGGGAATTACCTTCACCACCGCACTCATTTCTGCACCCGCTGCCTTTCAGCCACACTGGAGGGCTAGGTCCTTGCCGGGAACTGGCTACTGGACCAAGGCACACATCTGAGGGATATTGGAGATCAACCTCAGGAATTCTCGACTGGGGGAGGGATCCTTAGATAGCACTGCAGGAGAGCGGGGCTCGATCTTCCTTAAGGTAAATTGTTTCTTCTTTGCTGTAATTCTTAACAGTATTTTAGGGTGTGGGATAGTGTCTGCATCTGCTAGGAGACAGAGATACTGAAGAGCTGAGGTTACTGCAGGGGTATATCTAGAGCGACATCAGCTTTGAAATCTGACTCCATCTCCCGTCTGCTAGCAGAAGAGCACAATACCCATTGGTCCTGAGTCCATCTGGCTACAGACTAGGAAACTTGCATTTTATACCTTTGTCCTAAATGCTTCCCCCCCACTCTATACTCATCCACAGTAAAAACCAAGCAAAATAAAGATGGTCCACATTTACAAAAAGTGTTCTGTATATCTGCAGTAGTCCTTTTATTTGACAGTAAACCAGTTCTCTTTTCAAATCAACTTCTAATGCTTATCAATTCAAAACAGTTTAGAAAATTGTTTTACCATGTATAAAATCAAAATACAAGTTGAAGCTGCTGTTTAAATCAGCATTGTGTGGCAAGTAGTCAAGATTTACACATAAAATTAAATCCTTAACAGCGAGGGCATTTACTGCCAGTTAAAGGCCCCAGTGATAGGAGATTAAGCACCGTTGGGCAGGGCTTTAATGGCAGAAAGCGTCCCCTCAAGTCCCTATCGATCCCCCATGAGAAGTTTTTCAGTAACGCTGAGCAAGTCATTTTAATTTAAAAGGCAGAACAGTGGAGATCCTTATCCCTAAGCTAACAGAAAAGCTGGTCCCATAGGCAAGGCTTAAGAATCCCGCATAGACAATGTTAATATTTAAATCACTTGCTTGTAAACACCAATGTGCCAAACTTTAAAAAAAAAAATGCAATAACTTTCTTTTTTGGAGTTACACTACCAGTATTTCAATTTGTACTTACTAGAACTGAATAAATTATTTTTAAATAAGACTTGTCAATACCGGTACACTTTCTTCGCAGCTTAGCTCCATTAGCTTTTTAAATAAGTGTATTTAACAGAAATGTACACAGCTAAAGTTACAGATGTATAATATTCTTATCCCAACAAACTTACAATTAAAGGTTGAACATCGTGAGGTCCCAATCTCACAGTATAAAGTAGGAGGTAGGATGTGAACTTAGTGCTCCAATTTTCACAGTTTAAGGCATTAGGGCCACCATGCCAGCCTCAGAGCTAGTCTGGAATATATTTTTCTTAAGAAATGAAAGACAGCTGTTGGCAGTGTTTGAGTACATCCATCCATTCTCATAATACAAAAAAAAAAAGTCATGGTGTCACAATTCCTTTCTACATGCAAGGGAAGAGCATGTGATATTGAGATAGTGGGAAAGTGAACCCCCCTACACCCACCCACCCCCACTTTGGCATCTGTGGTATGAAGCACCCTGACAAATGGCTCTAAAACCATCTTGAAAGCAGATGACATTCTGCTGTCCACAGGAGCAGAACATGTCCATTCTGAGTAAGAAAAATATAAAAGAGGGTAGGGTTGTGTTGCATTGCTGCTTTCAGTGATATTACCCCTCTGCTAAATATTGCCTCTTCCTGTTCTATCCCACCTGTCCAGTAATATTGAAGCAAAGGCTAGAACTGTCCTTTAATTATCCAGCAGTGCTGCACACCTGATGCTATCATCCTTCACCAAAGTCCACATGATCCACATCTGCATAGGCTCTAACTTATGCACCACCATTAGCTCTTTGTACAGGCACGGATCAAAGGAATCAAATGGCTTTTGGATCCCAAAGGTTTTGAATCCGGGATGATTCGCTGGGGTCACGTTCATTTTTTCCATACACATTCCGACAAACACATCATCAATTGGGAAAAGTTCAGTCTCTTCAGCGGTGTCTTTAAGGCACCGAACGGTCTTTCTAGACATCAGGTAGCCACCTCCCCCAGCATATGAAGGGTAATAGTTATTAGCATACATAGATTCGGGAATGAAATATTTTACTTTTGTGTTTCTAATGGGAAGAGCCCTGCTGATCACATCACCAACAAAGAGATCTTCCTCGGGGTCGAGCTCATGAAGAAACTCAATTATGTTGTGCGTATTGACAAAAACATCATCATCGCCCTTAAGCACAAACTTAGCATGTGGGCAGTCTTCTTTGAACCACCTGAGAAAATGAATTTCCTTCAGGGTCAGGTTAAAAAAAGTATCCACAAAGTCCCACTGGAGGAGGTCACCAAATTCTTTACTTTCATAGGCCAGCAGCTGACGGAGCGACCAAACTTGAACCTTGGCCTCAGTTTGTCCTAGCAAAAAGACAAGTTTGATCTTTCTGCCGCTTGTCGTCTGTCCCTTCCCCCAGGTGTCCCTTATTGCTGTCCGGCGGTCTACGTTGATAGGCGAAGACTTGATCGCCAACAGCAAGAATAAGTTGGGTTCACAGCTCGTGGGCTTCAGCAGAGTTCTGAAGTGCCGGCAGTGCTTGTAGAGCAAGAATACCCGGTGCAGCTCAGGGAGTTTCACAGAAGAATTGGCAAGGGCAGTGCTAGGTAGGCATTTGGTTGGCTTCACTTCTTCATGAACCCAAAGCCTAAGTCTCTGGCTTGGTGATTTAATTTCTTTGGAAGCCATCTGGGGCTTGGTATCTCTTCGTACAAATAAGACCCATGAAAACAGCATAACTGACAGAAGGTAGAGTGCCAGCAGTACTACCCGTGGAAACATTTCCACTAATGTAGTGATGTTCTTTAAGCCCTGTATGGTAAACAAAAAGGAAGCTTGATTTCTCATTTTATGCATTAAAAAATTACTTTTTATCTGATAGAACTGGGCTTAGCTATCCTTCAAATACATTTAGATTATGACCTTCACTGGTACACAGTTGTTAGCATGCAGGTAGTATTTTAGTGAAATTTGTGCATTACAAACTCAAAGATATATAGAAGATAACCACATTGCTATTTTGGCATGAAATTGATTGGATGTTACTAGCACACTGTTACTGATGGAACAAAATGCACCAAGCAACAGAGACATCTTTCTGCTGTCAAAAACTTTGTATTTAGACTGGCAGATTCTTTCATGCAACAGAATCTTAACAGTAAAATAATAAAATGCATACTTATTTAACTTCTGGCATATTCTAGCAAAACCCTAGAAGAGGAAAGAGAAGGAAGTGGTTAGACAAGCTTTGCACACAACAGCTACAGAATGCTTTTAATGACAGATAGGCTAAAACTGAATTTAATAAGAGCATCATGGAGCCAAAGGGGACAGCGATTCAATCAGTTACAATAAAATGAGACAAAAAGGTGAATATTTTTTAGCTCATCTTCAAACCCCCTTCTTCCACCTAAATACCGTTTATGACCAGAGTCCAACTTTGCAAATGGTCAGGACGTCTGGAAAGAGTCATTCCAGCACAAACTCTGCCTTTTTCAATGAGTCCTGAACCTGCAAGTTTCCAGGTCCAGGACTCAATTCCTGAGCCAGTCTGGCCCCAGGCAGTTTTCCTCATACTGCCAAAAGATGAGGAGGCAGTATTAAGCTCCTCCCTTCCACCCCCCTGAGAAATGTTTCCACACACCTCCCACTTTTTCAAAAGTAAAAGCCATTGAGCCAGATTCACTCAATTCAGACGAGAAAATGTGACAAAAAAAAGGTATTTGTCGACAGCCATGAGCAAAACCAAATCACATCCTACGTTTAAATGTGGCTTTGAGTGCCTATATAACGAAAGAAAGTAATACCCCTACATAGTTTGTTTGTTTGTTGTTTTTTTTAAGACTCATCCCTGCTCTGAAGTGTCTAATACTTCACATCATTACAATACGGACAGACTGACTATATGATCCCTTTCCTGATATACACAGAGTGGAGGAAATGATGTGATAGTCCTGGGGGAATTCTGCACTACTGCAGAGCACAGAATCGCCAAATTCTGCACAGAAAATGGTAGAGGAGACCCTGGCATGCCGCAAACGGAGCACACACCATTCACAGCGAAGATGAAGGCCCCAGCATGCCACGGGACACGCTCCACTAGCAGTGTAGATTAAGGCCCCGGTGAGAGTGAATGAGTGTGTGTGTGAGAATGTGAGTGAATGAGTGTGTGTGTGAGAATGTGAGTGAATGAGTGTGTGTGTGTGTGTGTGAGAATGAGAGTGTGTGTGTGTGAGAATGTGAGTGGTGAATGTGAGAGAGGGGAGGGGGTGAGAGAAAGCAGGGGAGTGTTAGAGTGTGGAAGCCTATATGAGGAGATTGTGAAGGAGTGTGTGTGTGTAAGAGATTGGGAGCTGGTGTGTATGAAAAAGGGATCGTGTGTATGGGAGGGTGCTAGCCTATGTGAAGGCATTGTGTATGTGTGAGACAGAGCCTGTGTGAACGGGTGCATAAGAGACACATAGGTAGCCTGTGTGAGGGTGTATACATGAGAGAGAAAGGGAGCTCGTGTGCGTGGGAATACAAAAGAGAGGAACCCTGTATGAGGGGATGTGTGCGTGCGAGAGAGCCTATATGAGGGTGTGTGTATGTGCACTAGAGAGAGGGAGCATATGTGTGAGAGAGGGGGGGGGACGACGACAGAGTGAGCCTGTGTGAGGGGCAGTACTGAGAATGGGGTCAAACTCTGGGACTGGCAATAGACTGGAAGGGGTTGAGCCTAGATGTGGAGGGGGAGAGAGAGTGCAGGTGGAGGAGTTGGGGCCTGAGAGGGCAAAGTGCCCAGGGGAGAAGGAAGAGCGAGTGGAGGGGACACTTACAGTAAATTTCTAGGGAAATTCTGCTCAAAATATTTCAAATTCTGCATCTTTGAATAATAATTTTTTTCTGTATTAATTTAAAATGTGTTATTTTGACCAATTTAAAATTCTGCATATTTTTAAGTTTTTGGGTGCAGAAAAGCAAAAAGCCAGAACTGCTTGCCCAAATGTGAGCCACCACAATACTACCTTTAAACTTCCTCCAGGACCAGGTTGAGAATTGCTGGCTTGGAGCATCATCCGGCCGGTCTGAATTTAAGGATATCCACACTGCAGGAGATAGTTATGCACGTGGTGGAGGTAGTGTATGCAACTTTCTCTCATGCATACTCACTGTGTATATCCTGAAAAAACAGACTTGCCTGGGTGATCCTCCAAGCCTAAACCCTACAAACCCACGAGGACCAAACTCAGGTCTGTTAGCTGCAGGCTTGAAGAGAAACAAAAACTCAATTAGAGAAAAACTCAAGTACCTTGCAAAGGAATCTGATTATCAACTTTATTAAAAAAAAAAAAAAACCAAACAAAAAAATGTTTTTAATGGTCACCTATATAGTCAGAAAAAAATCCCCTGCAATCCGAACTCAAATCCTCTAATAGATTAACAAGCCTACAATATTTAATGCTAAAGGTAATTAAGCAACAGAGTCCACAATGGCATCTGCATGAGGGAATAACTGTCAATAACAATACTTAGATGCCCTGTGCTAAAGAGCATATCAAGGATACTTATCTGGTAATGGCCACTACCAATAGCAGAATTACATTTTATTTTTATTACAATTTTTATTAAAATTGTGACATTAAAAATTACAGGATGGCCAGATTAGCTCATATTTACAATATCATAAACACACAGTCTAGGAACTCCTAACCTTTCTTCCAGCATACTATAATGTAGAAATTACTTATCTGATCATTTAATTTTCCTTAGTGTAGACAGATGGACTCAGGACCAATGGGTACAGTGTGCTCCTGATAGCAGTTGGAGACTGAGTCAGATTTCAATCTGACTTCAGCACTACATATACCCGTGCACAAGGCTTTGCTCTCCAGTTTTCTCCTTGAAAAGCAATTATGGATATATGTTTGGATAATTTTTTTAAATTAACTTGGATAACTTGATTAACTTGATTACTCGGATTGGTTGACTTGGTTTCTAGCTGGAGACCGCCAGGGCATTCAACCGAGAAGCGCAGACACCTGGTAATATGGGTGTCTGAACTAGAGATAAGGGTGGCTTACCCGTGCTTGTGTGCACTCGGGGGGGGGGGGGGGGGGAAGAGGAGGTTCCCCCGAAGATTCTTGATTGCGAGGCAGCCATGGGCGGGGTGCTGGGTCCATCTGTCTACACTAAGGAAAATGAAATTATCAGGTAAGTAATTTCTACATTTCCCAGCATGTAGCAGATGGACTCAGGATCAATGGGATGTACAAAAGCTACTCCCGAACCGGGTGGGAGGCTGCCCATGGCCCATTTAGTACTGCCCTTGCGAATGCTGTGTCCTCCTTGGCCTGAACATCCAGGTGATAGAATCTCGAGAAGGTGTGGATGGAGGACCACGTTGCCGCCCAACAGATCTCTGCGGGTGACAGCATCTTGGTTTCTGCCCAGAACACTGCCTGGGCCCTTGTGGAATGGGCCTTGACTTGTAGAAGTGGAGGCTTGCTTGCCTCTACGTAGGCCGCCTTGATTACTTCTTTGATCCAGCGGGCAGTGGTTGCCCGCAAGGCCGCTTCCCCTTGCTTCTTCCCGATGTTAAGGACAAATAGATGGTCCGTCTTTCGTACAGGTTCCGATCTTTCCAGGTATCGGACTAGGAGTCTGCCGACATTCAGGTGGCGAAGAAGGTGTGAGTCTTCAGAGTCCTTACGCTCGCCTGGAGATGTCAGCAAGATGGTTTGGTTTAGATGGAAGTAAGAAACCACCTTTAGCAGGAAGGAGGGTACCCTGTGCAGCTGTATGGATCCTGGCGTGAATCTGAGGAACGGCTCCCGGCATGATAGTGCTTGAAGTTCGGAGATTAGACGGGCTGAGCAGATTGCCACGAGGAACGAGGTCTTCAAGGTAAGGAGCTGTAGGGACAGACCACGAGTTGGTCTGAATGAAGCTCCCGCTAGGAAGTCTAACACTAGATTGAGATTCCATAGGGGTAACGGCCACTTTAGAGGTGGCCGAATGTGCTTGACCCCTTTTAAGAAGCAGGAGATGTCTAGGTGGGCCGCTAGGTTGGTGCCGCCCACCCTGGGTCTGAAGCCGGCCAGGCAGCCAGTTGCACCTTGATGGAGTTGAGGGACAACCCTTTCTTCATGCCATCCTGCAGAGATTCCAGGTTCATGGGGATTTTGACTGACCGTGGAAGGATGTCACGGTCCTCACACCACGCTTCAAATATTCTCCATACTCGTATATATGTTAAAGAGGTGGAGAACTTGCGCACTTGGAGCAGTGTGTCAATCACTGGTCCTGAGTATCCACTCTTTTTCAGGCGAGACCTCTCAATGGCCAGACCGTAAACGAGAATCTTGTTGGGTCTTCGGGGGAGGATCGGTCCTTGCTGGAGTAGATCCCTGTGTGAAGGTAGGCGAAGAGGGTTTCCCTGCCAGAAGTCTTCGCATATCCACGTACCATGGCTTTCTTGGCCAGTCTGGGGCCACTAGATGTACCAGCCCTCTGTGGTGTTCTATCTTGCGGATGATTCCGCCCAGAAGTGGCCAAGGAGGGAAGTTGTACAGTAGGTCCTCCTGAGGCCAGGTCTGGACGAGGGCATGGATTCCCTGGGACAGCGATTCCCGTATTCGGCTGAAGAACTTGGGATCCCAGGTATTGGACCTGGTTGCCAGAAGATCCATGGCTGGGGTTCCCCAGTGGTTTACTATCCGCTGGAAGGCTGCTGTAGACAGTGTCCATTCCCCTGGATCCAGACTCTCTCTGCTAAGGTAGTCTGCAGTGACGTTGTCTTTTCCCGCGATGTGGGCGACTGATATCCCTTGTAGGTTTGATTCTGCCCATGTCATTAGGGGCTCTATTTCCAGAGACACCTGCTGGCTTCTGGTTCCCCCCTGGCGGTTGATGTAGGCCACTGTTGTGGCATTGTCCGACATGACTGACTGATTTGCCCCGGAGTCTGTTACTGAACTGTAGGCAGGCTAGTCTGACTGCTTGGGCTTCCTGTCGGTTTATGTTCCATGCAGACTCTTTTTTGTCCCATTGCCCTTGAGCCGTTAACTCCTAGCAGTGGTCTCCCCATCCCCATAGGCTCACATCTGTGGTGAACGTCCGGGGAGCTGTAGCTAGCCCGAACGGTAGGGCTTGGAACTGGTAGTGATAGCCCAATATCACGAAACGTAGGAAACGCCGATGGATGCGATGGATCGGTATGTGAAGATAGGCTTCTGACAGATCCAGGGAGGTCAGGAATTCTCTCGGTTGTACAGCCTTTATGACCGAACGCATAGTTTCCATGCGGAAGCGGGGTACCTTCAGGTAGCGGTTGATGGTCTTGAGGTCCAGTATGGGGCGGAGTTTTCCCTCTTTCTTGGGCACGATGAAGTAGATGGAATAGTGCCCAGAATTTTGTTGGTGCGTGGGCACAGGTGTTATTGCCTTTAGGCGAGGAGTTTTGATAGTGTGGTTTCCACTGCCTTCCTCCTGGGGGGTGGGGGGGGTGGGGTGTCATGGCACGGAGAAATCACAAACTTGTCCAGTGGGGATTGCTGTGGAAGTCCAGGTAGTATCCCTCTCGGATGATGGATAGAACCCAATTGTCCGACATTATTTCGACCCATCTTTGATAGAATAGGGCGAGCCTGCCCCCTATTATCTCTTCCTGTAGATGGGTCTGCTGATTCTCATTGCGTGTGATGGCTGGGGCCGGGTCCTGAGCCGGCTCCTCTTTTGTTGTGTTTGTTCCGAAAGGACTGTCCCCTGCCGACGGGGCGGGGTGCTCGGTAAGTGTTTTTGTATGGTCTAAAACGCTGGGATCCTCTTGTTTCTGTCCTCCGGTAGACGGAGGTAGACAAATGGGACTCACCCCATTTGTCAGGTAATTTGTCCAGTTCACTTCCGAACATGAGAGTTCCTCTAAAGGGCATCCCTCATGAGCCTCGTCAGAGGTTGCGTCGGCTGACCAGCTTCGGAGCCCAGAGCTGTCTTCTGGCTGCCACTATGGACGAGAGGCTCCTGGCCGAGGTGCATACCAGGTTTGAGGTCGCATCCGTGAGGAATGATATTTCTGGGTCTAATGCCTTGATTGGCGTAGTTGCATCCCTGGCCATAGCCAGGCAGGCGCATGATACCATGGCACAGCAAGCAGCGATCTCTAAGGTCATAGCTGATACATCGTAAGACTGCTTGAGGATGGATCCCTGCCATCTGTCATTGGCATCCTTGAAGCTCCTCCCTTGACTGGTATGGTGGTGGTGGCACAAACCAGGGCGTTGACCTTGGGAAACCTCAGGAGTTCCTTCGTTGCGGGGTCCAAGATGTAGAGAGCTTCTAGGGCTTTCTCTCCCTTAAAGGTGGCCTCTGGAGCGTCCCATTCCAGGTCGATTAGTTGTTGTACGGCCTGTAGTGTAGGGAAACGCCGTGAGGTCTGGCGGAGCCTGGCCAGGAAGGGACTCGCCTTGGACTCTGCTGTGTTGCATGTGTCCGGGATGGCCAATGCCTTCAGACTCGTGGCTATGAGATCTGATAATTCGTCTTTTGGGAAGAAGCGCATCATGGTGCGATACGGTTCCATTCCTGGAGGGATTTCCCCCTCTTCCAGGGGTTCTGATTCCTCCTCTGAGCCATCTGTGTCCCTTAAGGGGAGGTATTTGTCCAGGGAAGGCTCATCTGGTGGAGGCTGGGAGGGACATGGGAGGTTCTGGACCACTGGTGGGGGTTGTGGTTGTGCCGCTGGTGGCCCTGTCTGTGCGTGGATGTAGGATTGCAGCTCAGCGAAGAATCCCGCCCAGGTGAAGTTGCCTGGGACCGCATTGGGTCCGACGGCGCTCCCCGAGGGCCCCCACTGTGGAGGGCAAAGTCGGGAATAGAGAGGACTGGGGTAGTCTCACCGGTGGAACCGGTGTCCTCTACAGGCTGAGGGGGACCTTATCTCGGTACCCCCCCCCCCCCCAAGCTTCTTTGCATAATAAGCACAAGGCGGAAGTCACCTCGGGCTGTGCTGCTCTCAGGTGGCATGCCAGACAAAGACAAGGTTTTGTTTCTTCTTTAAAATTTGGAGTTTGGTTTTCTAGCGCTGTGCGTGTGTGAAGTCCCGAACTGCTATGGAGATGGAAAAAACTGAG
Source organism: Rhinatrema bivittatum (assembly GCF_901001135.1). Taxonomy (NCBI): domain Eukaryota; kingdom Metazoa; phylum Chordata; class Amphibia; order Gymnophiona; family Rhinatrematidae; genus Rhinatrema; species Rhinatrema bivittatum. Next base: position 21,143,194 of record NC_042625.1, read on the forward strand.
GATCAGAGCCTCGTGTTGAAATCTGACTCCATCTCCAACTGCTATCAGGAGCACACTATTCCCATTGGTCCTGAGTCCATCTGCTACATGCTAGGAAATCCTTACATTACTCTTTTTAAAGTCAAACTCATTGTCATAGAGCAAGCTGAAGGTACATATCTAATAACCATAAATAAATTAAATATTAGTCTGCATCCTTAACCAGACTACATTAAATTCTGCTGGTTCAGATATTAACAAACTTATTCAATGCATCTCTCTAAGGAACAGGTCTACCTTAAGCAAAAAGGGTTCCCAGATTTTTGGTTCATTTGAATAGAAATCCATATTTGGAAAGTAATAGATTGGATTCCATGGTGCATACCCTCCACAGCAGCCATACAATTCTACCATAGGGGGAACAGAAGAAGATCTCAGTGGCATGCTATATTCCTTCTCACGCCCACCAACATATGACTAATTAAGCTAACACCCACCCCCCCTTTGTAACAGGTAAGAATTTTCCATGTGGCAATCCTAAAAGAATCACAAGAGGATCCAAGGGCAGATGAATGTTTGAGAACTTGCACATCCAGGAGAGGACTTCTGTCCAGTGCATCTGAATTTTGGGGCATTCCCACCAAATATGAAAAAAAGGTGCCAATTCCTCCACACTCCTGCCAGTAAGCTTCACATTCCAATAAACCTCTTTTTTTAGCCCGAGTATAATTATAATACCAGTGATACCAAATTTTATAACTGGACTCCTGGCTGATAACCTTTTGATCATTGAGAAAAAAAAGTACCCCCACTGTTCATCTGAGATGTTCTGACTCACCAGTTGTTCCCGTTTAGATTTGATCCTCCTGCAGGGCCTTGCTCTTTCCAGATAACAATTTATAGATCTTACAAATAAGACCTCGGCTTTGATAAGGGGCAGTGGCCAATTGCTCAAATGCGGTCAATTTTCTACCACAGATACTTTTTATTGTTGGGAGAGCCAAAAAGCCTTTTATCTGTAAATAGTGGAAAACAGAGAGGGCATCCCCTCCCCCAGAACCTTGCAATTGATGTAAAGTCTTAATCTCCCCCTTATCAAAAAAACTGGCCTACCATGTTAAATTCTAAGTTATTCCATTTAGAGAAATGTGTTAAGTTAAAGTGACCAGGGAAGTCTGGATTATCCCAAAAGGGTGATAAAGGTGACAGACATGAAGAAACACTAGTGGTGTCCAACATTTTATTCCAAGAAGTTAAATAGGTCCAGTAAAAGGGTGCAACCCTTGTGATAGTGATAAACCTCTGCTGGAAATCCATGGAGACAACCTCCAACCCTGTATCTAGCCCAAGCTATTTCCATTGATATCCATTGTTTATCTAACGGATTCAAATGACATACAATATTTTTTAGCTGTATTGCTCTTTGATAACATTTAAAATCTGGCAAATTAAACCCCCTTGATCCTTTTGAACAAACAATATGTTACGAGATACCCTTGGCTGCTTCTTTTTCCAAATAAATCATGGAATTTTAATAGGTGTTTCTAATAAAAACACCACTCTGGGTAAAACATTCATTTTGATTGAAGCTATACGACCCAGCCACAAAAAGGAATATTGGGACCACCTTATTAGGTCTTGTTTGAGATTTTTCCATAGTGGATCCAAATTAAGATTACAAATTTTCTAAATTCACTAAAATATAGATTCCCAGAAATTTAACTGCCTTAGATGCCCAACAAAAAGGATAACTCTGCATTAAGGATTTCTTAGCATCACGACGAACATTCAATCCCAATATTTCAGTTTTAGATAGATTAAGTTTATATCCTGAAAATTTTATTAAAACAAGCAATAGATTGCAAAATAAAAGGAAGAGAGGTCAGAGGATCTCGTACATAAAGTAATATATTGTCTGCAAAAAGTGCAATTTTGTGTTCTCTCCCATCCAAAGAAGAAAAACCTTTAATGGCTTCATTAATGGAGCGGAGAAAGCGGGCAGCCCTGTCTAGTGCCCTTTTCTAAGGAAAAGGTGACAGAAAAACATCCATTGACACTTGTACCTCTGGTGGAAAATATAAACATTTTACCCAGGATATAAGATGATCCCCAAACCCAAACTTTGACAAAACGAAATAGGTAACTCCATTCAACACCATCAAAAGCTTTTTTTCTGCACCTAGGGCCATAAGACTGGTATCCCAGGGTATTTTCTTGCTTAGATTAATCAAATTAAGCCTTCTCCCTACATTGTCCTCGCCCTATTAAATATAAAACCAGTTTGATCAGGATGAATCACCACTGGCATAATATCTTTAAGTCTATGGGCCTGAATTTTTGCCAAAAACTTTATCATTGTTTAATAAATAGGTCTGTAAGATGAACATCATTGAGGATCTTTCCCCTCTTTAGGTATCACCACAATATTAGCCCATTGCATGGCGCTGGGCAAAGGGATCCCCTCGAGAACTGCGTTAAAAATGTGTCAATTTAGAAGCCACTATAAGTGGCATATAATTTATAAATATGTCATACTAAGACCATCCTCTCCCTAACTTCTTCCTGAGTGTAAAGACTTAATTGCTTCCATTATTTCTTGATTAGTAATTACCTATGGTTGCTTTATGTGTTCCAGAAAACCATGTTGCATTACCCAAAAGCAAATCAATATGAGAATAAGTATTATGAACTATAGAATAATAAGTATAATCCTTCTCATCTGCGTGCATGATCCTCCATAGATCAGTTAATCTTCTATCTTCTAGGAGATCATGGAAAAAATCCCCCCCTTCTCACATAATCTGAAGCTTTCCCAGATGTATCTATATCCGGGTTTATGGTTAAGTTGAATAGCCCCCGATTAACAAATCCCTCAGAAAAAATAAGGATGTCAGCTAATAGCATTTCCAGAAAGGCAGTTTGGTCATGATTACAATTTCTAATGGCAGAGACAAGGAAGTCACCAAATGAAGCTGAAGGGAGGGGGCTCAAAGGGAATGCAAGAAAACACTCTCACCTAGAAGGTGGTGGACACATGAAACACACGCCCATCCGAGGCTGGAAGAGCCAAAATTGGGACAGAATTCATGCATGAACGGGACAGGCACTAAGGCAGCTTGATGGTAGGAGACGACCATAGATCGGGTAGCATAAATGGGCAAGCTAGGTGGTCCTTATGTGCTGACGAGATCATCCGTGTTTCTACATACATGTAAACTTAAGTTACATGGCACTAATGCTCTTATGAGATACTTTGCTAAAATGGTGTACAAATTTGGCTAGCTGACAGATGTTTTCATCTTTGGGAACCTTACAGCCTGAACACACAAGCTGGAAACGTGATGCTCGTTTTTGAAAAATGAGCTGCGGATGAAGCTATTTTGTTAAGCGTGGCAGTACATGACGCCAATTCCCAGATTGTCCAAGGCATCACCTTTCCCTCAAGCCTGAGAAAGCACCCGAGGGAATTCATGGTAGCAGTATGAGCCCATCAACCGGCCATGAGCTGCGGCACATGGACATCACCCCCTATCTTCTGGGGGGGGGGGGGGGGGGGGGGGGGGAAGCCAAGCCTAAGGGCTTCTTAAAACATCACGAAACCCAGGCATGAATCATACAGTGTCCAAGTCCAAATAGAAAGTAGCCCTCCATAACCCACTCCCTGCTCTGCAGAGACTCCGTTTCATAATCGTTCTGCTCTGCCATGGGCACAATAATCAGTAAATACCTCTCAGACAAAGGAAAGTTAACAACTTGTCCTGAAGCTATTAACAAAAGGGAAATCACTTGCAGCTTGGGAGGCCACACCTATTCTATATCACTACAGGGGAAGGAAAAAAAAAAAAAAAAAAAAAGAATACAGTGGTTCTTGTATTCTGAATCTTTTAAAAAGTATTGCTTTACATACGACACCCGATGGTATCCCATTCCATGCTCAAATTTCTGTACCTGACAAACACTGGTTGCGCAAGGCATACACACAATTGACTGCAAACAGACACTAACATCAGCAAAATGTGTCATTTGTATAAGCTCAATGCAGTATGTGGCTTTGCCCAGCATTGCAGTTCTGGAACAGAGACTGCATTAGGTAGGAGTCAAAAGCATTTGGTTGTTGCCCCAACAGCCTGGCATTAAAAGCAGCAGCTCTGGCAGAACCAGCCCCGCACGGCAGCTGTGAGGTTCTTCTGAAGGCCTATAGCCCCAAGATGAGCCTTACGAGACCCTGACCATAGCTTTTAGTTGTGTACCTGGAAATAAAAATGTATCGATGTGCAGCTTGTTTAACTTCAATGCCGAGGATTATCCGATGGCAAAGCGTCTGTATGCTGTGGGTTGTGTTTTTTGCTTGGGTCGCCCCCTTAGTAAACTTTGGATTGACTGGGCCTAGCTGCATCAAACTTCCTATGGCGGTAGCTCCTTTTGGTGTGGGGGGGGGGGGGGGGGGGGGGGGGGGGAGAGAAACGACATCAAATTTTTCCAGTTTTCAAAGTCTGTGGAGGGAGGAGGAAGGAGAGGGGCAAAATTGGCACTTTTCCCCAAAAATAAATGCATAGACAGTTGGATCACAGCTCTCTAGAACGTCACACGTTCTATTTGCTATTGGGCCAATTTAATGCATTTATAGCTAGCTCTGGGGAGCGAAGTCTGATGTTACCCCAATATACAAGCAAGGCCATAACTAGGGGTGGGCGAGAAGAGCAGAGCCACATTGGGGATGGAAAAATAAATGCCAGCATGAGCCGACAGCAGACAAAAAGCCAGGAAGAGTTTCCTTTTCCTTTCTACCACCTGGGCTGTGGGGCAAGGGGAAGAGAGGACTGGAGTCGAGGAAGAGAGGAGTGGGGCCAGGGGCACAAATATGCTGGCCTGTCCCAGGCAGGAAAATGCCTAGTTAGGGCTCAGAATACAAGTAAATTACAGGACTGCACTACAGCAGCAGCTTTTGTTTTTAAAGTAGTAGAGTTATTAAAAGTTAAAAGATTGGGGGGGGGGGGGGGGGGGGTATAAAATGTATCTGCAGGGAGGAGAAAATTGACAGGAAGAGCAAGACACCTCACTCATTACCAGACCTAGTCCTGCTGAGACCATAAATTCTGCTGTGCCTACCTCAGTTTTCTGACCTCCCCGTCATTTTACTTTATAGCTCTTTACAGTGGGATGCACCAAGCCCAACCAGCCTCAGGCAAGGGATCCACAAGCCCACTTTCCCAGCACTACAGCCCTAGGCATAGGCCAGCCCAAAATTAATTTTGCACATTAAACAGAGCAGATATGACCTGCAAATCAAAGAATCACTTTAGACAGACAACCGAAAGGTTTCATTTCTTATATAATGCTCTTCAATACCAGCGATCTCGTTTAAGCACCAATAATTCCTGAGGAATTTAAGTACAAATCAAAACTGAATAAACGGTGAATACTGGGACTGGCCCAGCGGTGGGTGACATGTGCTGTGGTGGGGGGCCTGAGTTCCAATCCAGATCAAGTCTTCTGCTCCCTGAGTTAGCAGGGATGCCACAGAGGCAGCATGCACAATCCCTGGCAGAAAGACGTTTCCGCCATTGCTCAATGCCGACACCTAGTGACCAGACTTGGGATCCACTTGGGCTGGGATCTTGGGGGAGCTGCAGCTTGTGGCCGCCATCCCCCACCGAAGGCTGACCCTGCAATGGCTGGGCTGAGTTGGGAGAGAGAAAAAATAGTTACGTAGGAAGGCTCGGGGTGTTGGAACTGGGTTCTTTGAGGCTACAACTGAGCTGAAAGCCTAAAGGTGCAGAGTGACATTGCAGAACCAAAAAAGCGGGTAAATATATTCACTTTTTTTTTTTTTTTTTAAACAAGATGTTTTTCTATCACCGCTGCTACTCATCTTAATCAGTCTGCTTCTTTCCCACATTTGTTTACGATGCATTTTTAGCAGGGCAAACGACATCTCAAGAGACTAGAATTATACAAGCATTGTATTCACGGAACGAAACAGTCACTGAAAGCATCCTGTACTGTTCCTTTCGTTAAAAGTAATCTCCCCTATCACACGGAGAAGCTATAAAGCTTCTCCCGGCACCGCACAAATCGATCGCAAGTCTCTAGCTCTCAAGTTAACAAGAGCAGACCGGGAGGAGAAGCCCGGTCCTAAGCTCACAAGAACAGGCAGGGGCAACGCCTGCCTCCAGCCCTCCCGCGCCTGGGGAAAAATCCCGCAAGCCCTCGCCGGCAGCAGCTCTCACCGCCTCCTGCACCCGGCGTGCAGCAGCAGCGGCGGCCGCGGGGAGGGAAAGCTGAGGTGCGCGGCTCTCCTCACGCAGACAGCAGCTCCTTACCTGAGTCTCCGCACACCTGCATGCAGCCGCCGAGCACGCGCCAACCCCTCCTCAAACGATTGCGCGGAGCACACAGCGACCCGGGGGGGGGGAGGGAGACAGAAGGGGATGAATCCCCCCCCCTCCCGACATGCACCACGCAGGCAGAGAAGGAAGGAGGGGGCATGAGCGTGCAACTAGCGCAGAGCTTTTTGCCTTGTGACTACTTTTTTTTTTTTTTTTGTCTCGCGCTCAGCGCCTGCACCACCCGGCTTAAAAAAAAAAAAAGGGACCGAAAGGCAGCCAATGAGCGCGCGGGGCCCGGCGTCGTCATGGAAACAAAGCGGCACGGGCTGCTGGAAGGCTCGTGCGCGGCGGGCTTCGCTGGTGGCTCCTGAGCGTAGGTTGCCGGACTTCGGTTCATCTGGAGCCTGGGCCTCGCTTTTAGAAGATTTAGAATCAACAATTCAAAGCAGCCATTATTTCTTTCTTTTATGACGACAAATGTGCAATGGAACCCGGCCACAGATGCAGAGCTAGGGACGATGGGTGATGTTACGCTGATAGGATCTGCTCTGAATTTTAATGAAAACGGAAAAGCCCCCTTTCCCCTCCCACTGCAAATCTAATCTGTTGTCGATAAATTTAACAACTTGTTCCTGTAAAGGGTGGGATGATGCATATAACATTAAGTATACTTATGGAGGCAGTTACCTCACATGATTATTAGTTATTTTTATTTAAAAATACATTTGCAGCTATTGGACTCTTTGTAGCAGTCCTCCAAAGGGGTGGAATTAGCGCACGTTTGAAACTTTCAATTAGTAGCACCAAGACAAGGCTTCAACTCTGGCTACTATCTTATCTATTTGTATCTTTCACGTGCATTCATAATTCAATCATCTTAAAAAATTGTTTTCTCACATTTACTTACCTCATGCTCGGCTCTGAACAGCGCTGGGAGTGTAACTCTTAACGAGCTGCCTAGGGAAATTTAAATATCAATAGATGAGTTTATAGATGGATGTGATTACCCAGGGAAAGGGGAAGGGAGTGAAGCACGTGTGCGCTTTTTTTTTTAAGAAGCTGAGGATGCGCACTCCTAAATCGCTACTGATCCTGGCACGAACTTCCTCCTCTTATTCTATACATTGTGAAATCGGTTTAATTCTTTTTAGTCTGTCCATTTTCATTAAAATTACACATACACGCAATGGACTGTACTTTGGCAAAAAAAAAAAAAAAAAGTAGATTTTTCTTTTAAAGAAAGATTTAGCCTTAAAATGTCTGGAAAATAACTACATGCTTTTTCAGCTAGGGGGAAGGATGCTATCATTTAATTTTAGGGAGACAATAAGAAATATCAGAGGTTAAGTACACTTGAGAGCACAGAGCATGCTTCTGATGTAGCAGCCCCCTCTGTTGGTTCTGGCACTGGGATCAGTAAAACTCTTATTCTAAACCTGGACCCCAAGCAACTGCCTCATCTGCACCCCAACCTTAATCTTTCACTGACTAGGGCACCTGTAATAAATGTTCTCCACTTAATAAGATATTGTGATTTCACTGTGTTAAGAGTCATGAAAATGAGGAGGCCTGGAGTAACAGCCCCATCATGTTGGGTGACCAAATTGCTCTAGGTCAAAAAGCTGAGACAGTCCTGCTTTTCAACCAAATAAAGGGTCTGGTAAGTCCAGGTGCTGTTTTGTCAGATGGCTATAGCTGTGTTGAGAGTAATACCAGGACTGGCTAGGTCTGTCATTTTTTACCTTGTCTAAAATGGTCACCAGAAGGTGTCTCCAGAAAGTGGGCATAATTGCATAAAATTAAAAAAAAAAAAACTGAACGAGCTTTCTAATGCAACTTCCTATATTTTCTGATCCTGTGAGGGTTTTTTGGTAATTTATTTTTTATTATTCAAAAAATGAACAATGTCAAATCTTATGGTATATAGCCAGCAAAAAACATTTTATTTATTTTTATTTTATTTATTAACTTTTATTTACCGACATTCGTGAAACACATCATGCCGGTTTACATAGAACTCAATTGGGAAATACAGTATAACATCAAATACAGTATAACATCAATTGGGAAATACAGTATAACATCAATAACAATAGACCGTAAGAATAGATAGCACTATAATCAATTATGATCCAGTATATACCCTCCCTCTCCCCCCCCCCATCTACCTCCCATGAATTCCCGACCTGGATCTAAATATAAAATGAAATGGCTGAAATCAGAATACCCCCATATAGAAATAAACAGTCATGCTGGGTAAGAATAATTTAAAAATTCAATAAAAAGGAAAAATAAAGAAGATAATGCTCCTTTAAGTGTCAACTATTACTTGAACTGATTATAGCAATGGAAAAAGGGATCCCCTATTTGCACATGTGATGTTAGTTTATCTTTCCTAAAGCCCTTGAGGCAGTTCATATAACGTAAAGACCAGAGCCTCCGGAGAAACGAGGGATAGCTTCCTATTTCCAATGCGCAGCTACTTCTTTCCCAGCAGCACATAATATATGCTTCACCAGAAACTTCACAGCAACAGGCCAAGAATTCGGATACAAAGAGAGATCTACACTAGATTCAAAAGGAGGAGTCACATGAGCCAATTCCGTAATTGTCGTCTCAGTCCATTTCCAAAAGGCTAAGAGCTTCGGCCAAGTCCACCAGATCTGATAAAGTGACCCCACAAGGCCACAGTGCCACCACCATGCATTTCTGCGAGGGGTTTTTATTTATCATTTTGGTCCCAGGCTCTTCTAGTGAATTCACACACACACACACACACACACACACACATCCACCAATTATGTTTATATCAAGGGGAAAGATCCATGTAGGTTTCAAAGGTGAAATTAAGACTTACCTGATAATTTCCTTTCCTTTTGCTACACCAGTCAAGAACATGTGAGTTCCATCCCTCAGCCAGCAGTTGGAAGCAGAATTGGTTATTTTGTTTTGATATCATATGTACGTATGTCATATAGGAAACTGGTGTAGCCAGTATACTTGTGTCATAGCTAAATAATACATTATGGCCATAATCACCTACAAACCTAATAAAAGCTTAAATACCTAATTATAACCATAAAACAGAAAAAACTAGATCAAACTACACTTCACACAGTGAAAAACAGCTTAAAAACTTCTTTGCATTAGCATACTTTTTTTTTTTTAATCTTTAATGCCAATAAACTCAAAACTAAAGGTAGCACAAATGATTCTTCTTGGGTGGGTTTCTTGATTGCTCCACTAGTCCAGAACAAGAGAATTACCAAAGCCCATTTACAAAGGGTCGGTAGATTATAAACTTACTTTCAAAACAGTGGTGCCAAATAAAGCATCCTGTTTAGCGAGTACATCTGACCTATAAGGTTTTGCGAATGGACTTAAAGTGGTCCACGTGGCTGCCTTGCAAATGTCAGTAGGATTAACTGCGCCTATTTCAGCCCAGGAAGAAGCTTGTGCTCTTGTTGAATGTGCCTTAATCACTCTTGGTGCTCATCTTCCTTGCAGTAAATATGCTGAAGAAATTGTTTCTCTAATCCAATTCCTTGCAATCGCTGCTTTGGAGGTGGCCTCACCCTTACATGGACCGCTGAAAACTACAAAAATCTGTCGGAGGTACAAAGCTTCCTTGTAGACTGTAGATCTCTTAAAAGACATTGCTTTACGTCTAAGAATTGTAGAAACTCCGTCACACCCTTACAGTCATTCTTGTTGAAAGCAGGTAAAACAATTTTTTGATTCAAATTAAAAACTGAAACCACCTTGGCAAGAAGGAATGGTATTACAGGCTCCTTACTGAATCTTAGAAAAGGTGCCCGACGAGACAAAGACTGCAGTTCTGAAATGCATCTTGCTGAAATGACTGAAACCAGAAAAACAGTTTTTAACATCAAATCCTTTAATGTCACCCCTTCTAAAGATTCAGTCGCGTAATACTACATTTAAATTCCATTATGGTACTATTGGTCTTAGTGGCGGTTGAAGATGTTTAACCCCTTGGAGAAGATGAGCGACATCCTTATGGGAAGATATTGATAATCCTTTTCCTCTAAACAAAGAATTGCTACTTGGACCTTCAAAGAATTTAATACGAAGCCTTTATCAAGACCTTTTTGCAAAAAGGCAATGTATCTCCTATCTGTGAACACTAAGACAAGTAATTTGCCTACAATAGGCCTCAAAAGCAGGCCAGACCCTCACATATACCAGCAATGAAAATTTCTTTTTAGAATTTTACATTGTTTTAATAAGATGGTGAGTAACTGTTTTTGACTAGTTTTGACCTCTCAAGAGTCATGCCATAAGATTATGGAGGAGTTGTTCATTACTGTTGGGCCCTGGTTCTTGGTAGATGTAACAGGCAGACCACAAATAGTCTACTTAGATCTGCATACCAAGGCCCTTCGAGGCCAATCTAGTGCCACTAGGACCACATGAGTTCTCTCCTCTATCTTCTTCATTATGTGACCTATTAGTGGCCATAGAGGAAAATCTCTCCTGGCCACCTCTACACTAATGCATCCATTGCCTCACTGACAAACTCTCTTTGCTGACTGTAATATCTTTTTGCTTTTGAGTTCTGGTGTGTCTGCCCTTAAATCCATCTGAGGTTCTCTCCATTTCTTCACATCTGCTGGTAAGACCACTGACTTAGCTCCAATCTCCTGGGTCTATAAAGATCCTGCTCAGAAAAATCTGCTTGAATATTTTGCTGCCCTGCAATGTGCAATGTAGAGAATCGAAGTGGATTTCACTTGGCCCAAGCAAATAGAAGATCTGAAGTCCCCTGACTTCGGGTATTACCTTGTTTGTTTATATAAGCCACTGCCATGGCATTGTCACTCAGGACTTTCACTGCCTTCCCTTTGATGCGATTTTGGAAATATAGCAATGCCAACCTTATTGCTCATTTCTAAATGGTTTATGGACCATAAATCTTCTCTTTGAGACCATTGGCCTTGTGTATACTGGTTTTGACAATGAGCACCACAGCCTATCAGGTTGGCATCTGTTATTAAAATACAATCTGGACATTCCAATAGCATTTCCTTTTGCAAGGTTGCAGTGTTGGACCACCAAAGTAGACTTTCCCTGGTTGTCTCTACTAGAGGAAGATGAATCTTGTAGCCTTCCCCCTCATTAACAGAGACAATTGAAGCGGCCTCATGTGCGCTCTTGCCCAAGGCACCATGCTTGTTGTGGAAGCCATTGTGCCTAGAAGTTAGTGATATGCCTGTGCTGTTAGTGCTTGATCTCTTGAAAATTGCTCTGTCTAAGCCTTCATCTTCAAGATCTCTTGTAGTTAAGGATACCAAACCTTCTCTGGTACTGACGTGAGCCCCCAACTGTTCTATTACTTGAGAAGGTTGTAGATTGTTTTTTCCAAATTTGATTATCCAACCCAACCTTTGGGTTGGGTTGTGTAATCTGTCACTGAGAGACCTTCTGACTATGACTCATTCAACCAATCATTCAAATATGGATGGACCACGATCCCATTTCTTCTTAAAAAATGCTGCTACCATTAGTATTACCTTTGTAAAGGTTCTCAGAGCCATTGTTAATCCAAAGGGTAGAGTTTTGAATGGGTAGTACTTTCCTAGTATACAAAACTAAAGATATTTTTGGCAGCTTTCTCTCATTGGACTATGAAAGTATGCTTCTTTCAGAGCCAGAGAAGTTAGATATTCTCTCTTCCTTACTGAGGATACTACTGAGCAAAGGGTTTCCATATGAAAGTGAGGTACATCTAATTTTTTGTTCACCCCTTTTAGATCTAAAATTGGTCTGAATGAACCATCCTTTTTGGGGATGACAAAATAAATTGAATAGCAGCTCTTTCGTTATTTGCGGATCAGTACTGGGAACATGGCTTGCAACACTACTCATTTGATTAATGAATTGCTGGAGAATATTCTGAAGAATGAGCAGGAGACATCAAACATTCTCTTACCGGTTACATCAAATCTGGGGAAGACCCATTCTGAATAATATCCATTTTAATATGGATCCACTCTTTGGAAAATCCCTTATAGGGGTTTTGAAAGTGTGACTCCTCTGGGCCTCATTGTGAAGACTGTAAGGATGTCGAAGGGTTTGCTGAAGTCTGGATGCTGCCTTCTTGCCCCACAAAAGAATTGCTTTCTTCCTTTTGCTCGTGAAGCTTGTGCTGGAAAATCACTCGAAAGGCCGATACTTTCTGACGTCACTAAACTGATTCCGACCTCGAGAAATGCAGTCATTTATTCTAAATCTATCCTCTGGTAGTCACTGATGCTTTGAATCACCTAAATTCTTGCCTAATTTGTCTAGCTCTTCTCAAAAAGATATTTGCCCCTGAAAGGTGGCCTGCATAGACTAGATTTAGACCAGGTATATGCTGCCTACTGCCAAAGAAGATCTGATAAATATGCTGTGGCCAACTCCAGCCTTGTCGAATCCTTTTCAGTTAGCTGCTGAATACAGTGCAATACAGCTCTTGCCACATAGCTGGCACAAATTGATGCCTGGAGCATAAAGGAGTTTGCTGAAAACAAAAATGATTCAAAATATCTTCCGCGCCTGCGGATTTCTTAAGGTGGTTCCTTCTTCCACCGGAATCATAGTTTTTCTTGTAACAACTGCCACCGTTGCATCAACCTTTGACTATTGAAATGAACGTTCTTGTGACTCCATAGGCAAAGGGTGTAACTTATTAAAAAATCTTAAGCACTTAACTGGAGTTTCCCACTTAGACAATCATTGTCCCTATTTCTATATGCAATGGGCAAGTAGCAGCAGCCTTACAAGTGCCTTTTAAGATTGTGTCCCACTCTGGAAGTTCCTCGACCTGAGATATCAGTGCTGTCATCTCGTCCTTGTGAAATAATCTAATCAATTCCTCTTCTTCCCCTCCAGAATAGACTTCCCCCCTCCTCGAGGGAACTGTGGCTACTTTTTGCATAGTCTTCAGTTCTCAAAAAAGGAGAATTTACAGGAGCTAGGGTAATTAAATTTGCCTCATGTATAATAACTTTCCTTCTTTTTTGCCTTCCACTAAGCTGCAGGAGAAGAGCTTTACCACATAGTAAGTTCACTTGTGTCACCCTTTGCCTGGAAAGCCTGGTGAGAAACTTAAAAAATTCTGGCAAATGTTTCACATTTGAAAGACCAGCCCCTTCCTGTTTGTGCTGAGCTCACTATTTCCCTCTTGTAACAACTCCGGAGATTGCTGGAGAAACGCTGCACTTCCCTTCATGGTGAAGTCACATTGTGTTGCGGTCCCGGGCCATGCTCCGGTCCCTCCACCTACTTCAGGGATGGCCCGGGCCGTTTTGCGGTCTTCTCAGGCCTGCATGGCCTCCAGCGCATCTCTGCCTCCTTGGGAGAGATGCCGACGATCCGCGGCGGCTGTCCCTGCCCCCTAGACGCACACTTTTAAAGGGGCCAGCGTGGGAAAACTACAGAGGACGCCCTGGATGACGTCAGACGCTGCAGGGTATTTAAACCCTGCAGCTTCACCTAGACAGCGCCTTGCAATGAGGTTCTTCAGTTTCTCTATTTAGTTGCTGCAGTGTGTCCTAATCTTCTGGCTAGTCCTAGTCTTCTGGCTCCTGACCTGGCTTGTTCTTGACTTCGTCTTCCACTCCTGGCTTTGGTATTGACTTCTGGCTTCTGACCCGGCTTCGCTCTTGGACTCCGACTTCGGCTTCTTCCATCATCGCAGGTATCCGGTACTTGCTGGCCCAGAGGATTCTCCTAAGTCCCAGCAGCTCGGGCTCTCTTCTCCCGGGGGAGCCGCGGGCTTCCAAGAGTGAACACTCTTCAACTACCTGGGCCCATCTCTTCGGCCACTGCCCGGATCCTTGGTCGCATAGGGTCCCACCTAAGTCCAAGAGGTCTGGGTCCCTACGGGCTGCTCCTGGGGGGGGGACCTTGGACTTCCAGTGGTGAAGCCTCATCCGAGTTCCTTCAGTACCGCCTCCTGGCTGTGACACTCGCTGTGGGCCTCCGCAGCATACCATCCACTGTCTCAGCCGGCCCAAGGGTCCACAACCGTAACAGTTTGCAAGGCCAGGGACCTGGCGGATCTTGCAGGATTGAAAGGCATCCCGGGTATTGCCCAGAGGCTGCAACAGCAGCAAACCTGCCTCGACACCCTGGTGGCAACGGTGCAGGGACTCGCCGACCGTGTTGGCGGAGCCACGGCTGCCGGTCCCCTGGTACCCAGAGTTGGGAGAAACTCCGGATCCACAGCACCCATACAGATGCCAGTACCTTCACGGTTTTCAGGAGATGCGAAGCTGTGCCAAGGGTTCCTGAACCAGTGCTATATTCGATTCAACCTCCTCCTGCTTCAGTTTCCGACAGACCGGGTCAAGACAAGCTTCATTATCTCTCTGCTGGACGGGAGACCCCTGGCATGAGCCTCCAACCTCTGGGAGCACCAGGACTTCCATCTGGACAACCTGGTGCACTTCGTCCTGACTTTAGGTGGGTCTTCGATGAGTCCTCCCGCAAGCCTACTGCCGCATCAGAGCTACTCTAGCTGCATCAGGGTAACTGGCCTTTGGCGGAACACGCCGTGGACTTCCAGACTCTTGCTACCGAATTGAACTGGGGAAGTGACAGCTTGCACGGTATCTTTTTGGAAAGTTTCTCCCCAAGACTTCAGGATGAATTGGCGGCCAGAGACCTCCCAGACGACCTGAACGATCTCATTGATCTAGCAGGCCGCGTGGACCGCCGCATTAAATGCCAGTTCCGCGAGGTCGGCTCATAGGCCTGGGACCTTTGGAACTACTACTTCCGGAAGCAGGAGTTCTCCGCCAGCTTCTCCAGGGGCCCAAGACACCGAACCCTTGCAGGTGGGCCGGGGGCCTATCTCCCAAGAAGAAAGAAGGAGACGCAGGTCTCTGGACTTATGCTTGTACTGCGGTGGCAAGGGCCATTTTGTTGCCCGGTGTAGCGAGCGTCCGGGAAATGCTCGGACCTAGGGACAGTCGGGGAGCTAACCCTAGGTCACACCACCTCTGACTCCCCGTGCATCGTGGCGCTGACCTTACTTCTCCCCGAGGGGGCTTCGATACGCAAGCCCTGATCGACTCTGGAGCCGGGGGGAACTTCATACTTAAGGACTTAGTTTAGCAACTCCAGATTGGGGTTCAACCTCAAAAGCCCCCTCTCCGCGTGTCTTCCATTCACGGGAAACTCCTTCCAGGCACCATTGCTACCCGCACCAAGCCTCTCACCTTATGCACTGGCATTCTGCATCAGGAAGAGATCTCCTTCCTCATACTAGGGAAGTCCATGCATCCGGTCATCCTAGGGCTACCTTGGCTTCGGAAGCACTCGCCTGTAATCTCATGGGATTCCCTCCAGGTGGCATCCTGGGGACAGCATGCTTCGATTCCTGCCTGGCTGCGGTCCCTCGGCCACCGATACCTCTTCTTACGTCGACTGTGGCGTTGCCACCCCACTACCAGGACTATCTCGATGTTTTTTCCAAAGAGAAGACCGAGATTCTCCTGGAGCACCGCCCCTTCGACTGCGCGATCAACCTGCTCCTGGGCACCACACCGCCACGAGGACGGGTCTACCTGTTGTCCCTTCCGGAAACACAAGCCATGTCTGCATACATCCAAGAGAACCTGGTCCAGGGTTTATTCGACCATCTAAGTCCCCGGCTGGAGCGGGCTTCTTCTTCGTAGCGAAGAAAGACGGGTCCCTCTGGCACTGCATAGATTACCGTGGCTTGAACAGCATTACCCGGCGGGATTGGTACCCTCTGCCTTTGATCCTGGAACCTCTGGACAGACTACAAGGGGCCAAGGTGTTCACTAAGCTGGATCTCAGTGGGGCGAATAACCTGGTAAGAATTCGTCCGGGCGACGAATGGAAAACTGCATTTAACACAAGAGACAGCCATTACGAGTACTTAGTCATGCCCTTCGGCCTCTGCAATGCCCCAATGGTTTTTCAAAACCTCATGAATGAGGTTCTCAGAGACATGCTACACTCCTCGGTTATCGTTTACCTCGATGATGTGCTCATATACTTCAAAGACTTGGAGGTGCACCACCAAGATGTCCGACGAGTACTACAGAAGCTGCGAGACAATCGACTTTTACGCTAAGTTTGAGAAGTGCATCTTCGAGCAGGATTCGTTACCCTTCCTTGGGTACAGGTTTTCTTGTGGACCCTGAGAAGGTCGCGGCGATCAGGGACTGGCCGCAAGCACAGGGGGTGAAGGCACTCCCAATGATTTCTGGGATTTGCCAACTTTTACCGGCAATTTATCCCCACTACTCCCAGAAGGTAGCTCTGCTGACGGCCCTTACCAGGAAGGGCGCCGATGCTAAAACGCTGGCCGCAGACAGCTCTACGAGCCTTCCAAGACTTAAAAGAGGTGTTCCTCCAAGACAATTGCCTCCGCCACCCTGACCCCCAATGCCCATTCATCGTGGAGGTTGACACTTCCGACGTAGCAGTCAGGGCCGTTCTAAGCCAGTTATCCAAAGGAGGAAAACCCCTGCCATGTTCCTACTACTCACGCAAGTTCTCTCCCACCGAGAGGAACTACGGTATAGGGGATAAAAAACTACTGGCCATCAAACTCGCCTTTGAAGAGTGGCACCAATGGCTGGATGGCGCCCAACACCTGATAACTGTCTACACAGACCACAAGAACCTGGAGTATCTGTGTCGTGCCCAGCGCCTTAATCCACGGCAGGCGCGCTGGTCGCTTTTCTTCAGCCGTTTTAAATTTGCCCTAAGTTACCGCCCTGCCTTCAAGAACGTTTGAGCAGATGCTCTCTTCCGCACAACGGAGATGGAGGATGTCACCCACTCGCCCCAGTACATTCTGGATCCGGCCAGGGTTCTAGCAGCTTCTGAGGTGGCTCCCATGGGGAAGACTGTGGTGCCATCTCATTGCTGTCGGAAAGTATTAGCCTGGGCCCACGACTCCCTGACCACTGGACATCCAGGAATAATCAGGACCCTGGATCTTCTGTCAGAATTCTATTGGTGGCCACAGCTCAAGAGGGACGTCCGCCTCTACATCCAGTCTTGTCCCACCTGCGCCTGGCAAAAACCCCTGCACGGACGCCCCTGGGGTCTTCTTCAGCCGCTACCCATTCCTACTGAGCCCTGGACCCACCTGTCCACCGACTTTATTGTCGATTTGCCGGTTTCAGATGGGAAGACCGTAATCTGGGTCACGGTCGATCGTTTCTCAAAAATGGCTCATTTCGTGCCCCTCGCTAAACTGCCTTCGGCACTGGAATTGGCTACCTTCTTTTCTCAACACGTCTTCCGCCTCCATGGACTCCCTTTGCACATAACCTCTGATCGTGGTCCGCAGTTTACTGCAAAATATTGGAAGGCCCTTTGCAGGAAGTTCGGAGTGCAGCTTGACAACTACGGCCTTCCAATGGGCAAGTCGAGCGCATTAATAGGACGTTGAAGGCATTCCTCCGGTCCTTCGTGGGGGACCTCCAGGATGACTGGGTTCCCTTGCTACTATGGGCAGAGTTCTCCTATAATCTTCACAAGCACTCTGCAACCAACCAGTCCCCGTTCCAGTTGATCTATGGGAAGACCCTAAGACCTCCCCTGCCATTGCCTTTGACGGTCCCATCCCCGGCAGTCCAACTTACGGCACGACAATTGCGCAACCTCTGGAGCACCACCCAGGAGAAACTTTGTCAGACGGCGGCCAAGGCCAAAAGATATGCAGACCGGTCACGGTGGCCTGCCCCAACCTTCCTCCCTGGGCAAAAGGAACATCCACGTACAGACTTCCTCTATGCACCTGGCCCCCAGGTACATCGGTCCATTCTCGATAATCGAGCAAGTAGGGGCAGTCTCCTACTGGTTACGCCTGACGTCCATCCTGAGGATCCACAATGTGTTCCACGTGTCTCTCCTCAAGCCAGTGGTTCTCTCAGTGTTTCATGCCAAGCCTCCCGAGCCCGCCACTGCCACGGCCGACCCAGATATTACCTACACTGTAAAAGATGTCTTTGATGTTCGGTTCCACTGTCGCCGCTGGGAATACCTCCTCTCTTGGGAGGGTTACAGTCCAGAGGAGAACTCCTGGGAACCATCGTCCCATATCCTGGACAAGGGCCTCCTCCACCAGTTTCATCGGGACCACCCAGCTAAACCCAGTCCCCCGAGAAGGAGGCGTAAGGGGGGGGGGGGGGTACTTTTGCGGTCCCAGGCCATGCTCCGGTCCCTCCACCTACCTCGGGGACGGCCCGGGCCGTTTCGCGGTCTTCTCAGGCCTACATGGTCTCCAGTGCGTCTCTCCCTCATCCCCGCCCCCTAGACGCGCGCGCGAGGAGGAGCCATTCTTAAAGGGGCCAGCGTGGGAAAACTACAGAGGATGCCCTGGATGATGTCAGACGCTGCAGGGTATTTAAACCCTGCAGCTTCACCTAGACAGTGCCTTGCAACGAGGTTCCTTCTGGCTCCTGACTTGGCTTGTTCTTGATTTCGTCTTCGCTTCCACTCCTGGCTTTGGTATTGACTCCTGACTTCTGGCTTCTGACCCGGCTTCGTCTCCTGACTTCGCTTCCAGCTTCCGCTCCTGGTTTTGGTTCATCCTCTGACTTCTGGCTTGACCCGGCTCTGTCCCACGACTCCGTCTTCTGGTTGCATCCCTGGCTTTGGTTTGGATCTCGGACTTCTGGCTTCTGACCCGGCTTCGCTCCTGGACTCCGACTTCGGCTTCTTCCATCATCGCAGGTATCCGGTACTTGCTGGCCCAGAGGATTCTCCTAAGTCCCAGCAGCTCGGGTTCTCACGGGCTCCTCCTGGGGGAGCCGTGGGCTTCCGAGGGTGAAGACTCTTCAACCACTGCCCAGATCCTTTGTCGCATAGGGTCCCACCTAAGTCCAAGAGGTCCGGGTCACTATGGGCTCCTCCTGGGGGGACCTTGCTGTAGTTACATGATGTTAGGTTCCATGTTAGGAGCTACCACCCAGGAAAAAGATCTAGGCATCATAGTGGATAATACTTTAAAATCGTCGGCTCAGTGTGCTGCAGCAGTCAAAAAAGCAAATAGAATGTTAGGAATTATTAGGAAGGGAATGGTTAATAGAACGGAAAATGTCATAATGCCTCTGTATCGCTCCATGGTGAGACCGCACCTTGAATACCAATTCTGGTCGCCGCATCTCAAAAAAGATATAGTTGCAATGGAGAAGGTACAGAGAAGGGCAACCAAAATGATAAAGGGGATGGAACAGCTCCCCTATGAGGAAAGGCTGAAGAGGTTAGGGCTGTTCAGCTTGGAGAAGAGACGGCTGAGGGGGGATATGATAGAGGTCTTTAAGATCATGAGAGGTCTTGAACGAGTAGATGTGACTCGGTTATTTACACTTTCGAATAATAGAAGGACTAGGGGGCATTCCATGAAGTTAGCAAGTAACACATTTAAGACTAATCGGAGAAAATTCTTTTTCACTCAACGCACAATAAAGCTCTGGAATTTGTTGCCAGAGAAGGTAATTAGTGCAGTTAGTGTAGCTGGGTTCAAAAAAGGTTTGGATAAGTTCTTGGAGGAGAAGTCCATTAATGGCTATTAATCAATTATACTTAGGGAATAGCCACTGCTATTAATTGCATCAGTAGCATGGGTTCTTCTTAGTGTTTGGGTAATTGCCAGGTTCTTGTGGCCTGGTTTTTGGCCTCTGTTGGAAACAGGATGCTGGGCTTGATGGACCCTTGGTCTGTCCCAGCATGGCAATTTCTTATGTTCTTATGTTCTCCAGTGGTGAAGCCTCATCCGAGTTCCTTCAGTAGCGCCTCCCGGCGCTTGCTGTGGGCCTCCGCAGCATACCATCCACTGTCTCAGCCGGCCCAAGGGTCCACAACCGTAACACATTGGCCACCATGTCTTTCTTAACGGCTGAAAATTCTATGTCGGTGGCCTCAGGAAAACCTGGGATTATACCTACTGACTTCTTTGATGGAGGTCCCGACTCATTGGGAGTGCTTTTTCTGAGGGATGACACACCTTAGATGACTCCCCTGATTCCATGGCACCGCAACAGAGCACAAAGCCCCATTAGAGGCTAAGGAATGCCTGTTCCCACAGGAGGTGCAGTGGTGGTTTCTTTCTACCATGAAATAATGGCCCAAGAGTTGTATTAACATGGGGCCTTAGACCTATACCGACCGCAAAAATCTCGGGCTTAAAATGTTGCCGTGACTTGTCCCTATCCAAATCAACAGAAAAAGTAAGCAAGCAAGCAAGCCTTTTTCCTGGCAAGAGAGCTCGCTCAAACTGAACCCAATGCTCAACCACTTTCCTCACCGAGAGCTAGGGAGCCTGCTGTCTACATTTGGCTCACTTCACTGACTGAGAACAAATCCACAGGAGCTTGGCCACAATTTAAGTATATCTTTCTAGAGTCAGTATAGAAGCTATACCATACCAAAATTCATTCTTAAAATACTGATTGTTAAAAATTCAGGGTGTTAAAAATTTAGGGTGCCTACAATTGTCCATCCATTAGCTGGAGGCAGAGAACACTGGTTATACTGATTCCATATATGACATTCATGCATGTGAAGTCACTAAAAAAAAACCCCTCTGTCTCCAACTGCTGGATGAGGGCTAGAACCCATCCGTTCTGGCCTTGTGGAGCAAAAGGAAAAGGAAGCTTACTTTTGGTTGATTCATTATTTAATATTTCGGCCACCAAGTTTTGTCATGTGTATCGCTTACCTGCTATCTCGGTAGGCCTTGATGTCTTGTAAGGTGTCCTGGTGTGTTGGGGCACAATGGCATGCCACAGAATTTTCCAAAAATCATATGAATTCTCTGCCATCAATCTGGAGTTTTACTATGCGCATATGTGCATGCACGGGGGGGGGGGGGAAGGGTAAAATCATGAGAATGCTATGGGGCGGAGTTGCTTGGATAGAGGTGGCAGCCACATTCGGGTTTTCTGGCTCAAGTAAGCACCAGCACAGTCAGCTTAAGTACTCAAAAACCTTACGAGACAACTATGATTAAAAAAAGGCATTTTGTTGCCTCTACTTCTGTTTGTAGTGATAAAGTATCAACTGGATCTGAGAGGAAGAAAGTCAAAAATGGTCTGGAATTCTTTCATCTCCTCTGCAAGGCAAAGAGTGAAGAGACTTTCCATTTGAACTCGGAAGCAATCCACCGCACTAGGGATGGCCCATGCTTGCAGGAACTGCCACGAGACACATTCAGTTTGCTGATTATGTCAGTACCAACCAATTTCACAACATGTTGTTTCCATTTTGGCCAACATATGTAAAGCGCGAGAACTACATACTCACCTGGGGTGGGGGTGGGAGGGCTCAACCTTTCCAGACCACATAGGGAAGGTAATTTTCAGAGGCCTGCATTGGGTCACTGTAGAAAATACCCACAGACTTTGGGTCAAATTTTTAAAGCAGACTTATGTGGTTTTTTGCACACAGATAGTTTTGCAAACATCTTAGATGACTGCATCAATACAAACTCAGTCTTTCATTAAAAGGAGCTGAAATGATTTTAATTAATGATAGGAGGGAGTGTGCCACACAAAACTCATCAATCTAGGTTAGAAAAGGTTGGGAAACTGTGTTATAAGCATATCATTGTCCCGTGCCTGTGTTTTACTCTCTCATGCACATGGGGGTCTACCAGACCAAACCAGGAGAGGATGGTAAGAGAAAATAACAGTACACTGTGAGCCGAATCTTCAAACAGCATAAGACAGGCTGATAATAATTGACAGTAAAATATGCAAAACCTGGGTCTTAGTTTGCTAGGATAAGCTATGGATAAATGGTCTTGTGATCTGTCTGGAACTTCTCATGCCCTTAAGAGACAGAAATGAACTCAGCAACTTGAAATTTCACAAACTTTTTTGCCTGTGAAATTGACTTTTCAAGATCTTTCCCTGTGTAAAAATGCACTCACTGTGTGTACAACATAACAGGTTATTGCAACAGATCACGGATACATTGCCTCCCCGTCTCACATACAAAATAGCCGTTCACAATAGCTGAAGCTTCATGAGCCTAAGGATCGTGTGTGGGTTTGTTCATGTCATGAGACTAGGATGCCGTCCTCCTATTTCACAGGTGACAGACTGAAGTCCAGCTCTGGTTTTATCATCAAGTACATGGAAATCACCAGGAGGATGAAAACATAAAGAGGGGCAATCTGTTGTCACATGGTCTGGAGTTAGGTCTGCACAGTCAGGTGTGACAGCCAAGCCCATCCAGAGTATATTTACTCAAAAGCGTCCATGGCCTGTACGGAGGTGGTTGAGGTAGAGCCAGGATAATCTGTTCAGGTCTCAGCTAGGTGGCTTCAAAGAGGGTTTTAGGATAACTTCTCTCAGTCTGCATTCCTTGGTGTCCCGGGCTGCGCAGCACTGGTCCAAGCATTAGGAGGAAGAACCTCCCAGAGAGCTCAGAAGATGCAGATGCTTGTCTAGTGCCGCAGAGCTTTCAGGTGCTGTCTGACTGGAGCCTCCAAGTAGGTCAGCTGATGTAGATAAAGACCACAATCTCGAGTTAAGCAAAGCCATTCCTGATCATGACAAAATGTCTGGAGGGGACAACCAGAAGCCTTTGCATAGGTGTCAAGCGTATCTATCCTGACACCAGCCAGCGTCATATGTACGAGTGCTCCTGCATACTCTTCCAGAGAGTTCCCCTGACACCAGAGCCAATTGGCAAAGTCCAGTGATGCCGGTGGCACTCCAAGGTTAGGTGCCTGCACTCTGGGCACTGCAGAGCTCAGTCAATGTGCTTGGGCATGCAGAGCTGCCCATTATACAGCACACCGAGACACAAACATTCAGACACCTGACGCAAAATGTTTTAGTAGATTTCCAGATGAACTGTTTACGTAAATGATTCTTTTGTTGTCTATTTTGCGGGATTATTTCATTATGAATTTATTGCATCTGATACTGTCATCCACTGGAGTAGTTGCACCTGGAATTCAGCAGTTAGCGGATCAGGATCGGCGAGCTCTAGATCGTCTGTGCCTTTATAGTCAATACTTTCTTTGCTTTTCCTCTTTCCTGAAAAACAAAACACACACACACAAAAAAAAAAACATTAAATAGTTTTTCGACCCCAGTGGTCAAGTACCAGGCTTAAAATTCCAACCACTTTATTTAAATATGAAGAACTGTAATCAATCTAGGGACTGTTCCCTTTTTGATCCTCTCTTGTTTAGCACTATCAGGTATTTCAGATTTACTAATTCAGAAAGCAGAGGGAATGAAATATGCCCCTTCACCCTCAGAAAGCGCCCCACATACACACACACACATAATCCCTGCGGGTGCCAAAAACCCACCTACAACCCAGCCCCCAAACAACCAAAGAGAGCAACCTGTGACAAATAACATATGTAACGGTTTGTGTAAACATCCAGCAAATTGGAAACAATATCCCACATGCTCTCTCCAGTCACCCACCCACAAAAATAATCAAAAACACTTTCAACTCTGCAGAGAAGCAGTGAGAGATCCATCTGAAATAAACTAAAAAAAGGAAAAAAAGTAATCCATCAGACAAAAAAACATCAGCCCTGATAAAGACAATACCTGCTGCAAGAGTCAAATAACATGCAAATCCACTATAACCCTTACCCGATCTAAGCAGGAACTCTGATCCACCCTGTACACACCCAAACCGCCCCATCTCTAAGTGCAGATCCCAGCACGACTGGGTTCAAACAATATCACCACTGTAATGGCATGGAGCAGGAACCTGTCCCTAGCGCCACAAATGCCCAAACAGAATCCAAAATGAATGAAAATAATGTAAAAAATACAAGGAAGTAATCTGGGACCGTGCAGTACAGTTACAAAGGGCATTTCACATCTGCAAAGTTCCAGGATCTTTTCCGCCCAAACAGCCAGAATAAAAAAACCCCCCACAATTTAAAAAAAAAGTCAAACTTCTCTCCTGATACATTCCCAGGAAAAAGTATTTACGAATCACAGGCCTGCACACGATTGCCCTCTTCGGGCGCACGGGCGACGCTACCCTGATTTGCTATAGAAAGCGCTGCACCTCCTCTGCAGAGTCAAAACAAAAGGGATTTCTATTGCCTGTGATACGTTAAAGCACGGCATAGAGGAGACCACATTGCCACAAAGCTTTCTTAACATTGTGAAACTGGGGGGCTCGTTTTGTAGAGCTTGTGAAAAGTCTTCAAAGAGAAAAACCCAGTCTTGCTTATAAAAGATTTCATGGGCTAGCCCAGCCTTGTCCAGACCTTATCAGCAAAATTATTAAATCTGAGGCTGTCTGTGGTCGGCACCCACAGCAGGTGGGAGGGGGGGGGGGGGTGCCAAGGCCCAGTGTGTCCTCTCATTTGATTTCCAGGCTGAGCACCTCAGGCAGCCATTCTCCAAAAAAAAAAAAAAAATACCACTGCATTGATGTCCTCTTCTTGCTCCGGAAAACTCACAATTCTGATATTCTTGCAGTGATCACGATTCTCCATCTCATCTATTTTAGCATTTGCTGCTGCAAGCTTCCTTTCCACAGAGTCAGTGGTCCAGCATGATTCTGTTAAGGATAAATTCCAAGTCCGCCGTGTGGCCAGCCATCTTCTCAATACATGCCAAGATTTCCTGTCCGGAAGACACTAATCGAGCAGCTTCTTCAATACCTCCACCCAGCTTTGCTGTAATGTTGGAGATCAGTTTCTCTGAAAAGGAATCAAACATCTTCTGGAGCGCCTTAGCTGTATCCAGTGTTGAGGGAATCCCCCAATTTTCTCACAGACTTCCTAACTCTTTCAGGCTGATGCTCTAAGATGCGTCCAGCCTAGCGCTCGGGTTAACTTGTGGTTGAGCGTGCATTTCATGCCCCTGATGCACCAAGAAAACTAGTGCGTCTACAACGCACGTCCTAAGAAACATGTACCGGATGCTGCCCGATACATTTAAATTCCATAGAAACAAAGACATTAATAGCTATTACTGCTCGAAAGCACCCAACACACTTTTTCTCTACACAGGAAAATTAGCTCCAGCTCTGGAGGTAGAGTAAAAGTTTACTCGCAGTCAAGGGCTCATGAGAAACATAAAAAACGTGGTTCTCTGTGTTGCGCTAAATGTCCTCCTTGTAGGGTAGTGTTGAAGATGTTACTCAAGGTTTGATCGCGTCACAGAGCAACAGAGAGGCATTAATTACGACATTCTCAGTTTTATTCTCCAACTCCTATCCTAATAATCCCTGGCATTCTATTTGCTTTCTTGGCTGCTGCCGCACACTGAGCAGAGGATTTCATATTACATTTTCCTATGTGAAACTACAATGTGTAGCTGTAATCTGGGTTGCTCTTCCCGACATACATCCCTTTGCACTTGTACACGTTAAACGTCATCTGCCATTGTGCTGAATTTTGCACAGATGATGTGATTTTCCACCCTGTAACATTGTAAATGACAGCAGATAAAGACCCAAATGCTCCATTTAGTCTGCCCAGCAAGTTGCTTGGGTAGTAACTGCCCCTCCATGCAGCTGAAATGTTACGTCTACAGTTAGCCAAAGATTACTCCTTCTCTTCATTTTCATCCTCCAGCCATGTAAGTTTTCCTCTGAGGCTTGCGTGCAAATAAGCCCAGTAGAACACTTATACTCAGAAGTTTACTATGGACAACTTTCCAAAACTAAACTACATTTATATGCGTACAAGTCTCGGTAGAAAAAAACTTAACACTTTATTGAAATGTCATTATCTTTTTTGCAAATATCGTCCCATGAAGGATTTTTTCACAAGTATTTTAGCACTATGGACATAATTAAGGAGCTGCTTTGCATGAATTTTCATTGCAGTAGCTCATTAACTTTGATTATGCAGAACATTTCACAAGAGTGAAGTTGTGTGTGGACGTTTGCTACATGCGAAGACAAAATATTTGCCAAGCCTGCTTCATGCATAAAATGGGGAACTTGTGCACTTTACATGCTCAACATCCCTACACAAGTTGCCATTTTTATATGCCAAGCAGACTTTGCAATATTCGGTGTACTTTAGTATATCAACCTCTGTCTCCAACAAAGAAATAAATGGACCAAGGGATAAACCTTTCCTTTGGATTTTTAATAGAGTACTACCCAACCAACAAAACAGCAAATGTAAAAACTACACAGCAAAAGTAGATATGTAGCTGAGTCAAAATGCTAACAAGCAGAGATGGCTGCTAATATTCTGCCAAATAAGCAATGTGTATATGTCTTGAATGGACACTTTTTAGTCTTTAATCTCATGGCCTCTTTGTGGCTCAACTATGTACAGCATTTAGGTCATTCTTTGTGATGAGAAAGCCAACCAAGCATTCGGATGCAGATAACCCCTGCTCATCTGACCTTAATAATCCTGAAAGTTGACATTTTACCATTTTTAACCTAATAAACATGCTATCACATCTACCCAACTGTTGTTGGTTTTCTTTTACCAAAACGTTTTTTGGGTTTTTTTTTTTGGGAGGGGGTGATCCCTCTCTGCTCCATTAAAGGATTGTGCATTATCGGCTTCCCCAGCAATCCCTTTTGGCTCTTTACAGGATCATTAGCACAAGAACAAAAGATGATGTAAAAGTCTAGATACCTGGACAAACTGCCAGAGCTGTGAGAACCACTTAATATGTCATCCAATCCCATAAATATAATAACCCCCCCCACACACACACACACACACAATAAAAACAATAAAACAAGCATTACCTTTTCCAGTTAGAGATTTAACACTTTTCGGGCTCCCTCTGTCGCTTTTTGATTTTTTGCCTTTCACCTTACTGTCCTGAAGGAAAAAAAAAAGCCACAGGGTTTTGAATAAATTGTGCAGAGGAGGCCCCTCTCTGCAGTAAGACACCCGTGCATGTGCGTGCATCTGTC
Organism: Rhinatrema bivittatum; assembly: GCF_901001135.1. Taxonomy (NCBI): domain Eukaryota; kingdom Metazoa; phylum Chordata; class Amphibia; order Gymnophiona; family Rhinatrematidae; genus Rhinatrema; species Rhinatrema bivittatum. Next base: position 21,170,391 of record NC_042625.1, read on the forward strand.
CTTCTTGCCCAATAACTTATGTTTGCACCAAATTTGTCAGGATATGTCAGGGGGATTGAAGAGGATCCTGACTGGTATATGTTTTTATATCTGCATGCATGTCTCAGAAACCAGGCTCCACCTGGAGAGCTTCCTTATGGGACGAGACGTTTTCCTGCTTAGCAGCCCCTCCTTATTGATGGTGGGGATTTCCTGGCCAGGGATCCATCGGCAATGGAGGGGTGAGGCAGTAAAGTTAGGCAGCGACTCACTCGCAGGATGCCCGTTTCATTGCCCCAGACTCTGTATCACGTCCCGAGGGCAGGGGGGGAAGAGGAGCTGGGCGATAAGAAGGGCAATCACGCCAGAATAAGTGATCGAAAGCCTACACCTGCCCAGGGCCCAACGCTCCAACCTCCCGCTTCTTCTGCCCATCACCAACTATGAACTGCTTATTCTCAGAAACTTCAAACTGCACAAGCGAGACAAAGCTTGCAGTGGAAAGCAAACTGCAGAGCAAGGAGTCATATGACATGACACTGAAAGGTGATAAACTCAGAAGTAACAAAGAAATATTTCTTTACACAAAGTAACAGTCTCCCAATGGAGATGATGGGACACAGATTAGCGGCCTTCAAGATGGTCTGGGATAGAAAGGATTTACGGGGGAGGGGACTGCAGCCTTATGGCAGGAGTCAAAATTAGACTGGATGGACCTGACAGCCATTATCTGCAATCATATTTTGTGTTTCTGTATTTCCCCATCACTGTTCTCTGTATTTAAAACTGGAAATGTTAAAAACCATTCTCGAAATAAAAATTGAAGCTCCATATCTCAAATCAAAGTCCTCTGGGCCTTGCCAGTTTTTAGATAGAGCAGGGGTAGGCATCTCCAGTTCTCCAGTGCCACAGCTGGTTGAGTTGTCAAGACATCCACACTGAATACTCATGAGATGTATTTACACGAACTGCCACCACTGCATATAATTTGTATCTCATGCATATTCATTGCGGATCTCCTAAAAACCTGACTGGCCTGTGGCACTCGAGGGCTGGAGTGGCCCGAGACAGGAAATGTGACAGCATCTCACCTTTCCCTTTGGGGTGACTGGCCTCTCCGACTCTGCCGGAAACAAAACCCCGAAGTCACACACCGTCTCCAGCTGTGGCTCCAGCAGCAGCGACTCCAGTGGCACGTGGACGGAGCCCAGGGTCCTTATGATCGGTGGGTCATGCCGAAGATCAAGCTGTGACCTTTTCTTTTTCTGCTTACTAGTACTGTCCTAAGACACAAACATACCTTTCATATCGCTGCTCCTGACATGTAAATATATCAGTGTCACATCCAACAGCTTTTCACCACTACAGAATCTGATGGGGTTTTTTTTTTCCCAAAAAGCATGTTATTTAGATTGTGAAAATATAAGCTGATTACTTCCACATTTAGCTATAAGAAAGTTAAGTGGACATCCCTTAGTTACTCTATAAAGCAGCCAAGTGCCACTAAATAGTTAATTTATAACACAGTGGTTCCTTGTAGGGTTCTGGTGCTCCCATATAACTCTTCTTTCATGCCATAGGAACTCACTTACAGTTTTGCTTTACTGAAAACATTTTTTTTTTTTTATTTAAAGAATTTTATTGTCAATCGAATCAGAAAAAGTAAAACATAGAGCGATATGAAACGTATAACACAAACCGTAACAATATATGTGCCTTGATATTAACTGTACATATCAAAGTGTAACATGACATAACCACGATTGACCAGTTTTATCTTTTATAAACAGACCCCAACCCAATCTTCCCACCCTCCACCCCCCCCCCCCCACACACATCTGGGACCATATGGCCATATGGGGATATATGTAAAGAAGAAGAACTGAGAGAAGGTAATAGTGAAAGAAATAAGAAGAAAAGAAATAGGAAACTCAGGCAAAAAGAAACGGGTGGTGGTACATAAACGACCGAGAGAGCTGAAACAGACGTTCAAGCTGGACCTAATTGTACGGAAGATTATACAACAGCATTAATCAATTAGGGAGGAGAAGCTTGAAGGCCAAGCCACGTAGTATAATAACCCCACATTCTCTCGAACGCTCCCAGTTTATCTCTGAGTACCGCAGTGAGTCTACTAAGTTGATAATAAGTATGCGGTCTGTATTGAATCTTGGCTAGGTTTGGCATGCTAACGCCTTTCCAATGTAAGGCTATTTCAGAACGTGCTGCAATAAAAACTTGCAACAAAAACCTCTGTGTATCTTTATTATGCCCACTTATGGGAAGACCTAAAAGCACATGCCATGGTGCGGCTCTCACCGGAGTCAAAACTACCGTAGAAAGCCATCCCAGCACCTCCTGCCGGACTTCTGCCACCTTGGGGCAGACCCACCAAATATGGTAATATGTACCAACGTGGCCACATCCATGCCAGCACAAGTTAGATAACGTTGGCTGGTACGTATGGAGCCGCTCTGGTGTATAATGCCACCGGTAGATTAGTTTATAACAATTTTCTTGTAGGCCTACCGAGACAGAGCATTTATGAGCTAAGGAATAGATGGCATCCCAGTCTTGGTCATCTAATTGGCATTGAAAGTCAGTTTCCTATAGCTCACGATGGCGAGGAGACTCCTTCAGGAGACCATTAAAAATGCCATAAATCTTAGAAATGACACCTCGCACTGTAGAGGCATTTTTACAATATGTCTCGAACAGTGTCCCTGTCAGCTTCAAAGTGCCCCCCGCGTATCCCTCTTTTAACAAAATGATACAATTTGGCGTAGTGTAAAAAGTCCCCCCACTCATTGAGTAGTTGTGACAGAGCTGATCGAGAGTCATCAGGGATCCCTGTGTTTGTACGTGTACCAATCTGGTAATACCCACAGCTGCCCACAATTTCCCAGTCGCAGAATTATCAAGAATGGGATATACAGTGTTTGTACAAAGATGAGTCATAGTAGAGTACAGTTCAGGTCCCACCAACTTAGCCTTCCACTGGCGCCATATCTTGAGTGTAGTGCGAAGCGCAAATGGAGTATGTGTAAGATGTCCCCAAGTCGCACGTGGTTGCCATGGAAGGGCCGATATGGGAACAGTCCCTACAAGTGCCTGCTCCAATTGCACCCACTGCGGAACATCATTCGTACGGTGGAGAGCTACTAGAGTCTGAATCTGCGCCGCTGAATAATACCACAGCAAATTAGGTAACTGGATGCCCCCCTGAGGCTTTGTCCTATACAACGTCGTCTTGGCCACCCTGGGAGGGCATTTATGCCATATATAGCTGCATAAAATTTGTTGCCATTTCTTAAGTATTGAAGTAGACAAATAAATGGGGATCATGGTGAAAAAGTATAAAAACCGGGGAAGAATATTCATCTTAATTATTGCGAGTCACCCCAACCACGAATGCATCTGGTGCTGCCAGTTGTTTAAATCTTTACTTATGGCTTTTACAAGAGGTTCATAATTTAACGTATATAATTGGCTAACTGTTGATCCTAACCAAACTCCCCCAGCGACTGTACCCCAGATGGCGACAAGGTAAGATTAAGAATTTCTGATTTGTCATAGTTGACCTTCATACCTGAAACGGAAGTAAACCTTGTCAATTCTGACATAACCCCCCGGAGCGATGTCTCCGGTTCAGTAAGGGTTAACATCACATCATCAGCGAAGAGTGATATCTTAAAATGGTGCTTACTCCCACAATGCTTACTCCCACAATACCCTGAGATTTCCTAATAGTCGTGGTAAAGGGTTCAAGAAATAAAGCAAATAATAAGGGGGATAAGGGACACCCCTGTCTGGTTCCCCTCTGTATCTCAAAAGGGGCACCATAACTCCCATTAGCTTTGACTCGTGCGAGAGGTTGGTCATACAACTTCTCCAACCAAGTTACAAAAGAAGGGCCAAATGACATGGTCCTCAGGGTCTTAAATAAGAAGAGCCAATGAACTAAATCAAAAGCTTTTTCAGCATCTAAGGAAAGGAGAACAGCCGGGACCCCCTCAGCGTGTACCAGATCTATAATGTCAACTATCTTCCTAACGTTGTCCGCCGCTAAACGTCCAGGTACAAATCCCACCTGGTCATTATGTACTAGACCTAGCAATACACCATTGAGCCGGGCGGCCAAGACCTTAGCTAGTATTTTGAGGTCTATATTAATTAATGATATAGGCCTATATGAGCTACATTTTGTAGGGTCCCGACCCAGCTTAGGCAGTACTGTGATGCCTGCTGTGTTAGTGTCTCTCCCAAAAGTCGACCCCTGCAATAAGGAGTTGAATGAGTCCGTCAAGGGACTCACCAAGAGATGTGCAAATTTACAATAGTATATACCTGTGAAGCCATCGAGGCCTGGAGCCTTCCCTGGCTTTAAATGTTTAATGGCTGTGAGAACCTCACTAGACTCAATAGGCTTGTCTAAAAACGCCCTCTGCGAATCAGTAAGAGAAGGCAAAGCCACCGAGTGTTGCGGTCTCCACCACTTCCCCTCTGCCCGCTCTGCACTGCGCTTACCTACAGTGGTGGAAAGGCCGTTCTCGTGGCTCTGTTGATCCTTCAGGACGTCCGCCATTGCCGGCTCACCTCCCTGCCGCAACGCGCACTATGGACGCACAGCCACCGGAAGCCGGGCCCCGCCCGGGTTAACGACGCCACGCCCCAAGCTCGATTTAACCGGCGTTCGCTCCCCATCTCATTGCCTTGCAACGAGGGTCGCTACTGGATAGTAGTTCTAAGTTGCACTTCACTTGTTCCACGTTCCTGACTTGACTTCAGCTTGTTCCTGACTTCGCTTCTGTCTGCCGCCTGCCATCGACCTCAGCCTGTTCCTGACTTCGCTTCTGTCTGCCGCCTGCCATCGACCTCAGCCTGTTCCTGACTTCGCTTCTGTCTGCCGCCTGCCATCGACCTCAGCCTGTTCCTGACTCCGCTTCTGCTCGCCGCTGGCCACAGACCTTGCTCGTGCCTGGTTCCGCTCCACCCGGTTGCCAGCCTGACTTGGGTTCGTCTCTGTTCCAGCTCACAGCTTGCTCCAGCTCACGGCACGCTACAGACTCCGTTCCAGCTCACAGCTTGCTCCAGCTCACAGCACGCTACAGACTCCGTTCCAGCTCACAGCTTGCTCCAGCTCACAGCATGCTACAGACTCCGTTCCAGCTCACAGCTTGCTCCAGCTCACAGCACGCTACAGACACCGTTCCAGCTCACAGCACGCTACAGACTTCGTTCCTGCTCACTGTCTGTTCCAGTTCTCAGCACGCTACAGACTCCGTTCCTGCTCACAGCTTGCTTCAGTGCTCTGCATACTAAGACTCTGTATCTGCCCCTTCTGCTCCAGCACCGCTGGACTCCACTAGCTCCAGTCTACTAGACTACCGTACCTTACTTTCTGCCCAGGCCGTCTGCTACTATAGAGACTTACACTGTCCTCCTAAGTCCCAAGGATCTAGGACCCTACGGGCTCCTCCTGGGGGGGTTCCTGGTTCCCGGGTGAAGACCTCTGCCTGTGGCTCCGCCTCCCGACCTGCCCTATCTTGGGGTAGTTCGGCCCAAGGGTTCACTCCTGGTCTGCAGCTTCCCGGACTGCAACACCGAGCTCAAGTAGTCGTCAATAGCGGCATCAGTCACTGTGCTATCAGAGGCATATAGTTGGGAATAAAAGTTAGTAAAAGAACTCCTTATACCCTCCGAGGTCGTAGTGACTGAGCCCGCCATGGAATCTATCTTAGCAATAATCGTCTGCGCCCTAGCAGCCCGCAGTTTATGAGCTATATAACGCCCTGCTTTGTTTCCCCCCTCAAAGAATTTTTGTTTTAACAAAAGCAAATGATGACTGATAACCTCATCATCTAGGGACCGAAGTTGGCTCTTAATCTGTAGTATTTGATGATAAACAGATTGAGATGAGGTAGCACTGTGCTGCTTGGTCAGGGCCCCCAGTTTGGCTAACAGAGTGAGCCTAGTATGTTCCCTAGCCTTATTGCAATATGCTGCTTGAGAGAGGCATAGCCCCCGCATAACAGATTTGGAACATTCCCAAACCGTTAAGGGGTCCATACCCTCTGTCTGGTTTTCCTGAAAGAAGTGTTTCATATGTGACCCTAATTTATCAACAAAATCTTGGTCCTTAAGTAGGCTGTCATTAAGCCTCCATGGCCGGTACCCAGAGTCTGTGTTCTGAAGTACAACCTCTATCCAAATGGGAGCATGATCAGACCATGTAATGTGGTCGATCTCGGCCTTCTGGACCCTGGTTTGAATTTGGCTTGAAACAAATAAATAATCAATCCTGGAGTAGGTGCCGTGAGGATGAGAATAAAAGGTGTAGGACCTAGAATGCGGGTCTCTGCCTCCATATATCTATAATGCACCATTTGTCCAGGAAACTGCGCCACTTAGTCCTAAAGCTAAGAGCTGTGCTCACGCCCGTACTGTTATCCAATGAGGGGTGGAAAGTAGCGTTAAAATCGCCCCCTAACACTAAGTCCCCTTCTAAATGCTGGAGTAGTAGGTTGTCAATTTGGGCCAAAAAAGCCGCCTGGTCTGTATTGGGAAAGTAGACATTCAGAAGGGAGATAATACGTTTGCCCACCCTTATTTTCAAGAAAATATATCTGCCCTGAGGGTCCAGCACTTTGAATAATTCCTCATAGATACAGGCAGGCGAAAATAATATTCCCACTCCAGCATATTTATGAGCTTTAGTGCTAGCTGCCCAGTAACTGGTGGGAAAATGAGGAAAGACCCCTAATCGTCCCCTCTGTTCCCCATGTGGAATTAAGAAAATATGTGCCCATTGTGTTCCCCAATAGTCCTACAATATCCCTCTAACCATCCGTGGGATACACTAATGTGAGTTCATGGTGTGCCCTCACATGCGTCTCTTGAATAAATGCTATTCCCGCCTTTTGACACTGCAGCTCCCTATTAAGCAGCAGTCTTTTCCTCGGGGTATTCAGCCCCTTCACATTAAGTGATAGGATCTTAGTAGCCATCTCTCATGTAGATGAAATAACCCATCCTATGAGGGGAAAAGGAATTTCCCCCACCCTCGATACAAACCATACCTGAAAAAGAATTTCCCCTAATCGTCCCCTCTGTTCCCCATGTGGAATTAAGAAAATATGTGCCCAGTGTGTTCCCCAATAGTCCTACAATATCCCTCTAACCATCCGTGGGATACACTAATGTGAGGAGCCATAGACACCCAACTTCCAACAGTCGCCAGCCATCAACGCGCCACCCCCCCCACACACACAGCCCCACCCCCACCGATCATGTGAGCGAAAACAGGTGAACCAAATAATATGCAGTAACAGTAACATCCATAACAGAATCAAAAACAGGAAACCAGCGCTGAGTACATTAGTTTGTCCTCTATACCCAGCCAGATATTCAGAGAGTATCAAGTCCGTGCACTCTCCATGAGGCATCCAAAGCTACTACCATGCAGCCAACCAAGGAATTAAATGCACCAAACAGTAAATCAGCCTTGATCCTTCTGTGGTGATCGGCGCAGGTCAGACTGCCTCTGGAGTCTCTTCCCTCCTTTGTCAGCTCGCTGCCATCTGGGAGCAGGGTCCAGCTTATCCGTTGGCGCCGCCATCTTGGGGGCTTGGAATGACGCAGGGATTTGCACTTTAGTAAAGGCCTCCAGTGCTTCAGCCAGATTTTTAATTTTGTAAGTCACTCCCTGGACTTGAAAGAGTAACCCAAAAGGGAATGTCCACCTATATTTTATTTCCTTCGCCCGCAGTGCAGATGTCACTTCTCGCAACTCATACCTCTTTTGTAAGGTAACTGGGGCCAGGTCTTGGTAAATAGTTATATGTTGATTATTCCAGATGATCTCTTTCATCAGGCGAAAGGCAGCGTAGACTTTCTCCTTAAGTTGAAAGTTATGAAAGCAAATGACTAGGTCCCTCGGCTGCTGATCTCTGCGCTGACCAAGCGTCCGATGTGCCCGGTCCAAAAGAATGTCCGAATTGGCGAGCTGTGTGTCATTAGCGCCGTCTGGCCCCATGGAGAGTATGTGAAGGCAAATTTGTTGTGCTACCGCTATCGCATCAGAGAATTCCTGGGTGTCCGGTACCCCCCTAATGCGAAGGTTATTCCTCCTATTCCTGTTTTCCAGGTCCTCGATTTTCTCCTGGAGTGCCAAAATGTCAGTGCTGCGTTGGTGTCCCTGAGACTGCAGAGTATTTAGGGCTTCGCCATGCAGATCAACCCGGTTTTCTATGTCATCTACCTGGTTCCCTAAGGCTGCCAGGTCCTCCTTTAAATCCGCGACCGAGTCCATGATTTCCCGTTTGTGTTGCCTCATATCTCCCCTGAGAACCATGAACCACTGTCTCACCTCTTCTCGGGTCAGGGAGGTGCCCTCAGAGGCTGTAGTCTTGACTAGTTCCATTTCATGAGGCGCCATTGCGGCCTCGCTGTCTCCTGCTATTGTTCCTCCTTCAGAGGCGCCATCTTGCTCCGGATCCAGCGGTAGCTTGCCATAAGAAAATTGCCGCAGATTGGCGGTTTTCCTTTTTGCGGCCATCGGGTCGAAGATACCTGCGGGCTAAGGTACTTCCCCAAGCAGGTTGGCAAAAAATCGCTTTTTTTTTGCGCTGGTTTCGGCGGGTTAGGGGCTGTCGGGGAAGCGGAGTGCGGCAGCTACACGTCTGCTCTCATCGAATGCGCAACAGCGCCCGCCTACTGAAAACATTTTTCTATGCATCCTGATCAAGTTGGAATGCTAGCTTATAACAAGCTCTACCTCCTTCTCCCAACCTCCCCAAACCCTTTTAATGCTGAGAGGTAACAGCTGTTAAGCAGAGGAAAGCAAACTGCAGTGGGCTGGTGGAGCTGCTGTCTTCGGATTGCTGCTTTTAGTCCTGGCTGAGACAAAACTTTCTCCCGGCGGTGCCACAGCTGTGGATTTGAAACCCTCAGATGGTTTCTTGTGTACAGGCCAGGAAATATGCTGGACTGCCTAAGCAGAAGGAGGAGTGTGTGTGGGGAGCGACAGCAACTCCAGCTGAGGAAGCGGGGCGGTCTCCCCTTGGCAGGGCAGTCCTCCAGCACCACTGGCGGCCCGCTCTTTGTGCCTGTGACGGTGGAGAAGAGTGGCATGCTGGGAAGCATGCAGTGATGTAGCAAGCGAGGGGGGCGCCCGGGCCCCTCCTTTTCTATTTCTCTTCAGCCACATGCAGGTAAAAGATGAGAAGAGTGGGAGCACTGAGAGGAGAGGATCACCTTGCTGGTGGCTGAAAGGAATCAGTAAGTTTTGCCTTGGGACATTGTCTTTTTTAAAAGTATTGGGGCAAAGTTAACTATTTGGGAATATTATTTAGTGTGTTTGTGTTTTTAATAGTCAGTAAGGCAGTGAATAAACAAAGACTGTATTTTTAAATAGTCAGTTAGTAAGGCAGCTAGCAAGCTTATTTTTAAAAGTCTGTAAGGCAGCTAGTAAGCAGAACTGAGTGTTTGTATTACAAAAAAAAAAAAAAAGCAGCCAGAAGCTAGAAATAAGCTAGGAGCAGTGTATACCTAAGTAAAAAGGTTGAAAGGTTCAGCTCAGTTACTCACCTTGGAAAGGTGTTGAGGTAGTGTGATTTGGTTTGATTAGGTACCAACATTTGTTAATCAAGAGAGCAGTGAGTCACTCTGGCTGACTAACTGAAATTAGACTGTATTTCACAACCCTCCCACCCCTCGCCTACCCACCCCTAGCTCATCCTTTAATTTATAGGTAGGTGCCACTTTCACAAAAAAAAAAAAAGAAAAAACAACAACAACAAACACTTTATTGAGAGCTTGATCAGTCTCCTGTAGGTCACTACCAGACATATAGTGAATTCACCTAATACATTTAAAGGACATTAATTAGACACATTCCTACTCCCATAGCAACCTAACTAGGAACTGAACAAAACTGAGATGAAGGCAGCAGTCCAGCAGCAAGGGGGCTTCCCAGTCTTTTGCATCGAGTGTCACATGTATGAATTTTTACCCACCGGTGAGAAGTTGTACATGTGCTTGCGATGCAAAGAGCTCCTGGCTCTCAAAGAATGAGTCCGATCTCTGGAGGCTAGAGTGGCAGACCTGGAGGAGCTGAGGCAGACAGAGAGGTATATAGATGAGACCTTCAGGGACATAGTAGCCAAGTCCCAACTTCAGACTGGCAGCCCTGGTGCTGCCTTGGAGGAAGAAGGTCTCATGATTGGAGAGCATCAACCTGGTGCAGCAGGAAAGGATCCTGTAGCAAGGACCTGCTCTCCAGGTGATGCATTGTCCTTTCGCACAGAGGATATCTCCCGAAGGCCTACTGCCCAGGAGGGAAGGGTTAGGTCGGCCGTCATAGTTGTTGATTCGATTATTGGGAATGTAGACAGCTGGGTGGCTGGTGGGCGTGAGGATCGCCTGGTAATATGCCTACCTGGTGCGAAGGTGGCGGACCTCACGTGTCACCTAGATAGGATTTTAGACAGTGCTGGGGAGGAGCCGGCTGTCGTGGTACATGTGGGCAACAACGACATAGGAAAATGTGGGAGGGAGGTTCTGGAAGCCAAATTTAGGCTCTTAGGTAGAAAGCTTAAATACAGAACCTCCAGGGTAGCATTCTCTGAAATGCTCCTTGTTCCACGCGCAGGTCACCAGAGGCAGGCAGAGCTCCGGAGTCTCAATGCGTGGATGAGACGATGGTGCAAGGAAGAGGGATTCAGTTTTGTTAGGAACTGGGGAACCTTTTGGGGAAGGGGGAGTCTCTTCCGAAGGGATGGGCTCCACCTTAACCAGGGTGGAACCAGACTGCTGGCGCTAACCTTTAAAAAGGAGATAGAGCAGCTTTTAAACTAGAACAAAGGGGAAAGCCGACAGTCGCTCAGTAGTGCATGGTTCGGAGAGAGGTATCTTCAAAGGATACTAATGATGCATTAGAATTAGGGCATCCCGACAGTGAGGTTCCAATAATAAGAAAAGTAGTCCAAGTGCCTGTAACTAAAAACTCACCTGAGCTAAAAAATTCTAACTTATCCCTATCAATTTAAAAGCAGAATGAAAATACAAACAAAAAACAAACTTTGAAATGTTTGTATGCTAATGCCAGAAGTCTAAGAAGTAAGATGGGAGAATTAGAATGTATAGCAGTGAATGATGAACAATAGCAAAAGAATAAATGTATTGGTCTCTGTCTACATACAGCACTCTGTCGCCAAAATACTTATGTAAGACCCTCTATTCACGAGGAAAGCATATAATATATCTTCTCGTTTACCATAGAGGTCTAAATTGCTTTTAATAAATCCTGCAAAACGTTTGCTTAATTTTTTCTGAATTTTCTTAAAATATCCATACGAAAATTATAGGGAACTTCCCAATTAATACCGCATGACTGATAAAGGAATACTTATCCTCAATAATCAAGTCCCAAGTGTGTGTGTGGGTATTTTTGTGTGATTGATAGCAGTGAATGATGACATAGACTTAATTGACATCTCAGAGACATGGTGGAAGGAGGACAACCAATGGGACAGTGCTATACCAGGACACAAATTATATCGCAATGACAGAGAGGAGCACCCGGGAGGCGGTGTGGCGCTTAATGTCTGGGATGGCATAGAGTCCGACAAAACAGCAAGGAAGGCTGCTTAATAAAGCCGTGGAAGCAGAAATACGCAATAAGCAGCCTAATGTCCAAAATTAAAATTTATTGTGTAGAGTCAATTTTTGCAATAGGCCCGACTCCAGCCGAGTTTCGCCCTATTTTATTTTATATGTTCATTTTATATGTCCATTTTGAATGTCTGGTTATCATATGTTTTTATTAGTTTTTAATAATTTATTTTTATATTATTTAATGTCTATCATTGTATGTTTTTAGCCCCTGATGCAGCCCTATTGAAATAGGGCGAAACTCGGCTGGAGTCGGGCCTATTGCAAAAATTGATTCTACACAATAAATTTTAATTTTGAACATTAGGCTGCTTATTGCGTATTTCTGCTTCCATGGCATAGAGTCCAACAGGATAAACATCCTGCATGAGACTAAATGCACAATTGAATCCTTATGGGTAGAAATCCCTTGTGTGTCGGGGAAGACTATAGTGATAAGAGTATACTACCGTCCACCTGGTCAAGATGGTGAGACTGACAGTGAAATGCTAAGAGAAATTAGGGAAGCTAACCAAACTGGTAGTGCGGTAATAATGGGAGACTTCAATTACCCCAATATTCACTGGGTAAATGTATCATCGGGACACACTAGAGAGATACAGTTCCTGGATGGAATAAATGATAGCTTTATGGAGCAATTGGTTCAGGAACCAACGAGAGAGGGAGCAATTTTAGATCTAATTCTCAGTGGAGCACAGGATTTGGTGAGAGAGGTAACGGTGGTGGGGCCGCTTGGCAATAGTGATCATAATATGATCAAATTTGAATTAATGACTGGAAGGGGGATAGTAAGCAAAATCCACGGCTCTCGTGCTAAACTTTCAAAAGGGAAACTTTGATAAAATAAGAAAAATAGTTAGAAAAAAACTGAAAGGAGTAGCTACAAAAGTAAAAATTGTGCAAGAGGCATGGTCATTGTTAAAAAATACCATCCTAGAAGTGCAGTCCAGATGTATTCCACACATTAAGAAAGGTGGAAAAAAGGCAAAACAATTACCAGCATGGTTAAAAGGGGAGGTGAAAGATTCAGATGGACTGAATCAAATCACGGTGAACCTAGAAGATGTGGTAGGCCTGATTGACAAACTGAAGAGTAGTAAATCACCCGGACCGGATGGTATACACCCCAGAGTTCTGAAGGAACTAAAAAATGAAATTTCAGACCTATTAGTAAAAATTTGTAACTTATCATTAAAATCATCCATTGTACCTGAAGACTGGAGGATAGCAAATGTAACCGCAATATTTAAAAAGGGCTCCAGGGTTGATCCGGGAAACTACAGACCGGTTAGCCTGACTTCAGTGCCAGGAAAAATAATGGAAAGTGTTCTAAACATCAAAATCATAGAACATATAGAAAGACATGGTTTAATGGAACAAAGTCAGCATGGCTTTACCCAAGGCAAGTCTTGCCTCACAAATCTGCTTCACTTTTTTGAAGGAGTTAATAAACATGTGGATAAAGGTGAACCGGTAGATGTAGTATACTTGGATTTTCAGAAGGCGTTTGACAAAGTTCCTCATGAGAGGCTTCTAGGAAAAGTAAAAAGTCATGGGATAGGTGGTGATATCCTTTCATGGATTGCAAACTGGCTAAAAGACAGAAAACAGAGAGAAGGATTAAATGGACAATTTTCTCAGTGGAAGGGAGTGGACAGTGGAGTGCCTCAGGGATCTGTATTGGGACCCTTACTTTTCAATATATTTATAAATGATCTGGAAAGAAATACGACGAGTGAGATAATCAAATTTGCAGATGACACAAAATTGTTCAGAGTAGTTAAATCACAAGCAGATTGTGATAAATTGCAGGAAGACCTTGTGAGACTGGAAAATTGGGCATCCAAATGGCAGATGAAATTTAATGTGGATAAGTGCAAGGTGATGCATATAGGGAAAAATAACCCATGCTATAATTACTCAATGTTGGGTTCCATATTAGGTGCTCCAACCCAAGAAAGAGATCTAGGTGTCATAGTGGATAACACATTGAAATCGGTTCAGTGTGCTGCGGCAGTCAAAAAAAGCAAACAGAATGTTGGGAATTATTAGAAAGGGAATGGTGAATAAGACGGAAAATGTCATAATGCCTCTGTATCGCTCCATGGTGAGACCGCACCTTGAATACTGTGTACAATTCTGGTCGCCGCATCTCAAAAAAGATATAGTTGCGATGGAGAAGGTACAGAGAAGGGCGACCAAAATGATAAGGGGAATGGAACAGCTCCCCTATGAGGAAAGACTAAAGAGGTTAGGACTTTTCAGCTTGGAGAAGAGACGGCTGAGGGGGGATATGATAGAGGTGTTTAAAATCATGAGAGGTCTAGAACGGGTAGATGTGAATCGGTTATTTACTCTTTCGGATAATAGAAAGACTAGGGGGCACCCCATGAAGTTAGCATGGGGCACATTTAAAACTAATCGGAGAAAGTTCTTTTTTACTCAACGCACAATTAAATTCTGGAATTTGTTGCCAGAGGATGTGGTTAGTGCAGTTAGTATAGCTGTGTTTAAAAAAAGGATTGGATAAGTTCTTGGAGGAGAAGTCCATTACCTGCTATTAATTAAGTTGACTTAGAAAATAGCCACTGCTATTACTAGCAACGGTAACATGGGATAGACTTAGCTTTTGGGTACTTGCCAGGTTCTTATGGCCTGGATTGGCCACTGTTGGAAACAGGATGCTGGGCTTGATGGACCCTTGGTCTGACCCAGTATGGCACGTTCTTATGTTCTTATGGCTATATGAAATGTCTGGGAGGATGGTGGAGGCGGGAAGGGGCGGGGGTGCGGGGGGAGCAACACAAACGTATTGGCCCCCGGGCCCCTGCAGACTGTTGCTAGTGCACTGGAAACACTGGCACAGGAGGATAAATCTTGTAGAAAAAGCAGGAGGCCTGGCTAACGTTCCAGTTTGTGCTCTTACCTTCCTGGTCTTTGCTTTCTCTTTCTCTTTTGTTTTCTCTTTCTCTTTTGTTTTCTCTTTCTCTTTTCCTTTCTCTTTTCCTTTTTCTTTCTCTTTTCCTTTTTCTTTTTCTTTCTCTTTCTTTCCCTTTTTGGGTGGCTCAGGCTTTACTTCTGGTTCTTCAGCCACTTCAGCAGGCCATGAAAGCGTCTAACAGAAGACAGCACAAGCAGGTTGGTGGCCGGACAGTAATTGGCCTGCTGCTGCTGCTGGCGCTACGTTTGTTCTGGGTCGATCTGGATTCCTAAAACCTGCCAGCAATCTAATGCTGCTGCTACTCTGCTTCACGAATTAGAGTGGTTTCCTTCCAGGATTCATTTGCTGGGGGTTATGGATGGGCCTGATTTAGTCAGCTTTCCCCCCATAAACACAGAATGGAAAAAAAGCCTTTAGTAAATCAGGCCCAGTTTTTATTGGGTTGGTTTGGATCTTGCTTCTCATCAGTTATCTTGATACATAAAGACAAGGCACCCCAAGGTCACTGTCCTTCAGGGGGGGGGGGGGGTGGTGCTTAAACTCCTAGCTCAGGTTTTTACTCCTTGGGCTAGCCAGGGCTGGTGGGTAAGGAGACAGCACTGACAGCTCCCAGGGTGAAGCTCAGCCTCAAACACTGCTCCCACCACAATAGCAATGGCATCGGTTTGAATGCCTGAAAAAGCAGCTCTAGGGAGATAAAGTTACGGGTCTGGCCAGTGGAGGTTGCTGTAGAGTTCCCCTATCTGTGGGATGGGAAAAGGGAGGTAAGCATTGGAAAGTTACTGATGGCACCCTGATGAGACACAGATGGGAAGCTCTGCACCGAGTTCTTTACCTTTTTCTCTATGAAAGTCACGATTGTCCCTCTGTAAAGAAAAGCCTTTAATGCCAGTAGGTCTCTCAGCCAGTGCTCCCTCTGGTGATAGATTCCAGCAACTCCCTCCCACGACTTGCCAGGGGTCTTGTAAAGGACTGTCAAATTGGAGCAAGAAAGAGAGGTCACCGCTCCAGCCGAGGCACAGTCACGGAACCCTGCCCTCGGCGAAAGGAATGCCCCTGCCCCCTGGCAATTCTGCTCAGCGCTCCCAGACCACAGCCTCGGGCAGCTTCTGCGACAGGCAACGGCAGCCAGCTGGCCGGACTCGGGCCCAGCTCTCCCATTAGCAGTGCAAAGCACCAAGCACCGCAGCCACCCATCAGGGAGCTCTGAAAAACTCTACAAAGCTCTGCCCTAGGCGAATGTGCCTGGCAGACAGGAGCGCAAGGTCTCCAGTTCCCAGATGTTTGTTTGGCCAGAGGGATGCGCCTCTCTCACAGGTACAGCAGTGCCCTTTCCTGCCTCCTTCAATTACTTTTACTGGGACTACTATATTATCCCCTTCCCTAGGGGCTCCAGCTATTGTATACTGCTTGGACATTACCATCTATTTTTTTTTTTAATTACATATAACTTTACTGTAGAACTAGAAAAGGATGCAGATGTGAGACAATCACAATTCGCATTTCTTTTAACTGAATGTGTACAAGTTTGCTGGATTATATCCAGCTGTAATAATTAACCAGCATAGCACAGATAACTGATCTCGTCTGAAAGGCCTAGATCCCCAAGTAGCAATAACAGCAAACAGAGCTAAACGAGGAGAGTGCCAGCTCTAAAGACTTTTCTCTCTCGCTCTCTCCTGCATACGCATTGTGGAGAGCCAGAAAACCAGCCTGGCTGTTTGGTCCCGAGGAGCTGGTTGAGAACCACTGCCCTATGTGACCTCCTGCCAGAGAAGCCAAGGCTGAGAGGAGGGCTAAGGCTGGAATGGAGGGAGGTGCTTTGGCACAATTTGAGCACCAGAGGGGTTCACCAAATTCCAGGTTAGTCAGTCCTGGTGTTTCAAGGTCCTCTGGGACTTTTTCAACATGAAAATCTAAGAAAAACCAAGACTGACTCACCTGTGTCCAGCAAGCTACTTGAGTTGCACTTGGCAAGGTCCCTCACTTTCATGAGCAAGGAGCATTTCAGAAAACAAAGAAATCTATGCAAGAGAAACCAGACCATCAAGCTATGCAAGTCTACAGCTTCCTTGGTACCAGAGTTAAACTGGGCTTCTTTCAGCAGAGGGTCTGGGATGCCAGAATACATTTCTTCTTCTCTGCCACCCTCTGGTGACCTTGGCGGGTACTGCACAAGAGCTGCTCGGGTTTCAACCTTGATCTCAGTTACAGAGGGAATCTCAACCGCCTGCAAAAAACAAAACAAAACACTTTCCTTCATTACTTACTCAAGTTGGAAACCGGGTGGATGAGCAGTGCAGAGCAGCTCTCACTACGTACAAATAAAAGTTCTTTATGGCAGAGTCGCACTTGCGTCTGAACTAAGATTTCTGCAAGGCAGCCAGGATAGATGACGAAACGTGCTAACAAACGGGCCGATACAGTAAAAACCGCAGGAGAGCAGGTGAGCGCCCGCTCTCCCGGCGCGCACACAGGCCACTCTCCTGTGTGTGCGCGATTCAGTAAATTAATTTATTTAAATTAGGGCCTGCGGTAAAAAGAGGCGCTAGGGACACTAGAGCGTCCTTAGTGCCTCTTTTTGGACAGGAGCGGCGGCTGTCAGCGAGTTGGACAGCCGACGCTCAGTTTTGCCGGCGTCGGTTCTCAAACCCGCTGACAGCCACGGGTTCGGAAACCGGACACCGGCAAAATTGAGAGTCCGGTTTTCAACCAGCGAGCCGCCGGCCCATTTAAATTTATTTTTTTTTTAAATTTTTAACTTTTGCGACCTCTGACTTAATATCGCCATGATATTAAGTCGGAGGGTGCACAGAAAAGCATTTTTACTACTTTTCTGTGCACTTCCCCGTCGCCGGCAGAAATTAGCGCCTACACACCGCACGTACACACCGCAATCAGCCCAGGTTTTTGGCCATATGGCAGCCATACCAGCTCTGGAGACAGTTCACTAGTACCATCTAAACTTAGAAGCTCTGTGGTGACTTAGCACTGTATTCCACGAACCTCCGGAATAGCCAATAGGTAACAGATGAAGATCCACAGTGTGGATGGACAAGAACAAGAAATGGCAGTGAACGAAATCGAGAACGAGACATTGGATGAGCCTAATCTTTCTTTTCTTCTCTGCTCTGCAAGCCAGGATCCAGGGCTTGGATTGAGCTGTTTCCTGCACCCAGCCCTCCATTGGACCCCCTCCTCCTCCTCCACCTCGTGGCTGTTGACCCCTCCCCCAGCTGGAAGACTGCCCTGCTTCTAACGAATGTGCTTTTAAATCTCCGTACAGGTACTTGCCTTTCTTTTCTTCTCTGCAAGCCAGGATCCAGGGCTTGGATTGAGCTGTTTCCTGCACCCAGCCCTCCATTGGACCCCCTCCTCCTCCTCCACCTCGTGGCTGTTGACCCCTCCCCCAGCTGGAAGACTGCCCTGCTTCTAACGAATGTGCTTTTAAATCTCCGTACAGGTACTTGCCTTTCTTTTCTTCTCTGCTCTGCAAGCCAGGATCCAGGGCTTGGATTGAGCTGTTTCCTGCACCCAGCCCTCCATTGGACCCCCTCCTCCTCCTCCACCTCGTGGCTGTTGACCCCTCCCCCAGCTGGAAGACTGCCCTGCTTCTAACGAATGTGCTTTTAAATCTCCGTACAGGTACTTGCCTTTCTTTTCTTCTCTGCTCTGCAAGCCAGGATCCAGGGCTTGGATTGAGCTGTTTCCTGCACCCAGCCCTCCATTGGACCCCCTCCTCCTCCTCCACCTCGTGGCTGTTGACCCCTCCCCCAGCTGGAAGACTGCCCTGCTTCTAACGAATGTGCTTTTAAATCTCCGTACAGGTACTTGCCTTTCTTTTCTTCTCTGCTCTGCAAGCCAGGATCCAGGGCTTGGATTGAGCTGTTTCCTGCACCCAGCCCTCCATTGGACCCCCTCCTCCTCCTCCACCTCGTGGCTGTTGACCCCTCCCCCAGCTGGAAGACTGCCCTGCTTCTAACGAATGTGCTTTTAAATCTCCGTACAGGTACTTGCCTTTCTTTTCTTCTCTGCTCTGCAAGCCAGGATCCAGGGCTTGGATTGAGCTGTTTCCTGCACCCAGCCCTCCATTGGACCCCCTCCTCCTCCTCCACCTCGTGGCTGTTGACCCCTCCCCCAGCTGGAAGACTGCCCTGCTTCTAACGAATGTGCTTTTAAATCTCCGTACAGGTACTTGCCTTTCTTTTCTTCTCTGCTCTGCAAGCCAGGATCCAGGGCTTGGATTGAGCTGTTTCCTGCACCCAGCCCTCCATTGGACCCCCTCCTCCTCCTCCACCTCGTGGCTGTTGACCCCTCCCCCAGCTGGAAGACTGCCCTGCTTCTAACGAATGTGCTTTTAAATCTCCGTACAGGTACTTGCCTTTCTTTTCTTCTCTGCTCTGCAAGCCAGGATCCAGGGCTTGGATTGAGCTGTTTCCTGCACCCAGCCCTCCATTGGACCCCCTCCTCCTCCTCCACCTCGTGGCTGTTGACCCCTCCCCCAGCTGGAAGACTGCCCTGCTTCTAACGAATGTGCTTTTAAATCTCCGTACAGGTACTTGCCTTTCTTTTCTTCTCTGCTCTGCAAGCCAGGATCCAGGGCTTGGATTGAGCTGTTTCCTGCACCCAGCCCTCCATTGGACCCCCTCCTCCTCCTCCACCTCGTGGCTGTTGACCCCTCCCCCAGCTGGAAGACTGCCCTGCTTCTAACGAATGTGCTTTTAAATCTCCGTACAGGTACTTGCCTTTCTTTTCTTCTCTGCTCTGCAAGCCAGGATCCAGGGCTTGGATTGAGCTGTTTCCTGCACCCAGCCCTCCATTGGACCCCCTCCTCCTCCTCCACCTCGTGGCTGTTGACCCCTCCCCCAGCTGGAAGACTGCCCTGCTTCTAACGAATGTGCTTTTAAATCTCCGTACAGGTACTTGCCTTTCTTTTCTTCTCTGCTCTGCAAGCCAGGATCCAGGGCTTGGATTGAGCTGTTTCCTGCACCCAGCCCTCCATTGGACCCCCTCCTCCTCCTCCACCTCGTGGCTGTTGACCCCTCCCCCAGCTGGAAGACTGCCCTGCTTCTAACGAATGTGCTTTTAAATCTCCGTACAGGTACTTGCCTTTCTTTTCTTCTCTGCTCTGCAAGCCAGGATCCAGGGCTTGGATTGAGCTGTTTCCTGCACCCAGCCCTCCATTGGACCCCCTCCTCCTCCTCCACCTCGTGGCTGTTGACCCCTCCCCCAGCTGGAAGACTGCCCTGCTTCTAACGAATGTGCTTTTAAATCTCCGTACAGGTACTTGCCTTTCTTTTCTTCTCTGCTCTGCAGGCCAGGATCCAGGGCTTGGATTGAGCTGTTTCCTGCACCCAGCCCTCCATTGGACCCCCTCCTCCTCCTCCACCTCGTGGCTGTTGACCCCTCCCCCAGCTGGAAGACTGCCCTGCTTCTAACGAATGTGCTTTTAAATCTCCGTACAGGTACTTGCCTTTCTTTTCTTCTCTGCTCTGCAAGCCAGGATCCAGGGCTTGGATTGAGCTGTTTCCTGCACCCAGCCCTCCATTGGACCCCCTCCTCCTCCTCCACCTCGTGGCTGTTGACCCCTCCCCCAGCTGGAAGACTGCCCTGCTTCTAACGAATGTGCTTTTAAATCTCCGTACAGGTACTTGCCTTTCTTTTCTTCTCTGCTCTGCAAGCCAGGATCCAGGGCTTGGATTGAGCTGTTTCCTGCACCCAGCCCTCCATTGGACCCCCTCCTCCTCCTCCACCTCGTGGCTGTTGACCCCTCCCCCAGCTGGAAGACTGCCCTGCTTCTAACGAATGTGCTTTTAAATCTCCGTACAGGTACTTGCCTTTCTTTTCTTCTCTGCTCTGCAAGCCAGGATCCAGGGCTTGGATTGAGCTGTTTCCTGCACCCAGCCCTCCATTGGACCCCCTCCTCCTCCTCCACCTCGTGGCTGTTGACCCCTCCCCCAGCTGGAAGACTGCCCTGCTTCTAACGAATGTGCTTTTAAATCTCCGTACAGGTACTTGCCTTTCTTTTCTTCTCTGCTCTGCAAGCCAGGATCCAGGGCTTGGATTGAGCTGTTTCCTGCACCCAGCCCTCCATTGGACCCCCTCCTCCTCCTCCACCTCGTGGCTGTTGACCCCTCCCCCAGCTGGAAGACTGCCCTGCTTCTAACGACTGTGCTTTTAAATCTCCGTACAGGTACTTGCCTTTCTTTTCTTCTCTGCTCTGCAAGCCAGGATCCAGGGCTTGGATTGAGCTGTTTCCTGCACCCAGCCCTCCATTGGACCCCCTCCTCCTCCTCCACCTCGTGGCTGTTGACCCCTCCCCCAGCTGGAAGACTGCCCTGCTTCTAACGACTCCGCTTTTAAATCTCTGTGCTGGATGCTAAGACCCATATTGATGACATCACTTTTGAGCGACACAAAAAAGAGTCATCTATACAAATCTAACCTGGTCAAGCGTCACGCGCCTAGCGTCACGCGCTGAAGGAGCGCGACAAAGGGGCCTGCCCCTTTGAGCGCCCCTTCGAGCAGCCCCTGCAGACAGCCCAGAAGGACATAGATGTGGCTCCCTGCACCCTCGGACATCTCTAAGCAGTACCACCGCACGGCTTCCTCGGAATGAACAGTGAAACCCCCGGACGACCAGCCCAAGCAACACCAGGCTAAACAAAAAGTCCCTTCCCATAGTGAGGGATCCTTCCTCTAAATGTTTGATGGTTTCCACCAACTTCTCACATGACTATGATAATAGCTGGTTCATCCATTATCCTCCTAACAGCAAGTAACCTAATTGGTTATATTGAAACCAATGTGAACCCTCATAAGTAAGCCAGCATCCATCCTGCTTCACGTTCTTCCAGCTCTCTCCCAACAAGCACCATACTGCACCCAGCCAGTGTCATCTCAGCAAGCTCTCAACAAGCATCCATCCTGCAAGCATTCAACAAGTGCTCAGCAAACAAACAAACATCCTGCAAGCATTCAGCAAGCAACCATCCTGCAAGCATTCAGCTAACAACCATACTGCAAGCATTCAGCAAGCAACCATCCTGCAAGCATTCAGCAAGCAACCATCCTGCAAGCATTCAGCAAGCAACCATCCTGCAAGCATTCAGCAAGCAACCATCCTGAACAAGCAACCATCCTGAGCAAACAACACTCAAGCAACAGCAAAACAACTACCTCTCAGCACTCTACATTAAAACAAAAGACTCACAAAGACTGCCTTCGCCCCTCGGTCCATCAACAGCACTAACGCAGCACCACTACAACACAAGCACTACACGCTAAAATGTTCCCCACCTTCCCAATACCTATTTTACAACACAGCCTGTCAGCAATAGGAAAACCGAACAGATCATTCATACTACAACACAAACGACAGGCGCTACACCGAAACCTTAAATCATTCACCCCAATTTTGAT
Source organism: Rhinatrema bivittatum (assembly GCF_901001135.1). Taxonomy (NCBI): domain Eukaryota; kingdom Metazoa; phylum Chordata; class Amphibia; order Gymnophiona; family Rhinatrematidae; genus Rhinatrema; species Rhinatrema bivittatum. The sequence continues at coordinate 21,192,406 of NC_042625.1, forward strand.
AACACCCATCACCCAACTCTTAGGCCTCACTGTATTCTCACTTTCACTATTCAATGCACAATCTCTGTCCAAGAAATCTCTAATCCTCAACGACTATCTCCGTGATACCAAACCAGATATATGTGCTATAACAGAAACATGGCTCAAACCCACGGACACAGCAATTATAAACCAACTTCCCACATCAAACTACGACATCTTCTCCATCCCCCGACTGAAAAAAAGAGGAGGAGGACTCCTATTTGCATCAAAAAAAGACCTCGGGTTCATCCAGCACCCATACAACTCAGACTCTAAACTAGAAATGGGTCTCTTCACCTCGGAACAACTACAAATCCTACTCGTCTACGCCCCTCCGGGCCTCCTTGAGACAGACCCCTCCCCCTTAGTAGAGGAAATCACAACCCTCATCAAACTGGACGCTCCAGCAATTATCCTAGGAGATTTTAATCTGCATGTGGACAATCCTACCCCATCATCCAGCTGTGAATCCTTTCTCTCTGCCCTCTCAGCCCTGGGTTTCAAACAACTAGTTACCAAACCCACACACAAAGCAGGCCACACGCTGGATCTTATCTTTATTAACCCAGGCATCAAACATTCTTCACGCCTCAAAAGCAAGAAGGTCCCTTGGTCTGATCACTCACTTATCTCAACCGCATTCTCATTGAACAAACCCTCCACCTCCAAAGGGCCCTCACCATCTTTCCCATACAGAAGATCCTGCTCTACAGAAGACCTCAGCTCCCACCTAGCCTCTCAACTTCCATCCATTGATCTCTCAAACCCGAACACAGCTCTCCGCTCTTGGAAAGCCATCACAGATTCCATAGCCGACAAGCTATGTCCGCTAGCAACCAAAAAATCACTCCCAAACGCCTCCAAAAGACAACCATGGTTCACGGAAGAACTAAGAAAGCTAAAACAAAATCTAAGACAGAAAGAGAGCGACTGGCGCAAATCCCCAAGCACCAATACACGATCCATCTACAAAGCCACCCTCCATCAATACAAGTCAACTACCTCTAAATCCAAAAGGGACTACTATGCATCCAAGATTCACCACTTAATCTTCGACGCAAAAGCCCTCTTCGCCTATGTCTCCAATCTCACCCAAATCATCCCACAGGAGATTCCCAACGACCTAGCACAACCCAAAGCTGAAGAACTTGCTCTTCATTTTCACAACAAAGTCAACAGCCTTCTAACTCATCTGCCTTCTAATCCCACCGACCCTGCTCTTTACCAGTCTCTTCAACAATCATCCCTCAACAACAATGGTCTGGAAACACTTGAACCCATCTCTATCTTAGAGATACAAACTCTTATAAGAAGAATGAAACCTTCCTCCCATCCTTTGGATACTATCCCCACCAAACTGCTCCTGGCCATCCCTGACTCCATCGCTAAAACCTTGTCGGACATCATAAACTGCTCACTCTCCCAAGGACTATATCCTGACGACCTCAAATTGGCCTCCATCAAACCTCTACTCAAGAAACCCAACTTGGATCCTAAAGACCCCAACAACTTCCGTCCTATCGCCAATCTCCCATTCATAGCCAAGATTCTAGAAAAAGTTGTCAATACTCAACTCTCCGAATACATAGAAGAAAACAAAATCCTATTCCAATCACAATACGGATTTCGCAAGTCACTGAACACAGAATCCCTCCTCATCTCCATGTCTGACTTCATATTAATGGGCCTTGACAAAGGCCAATCCTTCCTCTTAATTCTACTGGACCTATCAGCCGCCTTTGATACGGTCAATCATTCCATTCTCACTTCCATTCTGGCTTCTATAGGTATCTCAGGCACAGCTCTCTCATGGTTTAAATCTTTTCTCTCCAACAGAGGCTTCAAGGTTAAGATACAGAACAAAGAATCTTCACGAATGGACGCATCCATAGGTGTCCCCCAGGGCTCCTCACTGTCACCTACACTCTTTAACATTTATCTTTTACCTATCTGCCAACTCCTCTCCAACCTTAACCTCAAACATTTCCTCTATGCCGACGACATCCAGATCGTGATACCCATTAAAGAATCTTACACAAAAACATTGGTTCACTGGGAAAACTGTCTCTTCGAAATTAAACATCTCCTGGCTAACCTAAACCTAGTTTTAAACTCCTCTAAAACAGAACTGCTTCTCATCTCCCCAGATAATAATGCCATCTCTAATCCTCCAACTATCCCAACTACTACACAGGTGAGAGATCTAGGAGTATTAATTGATAACCGGATGAACCTTAAAGCTTACATCAACAGAACCACCAAGGACTGTTTCCACAAACTCCAAGTTCTGAAAAGAATTAGACCACTCTTCCACACTCAGGACTTCAGAACCATTCTACAAGCTATCATTTTTTCTAAGATCGATTACTGTAACTCTATCCTTCTGGGCCTACCTTCCTCCTATACTAGACCCCTCCAGATGTTACAAAACGCTGCGGCAAGATTACTGACAAACTCCAGGAGGAGGGACCATATATCTCCAATCCTAAAAGATCTCCACTGGTTGCCTGTTCACTTTAGAATCCTCTACAAATCTCTTTCCATAATATACAAAACCATCCATCAACACACCCCACTCGACTTACAAGTCCCATTCCAAATTTATAACTCCTCCAGACCAACAAGAGACACACTCAGAGGATCTCTTCAAGTGCCCCCAGCCAAAACTACCAAACACATTACCTTGAGAGATCGGGCCTTTTCAACAGCCGGCCCCCTTCTATGGAACTCCATCCCACCGGACCTTAGACAGGAGCCCAGCCTCCCAACCTTCAGGAAGAGACTTAAGACCTGGCTGTTTAAAAAAGCTTTCCCGGACACCGATTAATTCTATTCAGCCAGATTCTACCACTTCCACATGTAAAAATGTTATTACTAATGTAAATACCTATACCTAATGTTATTCTCTTTCTTTTCTTCTCTCCTCCCAGTTCTATTACCTTGTTATTTGTAACTGCTTCCTTCTACACAAATAGGTTATTGAATTGTTTACTGTACACCCCTGTTATATGTAAACCGGCATGATGTGTTTGCAACATGAATGCCGGTATATAAAAATTTTAAATAAATAATAAATAAATAATCGTTGATGATTAAAAGATTGACTTTTGTACACATATCCCTGTATTATTACTTATAATTGTATCTAAAACCATTATTTCCTAGTGTGTGGCAGATGGACTCAGGACCAATGGGTATAGTGTGCTCCTGATAGCAGTTGGAGACGGAGTCAGATTTCAACCTGAAGTCAGCACTACATATACCTCAGTTTTTTCCGTCTCCATAGCAGTTCGGGACTTCACACACGCTTGCACAGTGTTAGAAAACCAAACTCCAAATTTAAAGAAGAAAAAGAAAACCTTACCTCCAAAACGAGCCCCGTTCTCCTGCGGTGATACCTAAGGGTCCCTCCCCCAGTAGAGATTTCCTGAGGTGATTTCCAAGATCCCTCAGAAGTAAGCCTCAGTCCCGGCGAAAGGGAGCGGCTGAGAGGCAGCCTCGGTCCAGTAGCTGACCCGGCTTGGACTTAGCCCGCTGAGAGGCAGCGGGTGCAGAACCGAGCACGGCGGTGAAGGTAATTACCTCTCCTCCCGCAGCCGGAGACTGCCCGGCAGAAGACCAGGAAGCACCGAGACAAGGTAAGGTAGAAAACTTTCTCTAAGTCTCTGGTCTCCGAGGCTCTGATAGCCGCACAGATCGTCCCTCCAGCGTCTGTACATTCAGGTTGAGCAGCCCCATCTGGGCTAGACCCCAATCCGGCAAAGTACTTGTGTGCATAGCGGCGCGCGCATCTACGCCATGTGCACAGCGACGCGCACATCGGAGCCGGGCACACAGTGGCACGCTCAGGGGTGCCAAGCGCACAACTAGGCCCACACGCACAGCCATGCGCGCATCTTCCGTTCCTACGCGCACAACGTAGACGCACCCGGAACACATAACCAGGCCTCTCAGGACGCGCACCTGTACAGGATACACGCACAAATCATGACACCGCCGTCCAAGACAGCTAAAGGCCCAGTCCTCTGTCCGGCATGCCATCTGAGAAACGGCGCAGCCCAAGATGACCGAGGGAAGGTCCCCCTCAGCCTGTAGAGGACTCCGGATCCACCAGTGAGACTACCCCGGACCTCTCTATTCCCAACTCGGGCCCTCCACAGTGGGGGCCCTCGGGGAGCGCCGGATCCAATGCGGTCCCAGGCAACTTCACCTGGGTGGGATTCTTCACTGAGCTGCAATCCTACATCCACGCACAGACAGGGCCACCAGCGGCACAACCACAACCCCCACCAGTGATCCAGAACCTCCCAGGTCCCTCCCGGCCTCCACCAGATGAGCCTCCCCTGGACAAATACCTCCCCTTAGGGGACACAGATTCGGAGGAGGAATCAGAACCCCTGGAAGAGGGGGAAATCCCTCCAGGAACGGAACCGTATTGCACCATGATGCGCTTTTTCCCATAAGACGAATTATCAGATCTCATAGCCACGAGTCTGAAGGCATTGGCCATCCCGGACACATACAACACAGTAGAGTCCAAGGCGAGCCAGACCTCACGCAATTTCCCTATGCTACAGGCCATACAACAACTGATCGACCTGGAATGGGACGCTCCAGAGGCCACCTTTAAGGGAGGTCAAGCCCTAGAAGCTCTCTACCCCTTGGACCCCGCGACGAAGGAACTCCTGAGGTTTCCCAAGGTCAACGCCCTGGTCTGCGCCACCACAAAGCGCACTACCATACCAGTGGAGGGAGGAGCTTCACTCAAGGATGCCAATGACAGACGGAGGAATCCATCCTCAAGCAGTCTTTTTTTTATGCAATTTTAACAATTATATAGACAGTAATCATACAGGTCAATGATATGGTCCCTATTAAGGTAATTGCCGTTAGGAAATAATATATAAAAATTCCTAACCACATAGACCATTTATAAAGAAATCAGGAGATCCTAAATATACATTATCAAATGGAGCAATTTAAAGAAATATAAACTTCTTTTACAATAGGTGAGTCTAAATGCAATTCTCTATACCAAATACCAATCTGGAAAATTTATTTTGGAATTCTAGCATCCAAAATTTTCTAAGTTCTGAAGGTTCTAAAAACACATCTCTCTCACTCAAATATTTTAAAACACATTTACAGGGAAAATAAACAACCATCTGAGCTTTTAACTTCTGGGGTCATCTGTAGGAAATTTCTTCTCCTCATTTGGGTAGTTCTGCTTACGTCTGGGTACATCCATACTTTTTGTGAGAGGTAAAGTTTTTCTCGGTTTCGAAGGAAAAGCTGAATTATGTTATCTCTATCTTCCGTTTTTTGGAATCTTACACAAAGTTCCTCTTGACTCTATTTGTTCTTCCATCGATTCTTCTAAGAACTCAGTGAGATTATTTAATTGCTGTGATTGATTTAGCCGCTCAGCATTTTCCTTCTTTTTTGACACTATATAAAAGATTTTTTCTATTGATGGAATTTTTTCCTAGGGTAATTGTAGATTTTCCCTTAAAAATCTTTTAAATTGTTCTATTGGTGAAATAAGTTTTACAGAAAGAAAATTCAAAATTATGATATTATTATATCTTAAATTATTCTCAATAATCTCAATCCTTCTGGAATTCGCTACTTCCCCTTTTATTATTCCTGCTTGTACTTGTGCATCCCTGTCCATAGCCTGCCTGGCTATGGACAGGGATGCAACTATGCCAATCGAGGCATTAGACCCGGCAATATCATTCCTCACAGATGCGACCTCAGACCTGGTACGCACCTCAGCCAGGAGCCTTTCGTCTATAGTGGCAGCCAGAAGACAGCTCTGGCTCCGAAGCTGGTCAGCCGATGCGACCTCTAAGACGAAGCTCACGAGAATGCCCTTTAGAGGAATACTCCTATTCGGAAGCGAACTGGACAAATTAGCCGACAAATGGGGTGAGTGCCCAGTACCCCGTCTACCGAAGGATAGGAACAAGAGGAACCAACGCCCCTCTCCCCGGGCACCCAAGGGCAGAGGATCCCAGTGTTATAGACCATACAAAAACACTTACCAAGCCCCCTGCTGGCAAGGGCAGTCCTTTCAGAACGGACACAACAAAAGAGGACCCGGCTCGGGACCAGGCCCTAGCTGCAACACGCAATGAGAATCAGCAGACCCATCTACAGGAAGAGATTATAGGGGGCAGGCTTGCCTTATTCTACCAAAGATGGGTCGAAATAACGTCGGACAATCGGGTCCTATCCATCATCCGAGAGGGATACTACCTGGACTTCCACAGCATCCCACCGGACAAGTTTGTGATTTCTCCGTGCCACGACACCCACAAGAGGAAAGCAGTGGAAAACACTCTATCAAAACTACTCGCCCTAAAGGCAATAACACTGGTGCCCACGCACCAACAAAATTCTGGCCACTATTCCATCTACTTCATTGTGCCCAAGAAAGAGGGAACATTCCGGCCCATACTGGACCTGAAGACCATCAATCGCTAACTGAAGGTACCCCGCTTCCGCATGGAAACCCTGGTTTCGGTCATAAAGGCGGTACAACCGGGAGAATTCCTGACCTCCCTGGATCTGTCAGAAGCCTATCTCCACATACTGATCTACCGCCTCCATCAGCGTCTCCTATGCTTGCGATATTGGGCCATCACTACCAGTTCCAGGCCCTACTGTTCAGGCTAGCTACAGCTCCCTGAACGTTCACCAAGATCATGGTGGTAGTAGCGGTGACACTGAGGAAAGAAGGGATCCTCGTGCACCCATACCTGGACGATTGGCAGATCAGAGCGAAATCGCCAGAGGAAAGCCATTAAGCAACCACCAGAGTCATGGAACTACTGCAGAATCTTGGGTGGGTCGTCAACACCCTCAAGAGCCACCTGCAGCCCTCCCAATCCCTAGAGTACCTGGGAGTCCGGTTCAACACCAAATAGAACAAAGTCACCCTTCCCCCTACAAGGAGAAGGAGATTGATGGAACAACTACGAGCACTGTTGAACTCCATTCTCCCCTCGGCATGGGACTATCTCCAAGCCTTCAGACGCATGGCATCAACCAAAGAAGTTGTCCCGTGGGCAAGGGCCCACATGCAGCCCCTACAACATTCCCTACTGTCACGGTGGAACCCAATGTCTCAGAACTACTCCGCCCCCCTCCGGCTACCGGGGAAGGTTCAGAACCTACTACAATTGTGGCTACAAGAAGACCATCTGAGCGAGGGAACAAGCCTATCTCCACCGGAATGGACATTGCTCACCTCGGATGCGAGCTGCGGGGATGGGGAGCCCACTGCCAGGAGCTAACGGCTCAAGAACAATGGAACAAAGAAGAGTCGGCATGGAACATAAACCGACTGGAAGCCCGAGCAGTCAGACTAGCCTGCCTATGGTTCAGCCACAGATTCTGGGGCAAATCAGTCAGACATCTGTCATGTCGGACAATGCCACAACAGTGGGCCTACATCAACCTCCAGGGGGGGACCAGAAGCCAGCAGGTGTCCCTGGAAATAGAGCCCCTAATGACATGGCCAGAATCAAACCTACAGGGGATATCAGCCGCCCACATCACGGGAAAAGACAACTTCACTGCAGACTACCTCAGCAGAGAGAGTCTGGATCCAGGGGAATGGACACCGTCTGCAGGAGCCTTCCAGCAGATAGTAAACCACTGGGGAACACCAGCCATGGATCTTCTGGCAACCAGGTCCAATACCTGGGTTCCCTAATTCTTCAGCCGAGGACGGGAACCGCTGTCCCAGGGAATCAACGCCTTTGTCCAGACCTGGCCACAGGAGGACCTACTGTACACGCCTTCCCTCCATGGCCACTACTGGGCAGAATCATCCGCAAGATAGAACACCACAGAGGGCTGATACGTCTAGTGGCCCCAGACTGGCCAAGAAGACAGTGGTACGCGGACATGCAAAGACTTCTAGTGGGAAACCTCTATGCCTACCTCCACACAGGGATCTACTCCAGCAAGGACCGATCCTCTACGAAGACCCAACGAGATTCTCGCTTATGGTCTGGCCATTGAGAGGTCTCGCCTGAAAAAGAGTGGATACTCAGAACCAGTGATTGACACACTGCTCCGAGCGCGCAAGTTCTCCACCTCCTTAACATATATACGAGTATGGAGAATATTCGAAGCCTGGTGTGAGGACCGTGACATCCTTCCACGGTCAGTCAAAATCCCCATGAACCTGGAATCTCTGCAGGACGGCGTGAACAAAGGATTGTCCCTCAACTCCATCAAGGTACAACTGGCCGCTCTGGCCAGCTTCAGACTCAGGGTGGACGGCACCAGCCTAGCAGCCCTCCCAGACGTCTCCCTCTGGAGCACAAGGAACACATTCGGCCACCTCTAAAGTGGCTGATAACCCTATGGAATCTCAATCTAGTGTTAGACTTCCTAGCGGGAGCTTCGTTCAGACCAACTTGTGGTCTGTCCCTACGACTCCTGACCTTGAAGACGGCGTTCCTCGTGGCAATCTGCTCAGCCCGTCGAATCTCCGAACTTCAAGCACTATCATGCCGGGAGCCGTTCCTCAGATTCATGCCGGGATCCATACAGCTGTGCATGGTACCCTCCTTCCTGCCAAAGGTGGTTTCTCACTTCCATCTAAACCAAACCATCTCGCTGCCATCTCCAGACGAGCATAAGGACTCGGAAGACTCACGCCTTCTACACCATCTTAACGTCAGCAGACTCCTAGTCCGATACCTGGGCAGGTCAGAATCCGTACGAAAGACGGACCATCTGTTCATTCTTCACAGCGGGAAGAAGCAAGGAGAAGTTGCCTCACGGGCAACCATAGCCCGCTGGATCAAAGAAGTAATCAAGGCGGCCTACATAGAGGCAGACAAGCCTCCACCTCTACAAGTCAAGGCTCATTCCACAAGGGCCCAGGCAGTGTCCTGGGTGGAAAACAAGATGCTGTCACCCGCCGAGATCTGTTGGCCAGCAACGTGGTCCTCCATTCACACCTTCCCAAGATTCTATCGCCTGGATGTTCAGGCCAAGGAGGACACAGCATTGCAAGGGCAGTACTAAATGGGCCGCAGGCAGCCTCCCACCCAGTTAGGGAGTAGCTTTTGTACATCCCATTGGTCCTGAGTCCATCTGCTACACGCTAGGAAATGGAGAAATTACTTACCTGATAATTTCATTTTCCTTAGTGTAGACAGATGGACTCAGCACCCCGCCCATGGCTGCCTCGCAATCAAAAATCTTTGGGGGAACCTCCCCCCGAGTGCAACACAAGCACGGGTAAGCCAACCCTTATCTCTAGTTCAGACATCCATATTACCAGGTGTCGGCACTTCTCGGTTGAGTGCCCTGGCGGTCTCCAGCTAGAAACCACGTCAACCAATCCGAGTAATCAAGTTAACCAAATTAATCAAAATTATCCAAACACATATATCCATAATTGCTTTTCGAGGAGAAAACGGAGGATCAGAGCCTTGTGCACGGGTATATGTAGTGCTGACATCAGATTGAAATCTGAATCTGTCTCCAACTGCTATCAGGAGCACACTATACCATTGGTCCTGAGTCCATTTGTCTACACTAAGGAAAATGAAATTATCAGGTAAGTAATTTCTCCAATACATGTTGTTGTTTATTGTATTGTGATATATAAACAATGGTTAATAAAATATAAGTTAAAAAAAGAAAAGAAAAGGTAACCTGGGCACCATCCAGCTCTTTGCTTGCTGTGTCACTGACGAATTCGTAAGTGAGGTAATAATTATAAGTGATGATGGGGAAATCTGCTCCGTTTTCCATATCCTGCGGGCTGCTGGGTTTTGGGAGACCTTGGATTCTCCCGATGGTCACCATGAGGCTGGCTGTATTCATATCCAGCTCTGAAACATTCAAAACATCACCCGTGCAAATCACTGAGCTGGACAGACAGACAGACATTGACCAAAAGAGCATTTGCACAGATCAAGCTCATTGGATTGGTTGTTTTTTTGCTTCAGCTTCACCCATAATGTTGGGGGGGGGGGGTGTTTCACCGAGCAGCCCCCCACACAGTGCAGGGACCCCCAAGCTGTAGACGCCTGACCTCAGAGCTCCATGCAGGGGAGCACAAGGAACACTCCAGGCAGAGAAATTCAAAGATGCCTGTGGCTACTAAATACCAGGAGGAAACGCCGCGCTGGGCACACAACAGAAAATTATTTTTCATCTCATAGACACATGCATTTCCCAGGAAATTTCACTTAACATCGCACCTGTTGCAGTAATATACAATACTAGGGTAGAAATGACATTCGTATTATTAGCGAATGTCTTAAGGATTCTTTATCCAAAGCCGCCCAGAATCAAGGATCATAGTTCCACAATTAAGAAAAAGTGAATGGGGGCTGGCCCTCGGGCTCAGTGGTACTGCTGTGCACTGCCATGCCCATGTGCAGGACCTGGGTTCAACTCCCGGCTCTGGTCTCCCACTGCCCAGGTCGACGGGGGATGGGGATGCTGCAGAAGCAATGCTCACAACCTCTGGGAAGAGGGAGTCTGAGTTGCTGCACAATGGCGACACCTGCTGGCTGGCATGTAGGTGCTGTGATCATGGGGCTCTAGGAGGAGTCTGGGAGCACGGTCCCCAGCTAAGGACTGGACTGAGTGAGGAGAAGAGGGGAGGCTTCACCAGGAGTTGTAAATGATGGCTCATGGTGCCAGATCCTAGTCCTGGTTCCCACTGAGGTGGAAACCCAAAAGTGGAGGAGGAGGAGGGAACTGCTGGGCTTCCTCTCCCCACCTCCTAACCAAAAGAAAAAATGTGAACGGGAGAGCAGTTCCAGGGCCAAGAAGCAAGGCAGGAGGTGAGGGGCTAGGGGCTGGTGGGAAGGGCGTTTCATAGGTCGGGAGTGATGGGTGGAATGCATGGATTACAGACGTTGGGGTGGTGCTAGGGAGCCGGGGCTGAAGCAGAGGAGGTGGAGAGGTAAATCTGACAGCAGACGGAGAGAGCAAGTGCCCACCTGTTAGACAAAACAGAAAGAAAGGAACTTCTTACCGTGCACGTTAGCCAGCTCCTTGTACTGGTGCCTTTCATCAGGTGATATCATGATATCATCCAGCGAGCAGAGCTGGGGCAGGGCATCGATGGTGAAGCCACGATAACTGGGGAGTAAGGCCAGAGGGTTCCCCAGCATCGCCAGGGTCCTGAGTCGCTGGAGGCCGGACAGCAGGGAGACTATCCTAAACAGATTGGTGAAGTTATTAAACCTCAAGTCAAGAGAGCGAAGATTGGGCCTAAGAAGAGAACAGCACACAGTAAGTCAGCTGGAGTTTAAAGGTGAAAATGCTTCAATTTATAGAGAAAAAAAAAAAGTTCAGGAAAGTGGATAGTTGTCCGGTTTACAGAATTTTACTGTAGAATGGTTATGACAAAGTATTTTATTTCATGGACCCTGGTGGAGATTTTGTAACCAAAGTAAAAAGTCCTAAGATCTGCAGTTTTGCAATAAAATAAGAAAAGAAAAAAAAATTGAAAATGTGGAATTTAAGTTTCAGGAATACTTTTTATCTTTCTGGTAGTAATAAGGTTGTTACAGTGAAAATGCAAAAGGGAACTAATTTGGGAGAGCATCAGTTATCTGATGTGTAATTATGGAGCAGTATTCATGTTATGAACTGGATCCAAGTTGTGTGAACAGTGTGAGTCAGTCGTGGCATTACCCCCAGTGCACCTAAGAACATTTAAGGAAAGCAAGTCCATAGACGGGATGGAGTGAAACCAGGACTGTCCAGGCAATGCTGTAATTCTCCTCGGAGGGCAGGAAGGCAATATTGACTGCAACAGATTGGTTTAGTGCTTGAGCAATGACATAATAACCCCCTCATCCCTCCCCCCCCCCATGGACCAGGCAGTTAATGTCCTCTAGGAGCAGTCCAAGGCTTGAGGTCAAGTCAACGATTTGCATAACATGGTAGAATATGACAGAAAAACAGATCAATTTGCCCATCCAGTCTGCCGAGTTATTTCTGTCCACACTGTTAAGGACATACCCCAGCTGCCAGCCCTAGAGTGTGACTGCTTGAAAGCTATCACTCCCTATCCAGGACGGTTTCTGTCATCTTCCTCCTTAGCACTCCACCATCTTGGGTAGATAAGCACAATCAAGGATCCCTTTCCCCGCTCCCTTCTCAAACCACAAAGCTGTTGCCCAAAAATCCCTCCTCCTAAATTCTCTGTGTAGCCTGCCTGCCAGAGCCAGCGCTGGGGTTTTTAAGCCAGCGAGGCCTTCACTGCCAGTAATTGCCCTGCACAGAGAGGGTTATTGTCTTAGACCTCGAGTCAAATGTATTAGAATAGTTCGATTGAGAGATGTTAATGCCTGTTCATGAATACTAACTATCTCTGTAATACGTCATTATTTGTTGAATGTTACTTTTGTAAACCGATGTGATCTTTACATGGAATGACAGTATATAGAATGTCTAAATAATAAATACATATTTTAAGTTACAATTTATTTGGTTTTGAGCAGTTATGTTACCTCCCCATAACATTCCTAAAAGAGCAGCAGTGATATGAACATTGCAGACTGTGAGATTAACAGAGCAGGCATTGCTAGGGTATCAAGGCCCAGCACTTCCATCAAGGCTCTGAATCTAGTTTACAGTACACAGCCTTGCACGGTAAGAATTTCTTGCTGAAAGGTTTGGTAAAATGAGGGTTGGGTAGACTTGGGGAGAAGTGGTAGTTGGTGGGGTGAATTAGGGCGCAGCTGCATGAACTGTTTCGACTGGCGAAATGGGGACGTATCCATGAACAGGCTTGTAAAAGGGTAGGTTACAGAACGGACACCGAGGAGGAGCACTGGAGCCGATTTAAGCAAATAGGCTTAGGGGTTTTGAAAGGGGGGTCGGGTTTGGGTTAAGGGGAAGCATCCACTCACCAACTCAAGGACCCAACCCCCAGACAATTATTATAATCCACAGAATCATTTAGAAGTATGGTGGTTCCCACTGCCAATAAGGACCTATGAAATCGTCTGAAGCTGACAACGCACTCCTCCAAGATCCACATCAACCGCTTTACCATTCTACCTCCCGCCCCCAAGAGCCCTGTCAGCACCTTTAAATGTTGAACCATTTCAAGATCTTTCTCCATAGTTTACTGTTCTACCACCCTCTCCAGTCCAAAACCCTCGTTCTGCCCCTGGCTGCAATGATAAAGTAGATGCTATTTTATTATTAATGCTACATTTATTGGAACAATAAGATGTACTTACCATAAATGTGGGGCAAGGTACCTACTCTCTAACGGGAAGGTCAGTCTATTATAAGCCAGGCCTAAATGCTGCAAGTTAGGTGGAGGATCGGCAGACAGCTCTTTCAGACTGCTGATTGCATTCCCACACAATTCCAACACCTACAAGAGGAAGAGAGCTAGGTCCACAAACAGAATTTCCGCAGATAAACTCAGTCCTTTTTACACATTAAAGTGACCAACTCTGCCTGAAGGATTATTAGAGAAATCTGCCAGTAAAGGACCTTTGGCTGCTAAGACTTCTTGCTGAATGCCCCAAATTAGTAAAGAGCAGATCTGGGCTATAGATAGGATATTTAGGATTGAATTTTCAAGTGGTTTTATGCTTGTAAATGGGCGTTTTTGAAAGCTTACCCCAGAGATTGCATGCATAAGAGTACCTGCAGACGTGATTTCATGTGCACTTTCATTGCACACTGCCCGGGAGTGGAGCTGAGCAGGGAAATCAGCTGCATGTGTACTTTTGATGTTTGAAAGTATTTGTGTTAATCTTCACATGGACATTGAACCTGCTTCTCTTGCAGGCATAAATGTGCCCAGGCTAAGGGACATGCCCTCCTGCTAACTTTCAAAGTGGACTTATGCTTTTAAGTCTGCTTTGAAAATTATTGCTGAGGTCCCTACTGTTATAAAATCAGGCTGTTATTGAATAAAATCAAATAGATAAGCCCTTAGTGCCTTTAGAGGAAAAAAACCACTCAGGGTTTCTTTTCAACCTACAATTCTACTTATTATATACATTTTCATTTTTTAAGGTTTTTAATTTTATTCTTTACCTCTCTAGTGGGCTCATGAGAGCTGCAAGCAAGTAGCAGAATCTAGAAGTTCGCTCTTAAATCAAAGAGCAGACATGGGAAGCAGCAATAACTCAATGTGGCTGTGGAATAGTAGTCTAGTGGTCAGAGCAGTGGGCTGGAGACCAGGGTTTGAGTCCCGCTGTTGCTCCTTGTGACCTTGGGCAAGTCACTTACCCTCTATTGTCTCAGGAACAAACCTACAGGCTGATACAGTGCAGTGCGCTCCGGTGGAAAGCACTGTTAATTTGCATTTTCAACGCGCTAGCTTTACCCCTTATTCAGTAAGGGGTAATAGCGTGTCGAAAACGCGCATGTTGATGGCCCTTTTAGTTATTCTCGTGCGATTCAGTAAGTAAAATGTGCAGCCAAGCCGCACATTTTACTTTCAGAAATTAGCGCCTACCCAAAGGTAGGCGCTAATTTCTGCTGGCACTGGGAAAGTGCACAGAAAAGTAGTAAAAACTGCTTTTCTGTGCACCCTCCGACTTAATATCCTGGCGATATTAAGTCGGAGGTTTCAAAAGTTAAAAAGTAATTAAAAATAAAAAATAATAAAGTTTAAAAATCGGCCCGCGGCTCGAAAACCGGACGCTCAATTTTGGCAGCGTCCGGTTTCCAAACTCGTGGCTGTCAGCAGGTTTGAGAACCGATGCCGGCAAAATTGAGCGTCGGCTGTCAAACTCGCCGACAGCCGCCGCTCCTGTCAAAAAAGAGGCGCTAGGGATGCGCTAGTGTCCCTAGCGCCTCTTTTTACCGCAGGCCCTAATTTGAATAATTTGTTTTAGTGAATCGCAAACACAGGAGAGTGGCCTGTGCGCTCGCCCGCTCTCCCGCGAACTTTACTGTATCGGCCTGTAAGATGGTAAGATCTCTGGGGATAGGGAAATACCTACAGTACCTGAATGCAATCCACTTTGAAGTGCTGTGAAAAGTGGAATATAAATAAAAAGTGGCAAACCACAGTCCCTGAATGCTACAAACAGGCCAGGTTTTCAGAATATCTACAATGAATATGCATGAGAAAGATTTGCATGCGTATTCATTGTGGATATCCTGAAAACCTGGCCTGTTTGCAGCACTCGCGGGCTGGAGTTTGCCTTCCCTGTTCTAGAGGGACCAGCACTCGGGGTGAGAAGATAAGACATGCGCCATGCCAGGGCAATCCTTGGCCGCTCTGCTGAGAGAGCCAACAATGGTGCAAGTCAGCGTCAACTTGGAACGATGATTTTTAGTGCTCGTTCTCTGGGAATTGGACTAGGGCACATCGCCCCGTGTCACACTGGTCACCAAATGGTTGATAGACGGTAATGACTCGATTGCTCGAACCAAGTTTGCACCAGATGACCTGGAGATAAAAGAATTTATACAACTGAGTAACTCACCGAACTATCACTCCCCCTCCTCCCCTCCCCCATAAAATCCCACTGCAAGTCTGAAACTAATAAAACTGCACCACCAAATCCCAGTCCTTAGCAAAATAAAAAAAGGATGGATGCTGATGATGCAGAAAAACAAAGTCATCACAAGGCTATATCCATTTTATTGCAATAGTTAGTGTGAGAACTCAGCTTTAAATATTTCCTTTAAGGAAAAATTCTGTCTCTGCTAAAGTCAGCTCAGCTTCCTTCGCTTTGGACATTTTTGTTTTTGTTTTGTTACTGAACTAGGATGTTGGTGCTAGAAAACATTGTCTTGGGTTTTTCCAGCTTTAAATTGTGCAAAACTGAATTCACCTTCAAGGTCCGCGGAAGATTGGCAGAATTCACCGTGCTGATTTTATTTGCACTTAAAATAAGCGTTTCCAGATTTCCAAACCTTAGCATGTTTTCATCAACTTCAGTCACCTGAAAAGAGAGAGATGGACATTGAATCCTTAGCTGTGGTTTTTCCTGGTGGGCTTCCTTATTCATTAGAAAACAACAAAAAAAAAAGCAACCAATAAATCTCATGTGTGCCCAGAATTTGTGCAAGAACATACAGCAAAGGCAGTAATGACTGGGGAATAGAGAAGTCCTTAGGCCTCACTCCTGCGATCAGTGGATCGTTGTTCCCAGGCCTGTGAGAATGCCCAGATCCAACAGACATGGACAAGGCATGTCTTCTCTGCCAAATGAACCTTAAACCAGTTTCATGCCAGCTTCAGACTGTACAGATAACTGGGTTTCCAACTATCTTGAAATTCACAGATAATTTGATTAGAAAAAAATACAAAACCCCAGTGTCAATGCTTTGTGGAGAGAGAGTGAAAATAAAGCTGCTTCTTCCCTGTGCAAGATTTGCAATGCATCGAAAGCAGGTAACACGCATCCTCCATCCCTTATCACATTATTGGGAGCATGGCACTAAGTTTTCAAGTCAATTCCTTATTATGTCTTTACATTTTTCTTTCTTTAGAAAGAGTGGCTGGAAATTTTGCTAACACAAATATTAAAAACATAGGTTTGCATCATTTCAATATATTTGTGCTTTATATGAAAATAAAAGGGGGAGATTTTGAGTAGCCTGTGCTGCTTGAGGGGGATGGAAGCCAAGCAAGCCAGCACACTAAAAGCACCGGCGCACTTCATGCCTGCTGTTCGTAGGGGTGGCTGAGCAGGGGGGTGAAATAGCGCGTGTACTTCTGAAAATGCCATGTGCAGGCGCCCTTTTCCTTATAGTTTAAACATGCTCACGGGAACGTCTCTCTCTTTTTTTTTTTTTTAAAGCTGGCTAAAGGCAGGTGCCCTGGGAAAGGCCGCACATACTGGGCAGAGGACAATTTTCAGAACGGCCCCAGTGGAAAGATGACTTTATTCATACTCACAGGAGGAAAAAAAAAAAAATCAGTGGAAGCGCCATTTTTCCACCAAGGTTTTTGTTAGAAACATAAAACAAACACTGAAAATGAAGGTCCCTAAAAATGAGTTAAGCAAGGACCCCCTTCGCCTTGAGCTCAGCTCAATCCCTGTGCGTCGTCTTACTATAATTGCCACGTCACCCTCAGGTCTCTCTCTCTGCACCCACCTCTTTATCCACAAGCCTCAGAGACTTGAAGTAGAGGAAAATGAAGGAGTTCCGGATGAGATGGGGCGACGTCACGGCCAGTTCCCTCAGCTGCTGGGCCTCTGTGTTCCAGGCGTCCTCCAGCACCCAGGGGGAAAAGCTGCTGCTCAGGAGTTCTCTCAAAGACTCCATGCTTTCCTCACTCGCCCCCCTGTCCTTCTCCTGCCAGCCTGCAACGCTGAGGAGGCGGCCTTTCCGACATTCAAAACGGGACTTGTTCTGCAGACGAGTCAAAAACGCAGCTCAGGCAGGACGTGAAATGCCCCGAGGCCACTGCTCCAGGGTGATAAGCTTAGCGGCTTATTTTTTAACATCACTCTTTTGGATCCAGGATATAGAGCAGGTGACAGGTGTTCTCCCAGGACAGCAGGATTGGTCGTCCTCACAGATGGGCGACATCATCAGATGGAGCCCGGCACGGACAACCTCTGTCACACTGAGCATGCCACGAACCCCGCAGCAACACAGGATCCCCCCTTCAGAATCCTTTTCTCCGCGGTGCTGTTGCCTCACGGTTTGTGGAGCTCTCGTTATTTTTTCCTCACGGAAGAATTTCACCGTTTTCCCCCGCTGATGTTGCCCATCTGTGAGGACTACCATCCTGTTTGTCCTGGGAGAAAAATTAGTTTCAGGTGCTATCTTTTAATGCACTAACTTAATACGTTTGCGAGTAGCTTTTGAGAACTACACTCCCTACAGCTTGGTCGGTGCAAAACTAGCACACGGCAACCATGCTATTAGCTTCAGCCTAGATTGAGGATTTGTAAACCTGGTTGTTTTAAAATTAGGCAAGTGCCCGAGTGTTACATATCCTCATTAACTCCATCACCTGGGATCACTATAGTTTTCTTCTTTCTGGGAATCCCTCCTCATGCTAAGTTCACATCTTGCCTCTTACTGTGATGAACCCGTGGGACTTCTAAGGAGCAGCCCCAAGGGCTCACAGAGAGGTGGAAGTTTTGCCCATCTCCTAATTTTTTCAGAAGCCCAAATAATAAGATCCCAAATATTTTCAATCTTTAATTTTTGGGTGGTGTTTACAAATTTTGAGGGAGCTAAGATTTTTTTTTTTTTTTTTTCATATGAAACTTGACCGAGCCTTCATCAGCACCAATATAGTTTGCTGGCTGAAGAGGAGGAGGAGAATCAAACTGGGAACATTAATATTTCCTCTGGGATTAAGTGCAACCAGAAATAAAGCGGAACAAGAAAGTGTGTGTATGTGGGGGTCGCGCCTTTGAGGATTAGTCAGTAGGCAATGCGTCCGCTGTTTCTGGAGTGAGGGGATTAGGGATGTAGAGGTTTTGCTAGTTTGGTATATGGATGGGCAAGTGAGGGATTGGGTGTTGTGGATTCTTTGAAATGACTTTTTTTAGTTCTGAATCACAGGGTTGCCCTGTCCCTGGGAGAGTGGGAATGGTGCTATTCTGCACATTAGGGGCTATTTTATATTGAGCATTGTATTGGTATGCTTTGGGCTCATATTTGTGAAGTAAGGTGGTTTAAAAGTGTAAAATGTAATGCAGCTTTAAGGCACTTCTACTCTTCCTTGCACCAATTCTTCCCACCTGGCTCTGAAGCCTCAGTCTGGTTTTCAGGATAGCCACAGTGAAGAAGCACGAGGTAAGTTTGCTTACTTTAGAGATTACGTGTACGTGAATATAATTGCATGCATATTTATTGTGGATTTTCTGCAAACCAAACCTGTTAGACAAGCCTTCAGGACTGGGATGGCAAACAGCGCCCTGCATTATGTTATCTCCACAGAAGTCAAATGGCACCCCTTACATTAGTGGGAGCCCTTTGCAACCGTGAGACATGATGCAGCCGTCCGCAAAACTTCCAAAAATGCACTGTCCACCCATAAGTCGTTCGGAAGGCCTATGTCCTTTGCTCACACCCTGCCGTTAAGATGATCAACAGAATCACACCACGATACAGTTAGGCGGCTGGTGGATCCTCTACTCCATTCCTGACAAGTAATACCCCAATGGATGACGATCGCCCTCCGAACCACGTGATGCCAGCATCACCCAGCAATCAATATCAGCAGCACCACCACCACGTCATTCACCCTCAGACATATTCCAGCGACACCTCCCTTTACAGGTGGGGAAAATCTCCCACTGAGAGGCAGGCTAGGCTCTAGCTTCAAGGACTATTAAAAAAGATAATTATAATAAATAAACCCCATTACCCAGCTTCCAGCACCACAAGGGAATTCTTTTAAACACAGGGACTTCAGCTGGTCCCTGAAGGCTGCAAATGCCGTGTGTGGGGGCATGCTGACCCGTTTTTAGCCACTGGGTTCCCGGGCAGGGGGGGCAGTAGCGCGATGCAGCCTTCCTCATGCAGCAGCACCGACTCCCTGCAAATCACAACAGCCCGGGCCACTGTGTCCGGCTGGCAGAATGTTGTACTGTGGCTCCCTGTGTTGCTAGGAGAGAGATTATAGTTGCTAGGTTACAATGCCATGAGGCTTGAAGCTTTTTTTTTTTTTTTAACATAACTTTATTGTAGATGCCAATGCCATCATGCACAACAAAAGAAAAAAATACTGAAATACTTGTGGCAGAAAATAAGTCTGGGTAAACAAATAAGCATGGGTGTAGCTTGCTTATTGTGGCGGTTAATACCCCTAACTAATTAAGCTAGATATTTCACTTAGATGCAATTCCAATACTGCTCTCTACATTAATGGTGTGGGTGGAAGGGAAATAGAACCAAAAGGTTACTAAGAGCCAAGAGTAACAGATAAGAATGAGAAGAAAAAAAAAAGTGTGAAGCTTGCTGGGCAGACTGGATGGGCCATTTGGTCTTCTTCTGCCGTCATTTCTATGTTTCTATGTTTAGATCTTCCTTAAAATGGGTAAATCTGCTGCGAGTAGGAAATTGCGAGGGCAATAAAGTTTTTCCATTAAAAAAAGACCCCACACCCTCAATCATTTCTGCCAAGTTATTGATGTCAAATCCCTGTTTCTGTTGCTTTCCACAGTTAAGGAAACGATACTACCAGCACAAGGAAATGAATACAGGGGAACCTGAACCCTAGGCAATTCTTGTGGGACTGTGTTTTCCTCACAGGCTTCATGTCAGCTAGGCAGGGGGGAGTCAGGCTGTGGACCTGTAGTCCTGCGTTTCTTCCAGTTATGGGAAATACAGGTCATTCACGCAATGGGATAAAGCAGGACCGGGCTGGGTCATGCTGGGTTAGGCTTTTCATTGGCCTAACTCGTTATTTGTGAGAAGGAAATCTGACCCTCCAGGTCTGAGAAACAGAAACTTACTGGTCCACATTTTAATTTCCTCTGGATCACTGCAAACCACCAACTACCCACGGAGGATGTAGAGAAATCGCCCGAACCAGATGGCTCCTGGCTCCTCACAGTGTAGTACTCAAAGGGGGGAGGTGCATATGTGAATTATGCTCATGGATTCTATGTGGGGAGGGGTACCCAGCGCTCCTGCATGTAGGAATGAGGTGTGCGCATGTGATTACATGTATTTGCAATTGAACATAGCCCAAAAGTTGTCATGGTTGAGCTGCTGTTAATACAGCATTAATATATAATCCTATATTTATTTATTTTTATATACCGACATTCGATCTGGCATATCACATCGGTTTACAGAAAATAATATAATCTATATATATACACACACAAACATTTTATATTCAGATAGTTTCCAGATGTACAACAAACTTGAAACTTTGAATAATATTTGTAAGAATGAGATTAAGAACTTGTAAAATGTTAACACTAAAAATGTGATGATCCTTTGTAATATTGCTTTCAGGTTGCAGCTGTCTCTCTCCTTGTGCAGATACAGTACTGAAAAGAAGACCTCATGGACAGCTTGACTTCCAAAAAAATAAGATTTATTGTTTTGCTTGTAAATACACATATAAAAAAATGTACTGCATTTTCCATACAGCTGTTGCAATGTTACACTTAATAGTAAAACAAACCCTTCAGTGAAGAGAATATCTAAAGCTACCAAAGAAAGCTCTGTCAGCAAACGGCTCAGAATAATACAAACCTCTCTGAAAGAAACGGCTTAAGCACATATTCAATCCCATTCAGGCTTTCTTCTTTAAGCATGGATTATTGCTGAAGGAACACATGGGGTTTAACTACCCTTCTCCCCCCCCCCTTAAAGAACCCGCTGGCTGGCCTGGTGGCTCCGTGCCAGTGCACTACCATTGAGCAAGGTGAGGGGGGGGGGGGACGGGGACGACCTCTGTTTGATTCTTGGCTCAGATCTTTCGTGCCCTGCCTCCCCCATCAATTGGCCAGGTTGCTGCAGATGTAGTGTTCACAGCCTTCAGGGTGGGGTGGGGGGGGGGGCAAGGGAAGTCAAGTCATTGCACAACAGCGAAGCCCACTGGCGGGTCTGGCAGGACTGCAGGGTTCCAAAAACAGCCCTGGTGCATGGCCCCTGGTGGAGGGTGTTTGCTGCAAGACTGCACTAAAATATGGCGGGAGGGGGAGACAAATCCCCAGCTGGTTGCAAATGATGGCTCATGGCACTGGGATCACTGAGCTGGAACCCCAAAAGGGCCCCCCCGTGCTTGGTACAGCCATTCTGCATTTGTCTCCATTTATAACATGCGATGTGAGGGGAGCACACACTCGGCACCCAGTAAGCAAACTGTGTGTGCATTACACATAACCTGCACCTATTCAGATAATATGAACACTGCACATATTCTGGGCTTTTAAAGCATGCGATATGAACGCCACACGCGTGTCGCACGCACATGTTTACACTGAGCTTTACTGAACAAAGACAAGTAAAAAGATGGGAAATGAAAACACAGTTTCTTTTTGTAATACATTTCACCATTTACAAAATAGTTTATTTCCTTAAATTGTGCTTAACAAGATGCTTTGTATGGTGTGTGCTCAGACTAACAACTGTATGTCACCGGCCCTTTAAAAGTAAGCCTTGGGCCGCCTCAAACAGACTTTTGCAAAACTCACAGATTCTAGACGAAGACGGCATGCACAAATGCAAAAAAAATTACTCCAAAAGTGCTGATTACGTTGCTCCTACAATAAAAAAAAGAGAAAGCAAAACTATACACAGAGTTATCAATTCACACAGGTTAAAACCAGGGAAAATTGATGGCTTCGTCTGACAAGGGACCTGGTGTTGCGCCGTCACATTTACAAACTTGTAGGCTGGTTCTCCGCACAGAAACCTGGAACGCAAGAGGCCACAGGCACCACCGGGGTAAAAAATGGGACCGAGGGAGTCATCGGGAAACTCAAAGCAAATTCTGGGAACAGAGTTTCATCACAACCTTCACCGGTAAGGACTGTATCACGGAACACACTGCACAGCAATCCGGGAAAACTGGGCCCATTTTATGAACGTTTTCCTGGGTGCTAGATAGGCCTTTTTATAAATGAAAGCCAGTGCCCTCTAAACCCAATCCTCGGGACACACCCAGCCAGGATAGCCACAATAAATATGCATGAAAGATATTTGCATACAACTGAGGCAGTGCATGGAAATCTCTCTCATGCATATTCATTGCCAATATCCTGAAAACCTGGCTAGGTGTGTCCCGAGGACAGAGCTGGAGAACATCCCGCTCTTACCATCACGCAGGTCCACACAGGAGCTGCCACTTGCCCATTAATCGACAAGACTGCTGCCAGCTGGCTCCGTTCCTCCCCAGCAGGCTGATCCAGTCCTGGTTTCGCTCCACTGCGCGTCGGACTCGCAACCCTGCTTTTCTTAGGCAGAACAACAAATCCTTGCCTGCAATGGGGGGAAAACCAGGACTGATTCAGCAAACAAAAAACTCTGAGCTCGCTGGCAGCCCTGGTGCACAGCGGTGTCTTGGCACCATTCTGCTCTGGCATCACAGACCTAAGCCATGCCCCACTCACCGGTTGCTGCGTTGCACCCATGGGTCACTGGAGGGGTTGTCGCACCAATATCGCATGAACAGTTGCTGAATGGACTCTGGGCAAGGAGATTTTCTTTCAAAATTACACCCATAACCTTTAGCCCAAAACTAACAAGATGCCAAAGGTGAACTAGGAATAAGATCAAAACGGAAAGCAGAGCCAAGAAGTCTGATGTTATCTGAAGAGGCTTCATGTCTGAGAACCTCTCTCACACCTTTCTCAGCTCAGCTCTGCAGTATTTGGGTCACGGTGTCTCTAGCAATTTAAAGGTAAGGAGCCAAAGAAAGTGAATTTAAAAAAAGCCGGCGTGCCCTGAACGTGACCTGCTGTCCGTCACTACAGGAGAGCAGGTTTTCTGTACTGGCACATCCTCTGCGCTCAGTGCTGGGGAGGGCAGGAAGAAGATTACCCCCCCCCACACCCAAATCAGGCAAGCTGTGTGAACACCCAGCCATGACTGACAGCTCGGGCCTGGGGTCATCCAATGGCTCCACGTTGCCTCTTCTGAGAGAACCAGGAGGCCATAGGCACAGCAGGGAAACGCAGGACTGACTTGGCCAGTCCAGAAGACAGAACTGGCTGATCCCACTACAGCAGGTAATGCCGGGCCCATGAATATGCATGAGCTATATTTGAATACAATGGAGGCAGTACCTGCAATGTACCTCATACCAATTCGTTGTGGCTATTCTGAAAACCAGCTGCCTACCCTGCTCTACAGGCTGAGCCAAGCACGACTAGTCATGTCCGACCAAGAGCTTTTTCAAAAACTAATGCTAACTATTTTACTGAGGGTCAGAAAGCAACCAACCGGAGTACATTGCAGCACAGGAGCAGAGCGGAACAACAAATCTGAAACATCTGTTTAAATTTCATGTTCCCCATTACACAGAAAGAATTAAGAACTTCAGTTAAGCCCTGATGACATCTAAAGTCACTTGTAAGTGCTGACCATTAGTAAGAGAAAACCCAAAAATACAATCACCAAACTTTGGATTGCAATTCAACTGAAAGACTACTGAAACTAAGGTTCCCAGATAACTCCAAGCCAAAACGGATGGACTAGGTCAGTCCTGGTTTGCAGGCTAGCAAGGTAGCCCGATGGCAAATTTCAGCTTCTCCCCCAGGTGTATTCTGGTACTGGTGGTGCTGAATTTAGAAAAAGCAAAACAAATGCAACGCACTCTGAATCAAGTCTAAAAATCAGGACTGAGCCAATCAGCAATTCTGGGTTTGGTTTGTATGGATGGAGTTTGGTGTCCCTATAGCTCTATATCCAGGGTGATAAGTTGGAGCCACTGCTGGTTTCACCCCATTGCATGCAGGGAGATGTAGTTGCAATTTCTCAATCAAGTTCCCTATCAAAGCAGGATCCCATCTCCCCTGCATGCAGAGGGGTAAAAAAACTAGGACTGGCTCAACATCTCTCTTCTGACCTGGAACTATAAGTGTTACTGCATGCAGTGGGCTTGGCCTGTCTTACGACCTCCTAGAGTCATCCTGGAAGCCATCTTGAGACGGAGCCGCTCTGTAGATAAGGCCTTGATAAAAATCAATGGGGTTTTTTTTGCCATCAAAACAGATACAAATAATAAAGGTTTATATTTCAGATCTTCTCAATGAATACTGTCCAAGAAGGAAAAGCAAAACGAAATCCCATACAAAACCCAATCCAAAGAAATCATTGGAATGTCATAAGAAAAAAAAGCACCCAAGCAATAAGAGAAAGGCTCGATACATGAGAAGCTTAAAAATATCACCATACTTGCCTCACTGGGAAGTGTTGCAAAGCACAGGAGTCCTGCAAACAGACAAGGTCATAACCCAAACTATATCAGAGCATAAGTGATGTGACCTCTTCATTCTTCCTTTAACTGCCTTGTTTTCAAAAAGCAAATCAGTCACAAAGTACAGGACTGGTACATTCAGTCAACAGAGGGAAAACACAGACTCCTCCAGAGAGAATAGCAATGTGCAGAACAAATACAGCACACGTCACTTCTGAATTCAGAGCACCTTGGCAATCTGTATTCTGATGCGTGTGTGCAGAATGATGTCACGCCGCTCACTCTCTCGCTGCTCAGCAACTTTGTACAGCAACTATGTCAGAAAAGGTCCGTGGCGGGAGTCTGTTTTACACGAGAAAACCAGTAATGATGAAACAGCTTCCCTGAGTGTGGCAGCCGTTACGGGAACCTATCAAAAAGGCTCAACGTGCGAACGTCCTCTGCTGGCCTTCTGAAGGTGAGCTCCGGCACTGTCTTGGAGCAACCTGCTGGCCAGAGGAGGATGTACTGCCTTCTTTCTTGCACTGCAATAAACAATGGCATTGGCTTGGTATTTTGGGATTGCAATGGTATCAGATATGAGGCCTCTTAAATCTGAAATGATATACGTTCAGTCGACTGGTCTGAGGGGACATTAAAAGCTTGCCTGATTTTAAAAAGCATTTGCATACTTTTCTGCCTGGCGTGTGCATTATTATTTGCAGTGTTTTTATTTTGAGTTTACTAGTGTAGCTTTTATTTTTTACTGTTTGTTTAGTTAAGTGCTTTTACATCTATATTTTATTTTATTGTAATAGTTATGATTATATATGTACTATTGTTACTTGCATGCGGGATATACATTTTTAAATAAGTGAGCTTTTGAAAATTGCTACAAATATATGCCCTTGGAATTGTCCATGTAAATGTAAATGCACTTTATGCGCATAAATGGATTTTTAAAATTGCTACAATAGTATGTTACATTATATGAGTAATTCCTTTTGAAATTATCTCCTAATGTGCCAAATCTAAGACAGACCCGTTTCAATTTCTTTTAAAGGGGAGGTTGTCAGATGCGTGCCTCTTCCGATACTGACCAGAGAAATCAGGCTGGGAGGCTTCTGGCTTCCCTTACCCTAGAGCGATTTCCTATTTTCCTTGCTTGAGAGGATATTACACGTTCCGCAGTGAGTGTCCTTCCCTGCTTGGAGGTCCTCAAGTATAGATTAGTGTCTCATGCCCCAGCCTAGCTATGGGGGAATGTCCTGACTTAAGAACCTCATATCTAAGAGGTGCAGTACTCAAAGAGTTAATGAAACTGCAAAGCAGATGGAGGACATGAATAACGACAAGGAGCCTGCAGACCATGGTGTCTTTCTGCACACTGTCACTAATGGTGAACAAACCTCCAGGTCAGAGGCTTCTTGTAGGGCTCAGATGAACTGGACAGTGAAGCCCCGCCAGCAGCAATTGTGCCCACCGGGCGTGCTGGATTATATACCATGTTCACTGCTGTGTGAGATCCCTGCAGTCACGAGGCCCAGGACCACGGAGGTCCTAACATTTAATACAAAGCTTTCTCAAGTGAGGATTTTAACTGCAACAGAGGTTGCAAGCCTGGCACCATCACAATCCAGAAAGGCCTGAAGTTAGGAATCCTGCCTCTAAACTCAAGATCAAGGGATTACTTCTCAATGCGCAACTTCCATACAGGTCAGTGTATAGATTTTATTAGAATACGGAAGACAAAGCATTATTCCTCCTTGTGCAGCGTACAACTCTGCACCGCTGCTCGCAGCCCATGGCTTTACTGTGACTCAGACAGAAGAGCGCCTTTTCCCTCAGCCCTGCAATGGTCTACTCTGCCCCTTGTCCTATAACTTCAAGCTGGATCTGAAATGCACTCAGTACCTACTGCCAGGTTCAAACAGGAGGTCTGAGGGTGCAAAAGATGACAGAAATATGCTAAACGTCAAGATTTTTTTTTTTTTTATAAATGTGCACCTTTTCTAAATAGTATAAAGACAAATGGATTTTACCTTATTTTGGCATAATTTACTTTTTCTTCTATTGCAATCACAATTACCTAAAAAGTTAATTATGTGAAAAACATTAAGCTGCAAATAACTCTGGGCTCTGTCTAAAAATCAGGCTCACGTATATCCTGACACTGTGCATCCTGAAGCACAAACAGTTCCTGGCGGTTTTTAAATCTCTCATGACCGCACGGGTCAGACTTCAGATTTTACTCACCCACCCTCATCTGAAATATCCGCACCTCCACTTACAGAGGGGGACTTTGCCGGAGGGAAAGCTCGTAGCACATCCAGACCACATCCAACCTCTGGCTTGAGGAGCGTTTGTGTGGTTACACTCTCACCCCTGCTGCTGCCTGCATACACATTTCATGTATTTAAAACTGATAACTTTTAAGATATAAGGTTCCACCCCATCTCCTCCTTAATTGAGATTCCCTGTTCAACTTTTTCTTTTCCCTCTGCAGAGGGTTTGATCACTGAACGCACCTCTCCACCATCAGCACTGCTCTCTACACCTCTCAGAGCGTCCTACGCACACTTACGCTCTGACACTTTCCATCAGCTGAATTACAACAGCACCGTGTCCCTCTGGAACCAGCCCACAGGTGACGGAGGCAGAAAACAATGGACCAAAGCAACAACGTTTGGGCAGCCTTCACCTTCTGCGGGGGCGCAACGCTCAGTGGCCTGACCTGGGAAGCGACTCCCGAGGGTCTCCCGTCCACGCGCGTCACACGTCAAGTTTCCTTCCAGCTAAAAAATCAGGTGTGTTGAGAAGACATTTTAAGCACTCTGAAGCTACAACCGCCACATAATGAAGGACACAAGTTCCAGGGAAAGAGGGAAACTGTGATAATGGGAGGAGCCGGCCCTTTCAGATCGTTGTCCCCTGATCCCCCGAGGCAGTGTCTCTGCATCCAGTGAAAGAAATATATCGTTTTGTTTCTACCTCCTCCGTTTTAAAAAGCAGCCAGGACAAACAAAAGCTGATATCTTTATATTGCAAACCTATCGGTAGGTTTACATCCTCGTTGAACAAAAAAAAAAAAATGGTGGGGAAAAAGGGGTCTCTTATTTATTCCAATTGTTCACCAGTGAATAAAGAAATATTTTCTGTGGGGCTTTGACTTCCCTCCTCCCTCACTAATGCAGCCATGTTAGTCAGGTCCTTGCCCAGGGGCCACAGACCACAGCACCCTCTGGAACGTAGGATGTGTGCATTCCAAATCTGGCCACCGGGTGTCGCTGTTGATCAACGTCTGGGAGTTGCTCCCTTCCAGCCTCCTGGGCAGAGGGCGTCCAGCCCGAGAGATGGAGCCTGGGTCTCTCGCAGAGGTTGCCTTTTAAATTAGCAGGCATGTGGGATTGCTGGAAACAGCCAACGATCGATCGTGAATGCGAGACGCAGCAGCACCTCTCTTCTTCAGACAGCACTGCACACATTTAAAACAAATGTCAACCCTTAAAAGGCCGTAAACGCGTCATTTTCCGTTTGGATTCCTGCTTCGCTTCTGAGGGGAGGCATTGTAAGTCCGGCCTGCTATTAAAAGCGGCCACATTTACCGTTATGAGTAACTCAGGGGGATACCTGCGGTGCAGATTCTCATCACGATGATCCCTGGAAAACACAACTGCTGCACCAACATCCTTTTGCAACTCGTATGGAATATGGCGGCCATGGCTCCCTGCTTCTAAGACCCTTCCCCCCCCCTCCCCCCGAGCCTGCACATCAGCTTAATACACAAAGCTATACGGCAGGGAAAAAAAAAGGAGACCCCCACAATAAGACCAAGAGAGGAAATAATGAGCCCAGTTGATATTTAAAGGTCTGGGGACAGCGGTGCTGCCTGTAATGAACTCTGGGGTGTAAAGAACACCTCGGGCTGCTTATATTTCTCATTCTTCAAAGGCAAAATTAGAAAAGAATGACATTTAATATGAGCCAATTACTCTTTTTGGGATGATGTCATATCCCCACCCCCTTCACCCATCAGTGGCTTTGATGTACGGGAACATGCAGATTCAGCAGAGCCAGATGCTGGGGATGCACCAAAAAAGCAACAACAAAAAAAATGCAGCGATTACAAAGATCTACTCCATATGAAATTAAAATTCATTTCTCTTTAGCACATTTTTCCTTATGGTCCTGGAGGTGGTGACCTCCCGGCGAGCTGGATCCTGGAGGTTGTGACCTCACGGCGAGCCGCGTCCTGGAGACAGTCTGACCTTCCATAAACTCTCCGCGGTCTATCTAGGTACAGCTTCCTGAGACCCTGAGTGCTTGCTGGCCGCACAGCTGGGCCTCGACAGGGACCCGAGCTTAGCCTTCCTCGCTTAAGCTAACTCCAACCTGGCAGTGGAGGAGCGGAACATCACCCAGACCGTTGCACTGTGCCTCTCCTTCCTGGCCCCCCTCCCATGCCCTGGGATGCTACATTGCTCAAAGGCCTCAAGCGCTTGGCTGTCCTCGCTGGAATCTACGCTTGCTCCGGCCGCTAGGTGGTGCCAGAGTTCTTGCCGAGTTTGGTCACCGCTCGCGTGGCTTCTTCTGGCATTCCCAAGGGATGGGACAAAATGGAGGTCGTCGTGCTCAATTGCCGAAGAGTGTTCAGCACCACTAGAAGCCAAGAAGGAAGAGTACAGAAAATTATAATTAAAAAAAATCCCCCAAAAAATACATCAGCAAGGACAGAAACAAGACAAATGCAAGCAAACTCAAGTCTGAAGCCCAACATCCAGCTGCTATAATTTGCAACCGTATGCTGCTGGTGGCCAGGATTCAGATTAAAATACCAGTGGAAAATTACTTCTGCTATTTAGAGACATAAAACCAAAATAAATATAACTGAGCACAACCTTTTTTAGAAACCCTGAAAATTCAAATCCCTTACATTGAAGGCGCTTTCCCCCCCCCCCCCCCCCCCATCTCCTATTCGCGAGTTCCACTCTTTTTTCTAAGTGACAGAGACCCATCCTGGGAAACCGTGCAGGCTCAGTGGGCAGGACTGCCAGTAAGTGAGGCACAGCGTAGCCGTGTCAGGCTCTGGCCCTGTGCGCCGCGCACCTCAGCAGTTCCCAAACCCCATCCTTGCAACCTGCTCCTCCAGGTACAGTCTTTCCTCGGTAAGCAAAACACTTCTCTTTGACCGGATGTGCATAAAGATCTCGTGATATCCAAAACAGATCTGCTGCAGGGGAGGGAAACGGGGGCTGCGCTCTCAAGGAATGGATTTGGGATCCGATAATCCCCCAATGTCACCGATGGCCAAGTCCCCCTCCCTGTTCCTTTCTAGCACAGTTTCCAACCACACACACACACACACACACACACACACACTTGCCAGGCTACAGAAAAAACCCCCCAAACCATCTCCTGAACGCACGGTTCACTTTTCTCCGTAACTCCCTGCACTCCCTGTTAATTACCTTTGAAAGTGTATGAGACTTGAAGACTAGAGCTCTACTCACTTGGCCTCAGGACGGGGAGCGAGCAGTGCTGATCCAGCCAGGACAGCGTCGTCTGGTACAGGTCGTTTAAGCTGCTGGTAGACACCATGCCGTTAAAAGACTCAAACAGGGGCTTGACGATCACACTGAACTGCACACCAGAGGCAGTGAAGGAAGGAATCTGTAAGAGCGCACCCGAGAGCCACAGAACAGTCCTCTGGAGACGCTGATCCGCCTCCCCCCCCCCCCGGCCCACACTCCTAGCTGAGAAATGCAGCTTCCCACTGCCACACGCCAGAAATCCTTAGGCTGCGGCGCCACAAGTTCTATTTGGCCGCTTATTAGCCAAGACGATGGCTTTTACTTGCCGGAAATGAACATCACGTCTCTAGGTGGCCGAGACCCAGCCCGTGAGAACATTCAGAGGTTGGGCAAGAAACGGTGCCCAGAGATGGCTTTCTGCAAAGGGCAGAGCTGAATATCCTCCCCCCTCCTGCTCTTCCTGCCACCTCCCCCCACCCTGTCTGTTTTTGCAGCACCAGAAAAAAAAAAAGAAAATGCCAGAGGAAGGGAGAAGCCTTCGAGCGGTCGCCCGCCAACACAGCTCGGGAACTGCACCGAAGCAAGGCCCTCGCGTTTCGGTAGGAGGCTGCCAGAGAGCAGCCGAGGAAGTGGGCCCCCCACCATTCCTGAACCCCCAAGCTCAGGGATCTGGATTCACCCCCGCACCATATCCAGACGGGACGGGAGCAACCGAGCCCCCGAGAGAGAAGGATACGATCCAGAACTTCCAGTTCTGAAGGGTCCTGTTCTTCACGTACTGCTCGTACAGGTCCCGCATGTGGTCGAACCTCTGCCGGGAGACTGGCACGCCGGTTTCCGGAAGCTGCTGCTGGCAGGAGCTGAGCAGTGAGAAAAATAAAGACAAGAACCGCATTAAGCACGGCGTCCTTGCCCCCAGCGCTGCCCCCTTCCCCCTGCACACTCTGTGGGGTGCCGTGTGCACCCCCCGCCCTCTGCTTGCACTGCCCGGGGCAGGGCGGGCTCTGCTCTCTTGCAGCTTCTTTTAGTTTTGGAGCTAGGATTAAGGGCCTTGTGGGGGCCACATTAAAATGAGCCGAAATTTTGCTGGGTTTGTTTAAAAGCCCTGGAATGTTTTGGTTTTTAATAGGACAAAATCGTTTCTCAAGTCTTCTTAATCTTTCTCCCTTGAAAGGTCTCAGGGCGAGTTACAGATAGAAACACAGACTGCTAAGCACGGCACAGTGAGGGCAACACTACTGCAGGTAACCCGGAAACAGAAAGCTGCACCGCCAATGCTTTATTCTGGCATTTTCCCCGATGTTTTTTATGGTGAAGACCCTGGCCAGAGACCGCAACGCAGGGAAGATGCCGCAATTAAACATTGCTATGTAGTCACTTGGTGTGTGGTTTGTTTTTTTTAATTTAAAGGCACAGTGTCTCCTCATGGCACAATGCTAGCCGGCAGCGAGTAAGGCCATGGTACGGCATTTCCAGGGCAATGTTTTAGGAAATGCTTTTGCTCTGCAATAAAAGCTGGGCGGCTCTGGAATCAAACTGGAACAGAGTAAGCTGTGGACCCCAAGTCTCTTTCCACGTCACCTCACTGTGCCCCCTGTGAGACTTCAGAATCTCCTGAGCGATAGCCAAGCAACGCAAGAGGAGACCTGGCAGCCAGATTCAATGGGTTTTTTTTTGCAGACTATTCCTCCTAGAGAAATCAGAACTAGTCACCCAGGTGTTACATGGATCAGGTCAACTGCGATAAATGGAGCCCAACTGGCAACCCTCTCCTTCACAGAAGAGAGCTCGGCGACTCTTCACCCTCACTAACGCTTGGAAGGTCCCCAAGGCTGCTTTAATAGAACGGCTGTTGATTTTCTCTTCTTGTGGACCCTTCCCTCCCCGTCCCCCTGGCCTGGGCAGCTCCTCGACTGTCACAAGGGCGGGGAAGCGTCTGAGCCCGTTCAGGGAACTGACTTGATGGCGGCGTTCAGCTCCTCCACTTCTTCCCGCAGGCGGCGGGTTTCGTCCTGCAGCTGGGCTCTCTCCTGCTGTAGCTTGCTAATGTACTCCACAGTCTTCTGCAGCGTGATGGCGTGGCTGATCTGCACGGAGAGAAGAAAAGCAGAGACAGGCACTGAGAAGAGCTGCCCCAAGCGCCATTCAGCCCAAGCCCTTGAAAAGCAGGCTCTTCCAGCCCTTGCAGACCCAAATGTGACCTGAATCCCTTCTGGAAGAATCTGCTAAAAGATGTCAGGACCACACAAACAGAATGAGGCTGAAATTTAGCCGTCACGGAATTTTAAAACTCCAGTTATCGGACAAATACAAATATGCCGAATAATCAGGACTCCACAGATGATGCTAATCAGCCCCAAAATGTCACTGGGCACAAGATAACCAGCTTTCTGACCTCCTCACCAGTTTCCTCACTCAGTCCACCTCTTCTCTTCCAAACTGCTCTTGGCAGATGGTTTCTGTTGCTTTCTGAAGCGCCTGATTGCTACTTCTCTTGTTTTTTTTCCTCCCCTAATGAGAACGTTTGCTGGCTGACCTTCAGGCCACTCAACCACTGCCACTGCAGTTCTCCAGGCCACTCAGTCGGCACGTGTATCTGCATGCCAGCAGGGACATGCACGCAATGCATTTTTCAAATGCTGCTCTGCACAAAAGTGTGGAGAATGGGGAAACGGTCTAAACACCTGCCAGCCTCAGCAGCTGCTCTCTCTCTCCCCCCCCCCCCCCATCTCTCTCCTATGGGTTAATGCAGATCCAGAGACTGCAGAGCTGTGGCAAGAAGGGGCTGACCTGAGGCTGGGCGGTTGGCATCGCTTGGTGGCATAAATAGTCCATGTGCGGGTATAGTACCCATTTAACAGAGCTGCAAAATCTTCATGAGGAGAAAAGATTATTTCAGATTTTTCGCTGTAATTCTTGTGCAGTGTCTTGGCAGCTGTGCTCCTGGCAGCTGTATACAATTTCTCCCTGCACTAAACGTTAAGTATAATATTCCTCAGTCAAAGAAAACGGAACATAGAGAACAGGAAGTGAAGCTGGGAATAGTAACAGGGTTTATATATATATTACAGATTACTCCTAAAGGAGGTTTTCAGAAAACCATCAGCTGTAAAGGACCTGGTGTCTTCGTAGCATGTGCAGGGAACTCACCGGTTTCGTGTTGGTTGAAACGAAGCTGTGGAGGGTGCTGAAACCGATTCGGATATTAAATCTTCTCTTTTGTTCTGCTGAAATGTGTTTCATTCTTCGATTCTGTCAAAACAGATTAAATACTTTTAAACATGGGATGTTGTGGTTGGACTTATGAGTCCTGTGGGTTCTCTCCAGCCTGGGCTCAGCCCATCCGACACTCCTCTGCAGCGAGTGTGTGTTGGGGAGGGCACCCGTGAATACTGCACGGTAGAATGCACTGCACTGAGGATCCTGGATAGGAAGCAAAAGGGTTTAACAAATGTCCGCAGGTGCTAATATTGTAAGAGGGAGAAGTTCGGTATAGAAAAATATTAAATAAATAAATAAATAAACTTTAAAATCTATTTACCTGGGCGAATTGTCCTCCGCTCACCCTGGCTAAAACAAACAAACACGAATGCACGCAGGGCTCCATAGCGCGTGGATGTTTATCGGATTGCTGAGAGGCATTCGCAGGAGTGTGTTTAGGCCAGGGTGGGGAGAACATGCACAGATGGGATCTTCTAATCTACGTGCGCTGGTTTCCAGCAAGATCCTGCCCACAGATACAGCAGGTGCTGAGTCTGTGCGCTCTTTGTAAGGAAAAGTACACAACTCGCCGGCGGTTTTTCAAAAAACACCCCTTGCACTGAATAAACCACAGGGACTTCCTTTACTCCTATGCCCTGCGCAGATCAGCTGCTGCCGAGGATACTGGGAAGAGGGAGACACTAAAAAAGGTGAGTGAACTGGAATAAACCGAGAGACTAAGCGCTTTTTCTTTTGTTTAGGTCAAATCCTTTAACACCAATAGCAGACACCAAATGCAGGCCAAATATTTGTGGGTACAATCAGGAGCAGCTGGTTTACTGACAAAAATCATCTTGCGATTAAAAAACCTGGGAGCCAGCATTAAAAAAGGGGGACTCTTGTTTTGATTATGAGGGGAGGTGTATTCTTGCGATAGGGTTAGCCCTCATCCTACACAAGGGCTGCACCAGAGATCTGCCGCCTTCTACTCCACAAAGACACTCCTCAGATGCACTGCGGCCTTTTCACAACGTGCCCAGCTGCTGGCGGTTTTATATATAGAGCAGTTTGTTTAAAATGTTCTACAGCAACATGAGGTCATTAATATTATTAGGTTCTGGAACTGGCCAGGGGGCTTGGAGGCAGGGCTGTGCTCGGCCATGCAGGGGGTAGTCCCAGGCCTGCTTTCTGCTCCCCGAGTTAACTGGGACTGGGGATGCTGCGGAGGTGGTGTTCACAACCCCTGGATGGGGAGGAGGATGGATGACACCAAGTGCCCAGACTCAGGATACATATGCACTAGGCCCTGGCTGAGGACTAGGTAGGAGAAGGGGTTACACAGTTGGGGGGGAAACCATGAGTGACTGTGGACGTAGGCTGGTAGCACCGTAGCCAAGTCAAAGCTGCTTCCCACTGGAGCTAGAAGCCCAAATGGAGCAGGAGGAACTGCTTGGCAAAATCAAACCCAACCCCAATCTTAATGCAGACTTCTGGAGTGCCCCAAGACAAGGGTTGGGGGGAAACGTACAAGCCTTTAGTGAGACTGACAGACAGACAGAGCTGGTTCTCTGGATATCTGCAGTGAATATTTGTGTGGGCCAATACCTTGGCTCTCCTGATCAGAGCTCCAGAGGTGCTTTTCCCTGTCCAAGGCGAACGTGTGGCTGCGGTCTGCGAGCGGGTCTGTGCATGGGAGGCAAATCTGCTGGGTTCCTCCTAGCGGGTTCAATATTTCTTTTCTTCTCCAAGTCATGCGGTCTGCAGGTCTCAGCACAGGGGTTGAGGATCTGGTGACCCAGGCTTGAACCCTACCCTACTCGATGTGTGTATGACTTTGAAAAAGGTCACTTAACCTTCTGGCGCTTTCCTACAATTGTATTTACTTGCAGTGTGGCATGGGTGGACCCATAAGTGCTGACTTGTTTGCACCCTGAAGCTGGCTGCACTCTGCAACAAAACAATTTTCATGAGTGCAGTAGCAAACCAAACCAAAGCCCTTTCGTGATCTGTGACCAATGCTGGTGGAAGGTCCACTCTTGGTGCAATCAGGAGCCGTCTGAGGAATGAGAACCCACTGGCCACGGGGACTGGAGGAGAGATGACCCTTCCTGGTTCTCAAGGTCTGCACAATCGGGGAGCCAGAGGCAGCAGGGGGGATCCCGCCTACCTTGAGTGCCACGATCTGAGAGTCGCCCGTGGATTTCCCTGTGCAGCTGCTCTGCGGAGACTGAGGGCTCAGACTCTGCTCAGATGTGCACGGCGAGCCTTTTCCTGAATTCTGATGTTCTCGACCTTCAAAACAAATAAATAAGAGCAAGTTCTTTTAATTATTCCTGCAATTGCAAAGTCGATATTCAAAGGGTCTGTTTGGGCAACTTTTTGAGTTACCTGCACAAAACCTGAGATTTGAACATTTCCCCCAACTGACCTGGTTACATTTTGTCTGAGAAACTCACTACCTGCACAACATTTAGTCAGATTAAAAAAAAAAGAAAAAAGAAGATGATGACAGAGATGTTACAGGGAGAGGGTTGACCACATTTTAGCCAGTGGAGTGCTAACATTAGTATAACCCAGCTAAGTTTAGCTAGGTTAAGTCTGGTTGGAAAAACAGCTTTCTTAAAGTTACCCGAGAATATACAGTGCAACACTTATCTGATGATACTCTGCTGAATGTTTGAGTAAAATGACCATAGTAACCATAAATCAATATTGACCTCCATATCGCTAAAGGGTCTCTTCCACTCCAAAGGGTTTAGCTACTGAGAACAAACACCAACTCATCCATGCAAAATTCCACAGGCTTCCTGCAACCTACATGCAGGCTTAAGATAAATCAAATATATAAATAAATAAACCATCTCATGATCTCAGACACACAACCACCCACTCAGTGCCACCTCCTGACTTAATCATAGCATTGGGCACCACTAAAATTATCAATAACCTGAAACGTTCTTCTAATCCCCTGAACCCTTGCCATACATCTCTATTTAAACTTATCAAGCTAGATATTGCTCTGTTCATCACTAAGTTCATTAACTCTTCGCTACAACATGACGTCATCCCTGATCTCCTAAAATAAGCCACAGTCTGCTCCATTATCAAGAAACCTACAGCTGATCCTACCATTACCTCAACTACTGCCCAATCTTCTCCCTATGTTTCATGGCCAAAGGTCTAGAAACCGCTGTTCTCCACCAAATTTGTGACTTCATTGATACAAATAATATCCTCAACCAATACCAGTTCACATTCAGAAAGCACCACAGCACCGAACTGCTACTAATATATATTTATTTATTTATTTATTTATTTATTTATTTATAGGTTTTTATATACCGATAACCGTTTGCACATCGTATCGGTTTACAGATAACTAAAACTTTTTGACAGTGTCATTATACAGAACTTTTGGCACTGCCATTACATAGAACAGTAAACTTTGCATACAAGAAATAAACATCAACAAACAGTAACTGGGTAACTATTCAGCTTTGACACAGTGAGATGGGGTTTTGACCAAGGCTCCTCATTCTTCCTTTGTCTACTAGACATCTCTGCTGCATTCGACATGGTTAATCACTCCATCCTACTCTCAAAACTGCACTCCTTCGGGATAACTGGTTCAGTGTTGGCCTGGTTCTCTTCATACCTTAACAGGACACAACAAGTCCAGATCGACTCCTTTACCGCCCCCTTGACACATCTGAGCTCTGGAGTACCCCAGGGGTCTTCTCTCTCTGTTGCATTATTTAAAATCTACCTAACTGTATTATGTCGCATCCTCAATGACTTTGGAGTTCACTATAAAATCTATGTCGACGATATTCAATTCTTTTTTCCTCTCAAGGAAACTTGGGCCATGACTGAATCTTTCCTCACCAACTGCCTTACATCCATTCAAAAATGGCTGCACTGCAATAAACTAGCACTTAACACATCTAAAACAGAAATCATTGTGTTATCACGCCATCCTATTGCCGACACTCCCAACCATATCTCGATTCCCATTCCATCTCTATTTCCCGAAGTGTATGAAACTTGGGAGTCATTATCGACCCCTCACTCTCTATGCACAACCATATAAAAGCTATCACCAACTCCTCCTCCTACAAACTGCACTTGCTCCGTCACCTCAAGCCCCTTCTCGAAATTTCAGACTTCAGTCAATCCTTCAATCCCTACTATTATCTGGGTTAGACTACAGCAACACCCTCGTATCAGGTCTACCATTATATGCTACACACCCACTCATATCATACAAAACTCAGCAGCAAGACTCTGTACCAGCACTCCCATGTGCGATCACATCTCACCTGTACTCAAAGCTCTTCACTAGCTCCCTATCTCCTACCAAGTCCAATATAAGCTAGCCATGACTTTTCACTCCTCTATACACAACCTAGACTCCCCATGGTTCTCCTCAACAATAAAGATCCACGCCCCCTCCAGACCACTCAGATCATCTAACCAAATGCTACTGGATACTCCACATCCAAAGCTCACCCACCTTGTGGAAACCAGAATACACTCACTCATTCTTCTCTGCAGGACCACTCCTACGGAACAGCCTACCTAACGAAGTACGATGTCTCCGTAAAAGGACTTTTTTAAAAAAAAAGCCCTAAAAACCTCTCTCTTCAAGAAAGCATTCCCCAACCTAAATGACAATCGATTACCCCCTACATGCCCCCCCCCTCGAGGATGCTACTTAATCTTCCTCTCCTTCTTCTTCCTACAATTGAGCCTCAACCCTCTTCGTAAATGATCCTATTCCCTCAATGAAGGTGCTCTCCTCCCCCTTTATCTTAATATATTTGCATTGCCCTCTTCCCCCCTTGTATATATATGTACGCTTTACATTCTACCCTGCTCTAAATGTAGGAAGGGCGGGAAATAAATCCGTTTTAAATAAAATAAATAATCAGGGCTGGTAGTGGAGTGGTGTGCTTTTGCCAGAAAGCTGTAAATCTCTGTTGCAAGTCTTCTATCCACCGCTCACTATGTGACCACCTCAGGCAAGCCACATCACCTCCTGGTAGTCACACCACTTCGGCACCAAGACACTAACGGAAAGAAATGCCCTGTAGAGAGCTAGGTACACCGATGGCACGACAGGAATTATTGCGAGGCTTATAAACATTCCTATAAGGCCTATTTGATATCACCCCTGACGCGGACAGACATATTTGGCTGAATGGCTGCTTCAAGTTGCATATTTATTTATTTAAAAATACTTATAAACCACACACCCGACCAAAACACAGGCTGCCCAAAGCAATGCACAATAAAAAAAAAAAAGAAAAGTTAAATCCAAACAATATAAATAAGATGCCAGCACCATCAAGAAGAAGAAGCAGCCTCAACCTGCTGCCTCTTGAGGACAGGACCAGTTTTTCAGTTGCTTTCTGAAAGCCTTGCATGGTGCAGTTAAGAAATTCAGTCTGAGGGCTTCCATTGCCAGCAAGCACCGAGAGCCAGGAATAAAGGAGGCGTCTGGAGCAAGTGCACTATTGAAACAGAACCAGCTCTAAGCAGAGGGCCGGCACGCTTTGCACTCACCAGACATGGGAGCAACTGCCTCCTTTTTGCAACCGAGTGATGTGATCTGCTGTCCTTTTCCCAGGACCTCGTCTTGGATCTTGCTGGAAGAGAAGAGAGTGGGCACCACAGACGGAGTCTGTGAGCCAGCGGGCACTGGTGGAGCCGGCCTAACAAGAACGCCACTGTGGAATTCTGTCTGTCCCGGAGCCTGGAAAACACAAGCCCAGCTTGTAAGACCCAGAACAGTAAAAATCTGGTATCGATTTACAGATCCATAGAATATGACGGCATAAGAGGATGAATTTGCTTTTATTTTTAACCTAGCACTTTCTTCCTGCGCCTCTGAGCTTCCAGAACCAGGGCTGGTATCTGGCAGCATGAACCTTAATCCTCAAGTATCTGGGGGATTATGTTCCCTATTGTATATCCCCCATCCCAACTCTCCTGGGGAGCACAGGAATCGAGCCCATGTCCCTTGGCATGGCAGCACATAACCACGGAGCCGCTTCTTATTGTGTTACTCCTCCCCCCATCTGACCTCTAATTTTCCCGTTACTTCACATACTGAGCAAAACCATAAGTTGAGAAGAGTAGTATTTTATTTATTTATTTAAAATAATTTATATCCTGCATCCTCCAAAGTTCGGGCCGGGTCACAACAGTACATACATGATAAAAATAATAATATTCGAACTAAGAACACATTTATAACATAAAAATATGGAGCAAGCCCTGCACCCTATCCTGATACTCGTACAGGGCATCTGCTTCTCCCTAACCAGATCAAAAGCTCTTACTGAGGACTCCTACGATGTACGGTCCCGCGTTCATGTACTTAATGATGCAGGCACCGTACAAAGACTGAGACAGCTCCACAAAATCCCACCCTCAGGCCAGCTACATCGGAAGCCAGAGAGAAGGAAGGACCCCTCCCCCGCAGGAAGAGGGTCCTCAGAAAACAGCAATGTTTCCAAAGACGAGAAAGAGAAGCGGTCCCGAGGCACGAGGCTTCCTTACTCTCGAGATTCCAGCCGTTGTGATTAAGACGTTGGGCTGAGGCAGATGTGGACTCCGAATACCTTCTCGTTCCAGCGGTGCCGGGGAGACAATCACAGCTCTGGGCTGTCCTTGAAAGGCAGCTGGGGGAGAGGAGGAGGAAAAAAAAAATCAAAGGCTTATCAGCTGGTTAAAAAGTGCCGTGCTGCCCCCCCTCCCACTCACCCATGCAGCGTAGCGCCAGCACGCCGTGCCCCAGGCATCCCCATGCAAGCAGGGCTGCAGCTAAAGCTTCTCGCATCTCGTTTCCTGTCCTGCCCTGAGAGAGGAGCACTTCGGCCAGGTGGAAGGTTTCATCGGTACCACACTGCGTTGTTTAAAGCCGACCTATTGAAAGCAGAGCCCCACAGCGATCCTGTTCCTGAAAGAAGGCTTTTGGGCCGGTCCTGTGCTTGCAACTTCCTCCCAATGCAATTCTGATGTCTGAGGATCTGCTTCTTTTCTTTGAAGCTGGAGGTGAAGGCACCAAAATGTGTTAAGAGGAGGCAGGCCTAGAGTCTCTCCCTTCTGGAACAGGGTCACTCGGGCCTTCCGATGGCGAGGGTCAGGCGCAGCTGCCGTGATTCAGAGGCCTCATCCGTTCCTGATCCTCGCCACCTCCAGCATTTCCCCTCATCCCTCCCTGCTGCTCTTCCCCCTCCTCACCACCCTTACTATTCCCCAACACTTCCCTGCTCCTTCTCCCCCCCCCCCCCCTTTCAGGTACCAATGAGACTGACACAATTAAAGTGAGGGATGTCTCGGACTGACCTGGGGCTATGAAAGCATTCTTTAGCACTAAAGACACAGTCTCGGTCTGCAGAACAGGCACGATTTTCTGGGGCTGTTTCACCCGGGCCCTGGCTTTGACGGCAGGGAGGCTTTTCGATGCCGTGAACTTCAGCTGGGCTGGAGGCGGAGCGCGAGGTCGAGGCTGCTGCTGGACAGCCACAGTCTGCAGGGCGATGCCGTGCGGCACCTGCTGCTGGGTGGCCAGGAGCAGGCTTGCATTCTGGCTGAAGGTGGTAGCCGCCGCATTCTGGGTGAGAGTGGCAGAGTCCGTGTGCGTGATAACAGAGGAATTGCACAAGCCAAACTTGGCTGGGTCTGGGGACACGTACAAAGTCTGGGATCTTAGCGCCGGGCCTGGAGAGTCTGCTGGCGGAGCCGCTGGGTGTTGTGGAGGCGACACTGGCGAGGCAGGAGGTGCTGGTGGGGAAAACAGGGACATAAAAGTCCGCTGGGTGCTTAGAGATAAGTCAGAGTTGAAGCCTGCCGATCCAATGCTGCCCACACTGGCGCTCCGCTCCCGTTTGATGTTGGGGTCTCTGGAGACAGTAGGAGCTGGCTCCGGGGGTGCAATCAAGGTCACATCCAGATTCACCGAGCTGAGAGCATCGGGCAAGACAGCAGGCTGAAGGGGGAACAAGAAAAAGGTATATTCCAGGTACAGAGAGTACGCAGCACCCAACAAACATCTCTGGATGCTTTTCAAGGGGTTCTGGTGAAGCACCAGATCATCAGACATGATCGCTAAGTGACGGTCACTTGTGTGGACTAGGGGCTGGGAGCAGCTGCCACAGAAGCTGCTCCTTCCTGTATCCTCTTCCGGACTTATGGCGATGCGGATCTGTGAGACTCACCTGGCAAAGAGCACGCAGGAAAGTGAAAGACAATACACTCGCTTTAAGCTCTAATTTTAGGTTCCAGCTGTTACCACACATTACTAAGAGATGCATCACAGTCCCCCTCTGAGCTCAAACTCCTCGGCAGCAGGGGGCAGCCAGCAAATGTCTCGCAATTCAAAGTTATTGATCGGAAGCACTTTGGTGGCGGTCTCATTTTAAGGGACTTTCTGGCTCTCCTAACAGACAGGCTGAATTTCTAGAGGTCAAAAGGGAAGCTGTTTGTGCAGCAAAGTTGTGGGGAACTTAGACAAATGGCAGGATATAAACATTCTGCTGCACTTTTTAATACAATTTATCCAGAATAAAAAAAACCCAAAAACCTTATCTGGATAAAAATCAGGGGACATTCCAAACTAATGGCCTGATTGATCAAGGTATTTTCCCATAGACAAAGAATGGCAGAAAAGTCTTAGTGAATCAGGCAGTTAGTTGGATAAATTACCCAGATAACTCTGATAGTCAGAATCATCCAGGTTCCTTACCCTGCTAAATCTGGTTGTGCTGTGTGTCCAGATAATGTCCTGGATATAGCAATAAACAGTTCCACACATCTAGAATCCATGCAATAAGACAGGACATGCACAGCAGAGTTTGCATTAGCACTGTATCAATGAGAACTCACTTACTCTTAACAACTGATAGCTGGCATGAAACCAGGTTTGTTGTAGATTTTTATTTTATGTATTTTAATCACTTGCTGTATTTTGTGATCGCTTGATTTTATGATGTTGTAAACCCACCTAGCACGACTGCTTCGCAATAGGCGGGATATAAGTATTATTAAATCAGTCAAATACATTGATCTGGATAACGCTCCTGGGCTATACAACGGTGCAGTATTGAGCTCTCGTCTGAAGTGCATTAGTCAGGGATTTAAACAGCGCAGTTTGGCGAGCAGTCCTGGCACATCTCACGTGGCTCACCCACCTGCGTGGACTGGCTGCTCGTGCAGAGCGCGCTGGCCGACGTCGTGGTGGGGGCAGCGGCGGAAGCTGGGGCAGGACCGGGAGTAAAACAACTGCCCGACTGGAAGCGACTGAAGGAGAACAGATCTGAAAGAAGAAAAAAAAAGATTGGTGTTTCAGAAAAATCTGAGTTTTCGGCACGGCTGCCACAGGACGGCCTGCAGCCCCCTCGGCCCCCCTGCAATCTGCCTCTTTGGGAGCGAGGGCAAGTGCTGGGGGGAACATTTGATTCCAACCGTTGTGCAGTCCGGATGGGGAATATCTTCCTGGCATTCGGTGAAAGGGGAGGGGGATGCGAGTGTACCACTGCTAAAATTGTATTTAGAAGCCTTCTTTTTCCGTTTTTATTTTAAAATTTCTTCTGGAATTTCAGTGTTTATTAGAAGGAACCAAAACAGGAGAAAACTCAGCAGGCAAAAAGGATTCTTTTACTGAACAGCTCCCGTTTTTGTACCTTAAATTTCTGGGAAGAATAAATCGCGACGGTTCTCAACTGTATTTTAGTACCGTTGTATGATATCGCGTTTATTAGGTTTAATTATTTTATGCTGGAAGCCGCTTGGCGTCTGCTGAGAGGAATAAAAAAGGGATATTAAGTAGTAAGAACACCTCCACTAAAGCAAGCCTTAAACCACCAAATACACAGGATACGTCCAAGCAATGCAGCAGGCAGGGGGCAGACACCAGGGCTCAGGGAGGACTGCGTCATTTGTTTGCGTGTAAAATCCAGGGCATTTAAAAAAAAAAAAAAAAAAAAGAGTGACAAAGTTATTTGGACTGATCTGCTAAAGAAAGGTCCCCCCTGCGCGTCACGGTCACTGGCGTTTTCAGATTTCCCCTCAAGTCACAGATACAAGACCATCTGTGAGAGCCAGAGTCGCCAGCTGGCTCCAGCCCGCAGCCCTGATTTCCTTTCAAAAGAAAAAGGTAAAAGCACGGGCTACACGTCTGGGCACACAGGGGGTGTGACACCAGCATCCATGTGTCTCGCTGCGTCCCGAGATGGCAGGTGCCCCTATAATGCCGAGCCGTTCAGGTTAGGGACACCAGAACTGCCAAGGGAGGCCA
Organism: Rhinatrema bivittatum; assembly: GCF_901001135.1. NCBI lineage: Eukaryota > Metazoa > Chordata > Amphibia > Gymnophiona > Rhinatrematidae > Rhinatrema > Rhinatrema bivittatum. The sequence continues at coordinate 21,236,276 of NC_042625.1, forward strand.
CTGAAAAGAAAAGAGTTAATTCTCGTCTCTGGGACCTACCTGGGAAAGGTTCTAAAGTGTCCATCACATCTAAATTCGGCTGCAGCGGAATCAATCCCGGCTGGATCACGTCGGCATTCCAGGCATGTGCTATCATTAAAAAAAAAAAGATTTTATTTTACTGGTGTGCAAGCCCAGGCTAGGGAATCGTAGGAATGCTGCAGCAGGATTCTTTTGCACCAGAAATAAAAACGAAAAACACTGCCCTGTTGGATTTATTCTGAGGGCAACAATGGAACGCCCCCCTCCCCTCCCCCGCACATCTCGCAAAAAAAAAAAATTCTGGTCCCCGGGGAAACTCCTCGAGGAGCTGCCCTTCGCCAGAGTGGCCAGGAAGTTTGTACCCGCAGGGGATTAGAAATGAAATCTCTGCATGGACTTTCACTCCACCAACCTAACACCATCCTATATATATATATATATATATATATATATATATATTTGTTTAATGTGCAGCAGCGTATGTACTTTGAAAGGCATTACCAGGGAGGGGGGAGAGGCAAATTTCAAAATGCATTTTTACACTGTTTACCCACCTAAAATCGTTTGAATATTGCCCCCTCTATCCTAACAGGTCTAATGATAAGAATGTCGAGTTCATGTGAGTGGCACCTGGGGCAGCGTGCGGCTCCTATCAATCTCCAGCCCAAACGGAGAAGGTAAAAAAACAGCGTAAGAAGGGAGAGAAACCCACACAGCCATGCACGGAGGCGAGGAGATGTTGCGTGGGAAGGGTAAAATGGCACATATGCCTGTGAAAAGCGTGCACCCATCCGATTTTCAGCTCTCGTCCCAAACAGCCCGGCCAAGAGGATTACATGCACTGGGGAAGACCTTATGGATCTTTAGCCAGCCCGAAAAGGACCAAATATTCAGCTACGATATTTACCTAGGTCCAATCTAAAGTCCCAAAGAGCTCACAAACTAAAGGCTCAACCCAGAGAAGTTAAGCGACTGAGTCCCAGGTCGGACGATAAGTGGTGGACGGAAGATCAAGCCATGGTTTACGGCTCAGTACATTAAGCAGCGCATCACGCTGCTCCCCATGCCCGACTCGTCTCTCAGGGATACTCAGAGAGCGCAGACTCTCCGACCAGCAATTACCCCAGGGGGGGAAGCAAATGTGCTTAGAGAACATGACTTTCAAACTCTGCAGGGGAGAACAGCAAGAGGAAATGTTATTTTCTTCATCCGAAAGTAAGCGTGGGAAAGAGATGTTGAGGGATTTTTGTGCTTTCTGCATTATATGCCCACGGCCAAGCACGTCGGCAGTCGACTCTGGGTTGCTCACACTGAAAAGCTGCCTCATGACAAAAAGGGGACAGATGAAAGCTGCACAAGAAATGCAAAAGCCAGAACCTTTCAGAACACTTCCCTTACAAAATCAGGAGGGAAAAAAAAAAATAGAGAACGCACCAATTTCTCTTGGATTGGGCCACGGGAGGGGCTGATGGGAGGACAGCGTGGAGAAGAGCGTGTCGCTGAACTCTGCCATGAGCATGTCCATATCCAGGAGGGGCTCCTCCTCCATGGGAACCGGCGTCTCTCTCCCATCCCCATCCCCCTTATTCCAGATAACCAAGTCGTCATCCTGGAGAGAGGCAAAAAAAAAAAAAAGAAGACATGGCCACAAAGTGCTTAGACTTTTATGTTTAGCCAGTGGTTAATCTTTCTGCTTTGGCAATGGTCGTCACATTATGTCCCCAGTTGGGGGCAGTAGCAGGACATTAACCCTTCCCCCCCCCCCTGCATATTCAACCGCGTTTAATCTCAGCCAAAAGGCCAAGAAGGGATCGTACTCCACTCAGAGCTCAAAGCCCCGCCTCTGGCATTACACACTGATCTTATCAAATGGCCAAGGCGGCTTTGCACCACCCTAAAGCATGCACACCCCTCCCCCCCCATCCACCCAGCCCCAGTCCTTGGTGACCCACTCTGAAGTGCCACGCTCCACAATCCTTGCTGCCTTTCTGCTTCAGAGTTAGGTTGTGACCTCGCTCGACACAGCGCTTCACCACAGCCTTAACTCAAGGCCAGCCAGTGGAAAAAGCTTACACAAAACGTTCCTGCCCTGCAGTTTCAGGCACATTTCCAAGGAGGTAAAATCTATGTTAGAAGTGACCGAATCGGGCGGCTGCCTCCAACCATAATGACCCCCTGCACTCCAACTCAGACAGGCCTCTACGGCCCAATCTACATTTAAATACAAGTAAAAACGCCTGCTGCTGCTTTACTGTAAAACTTTCTTTAACCTGTGAAAAGTTACATGCGTTGGCCGAACACCAATAGGAACTGCAGGCTAATCTGCCACTTCTGCTCCTGAGGCCAACACTTGTGTTAAAGCGGCCGGCCCTCAGCTAAACCAACAGCGCGAATAAGCACCTTACTTACTTTGACCAGGCTTGAAAGATCCTCGTCCTTGTGTTTCTGTAACTGCCGAGGAAGAACAGCAGAGTTAAAGGAAAGCAGGAGCCCCCGCGTTAGACCATAGCTTGGACACGTTTTCTACCGCTCAGAGAGCCAAACCCAAGTGCCGAATGTCACTATGACTGGAGTGAGAAAAAAAAAGGTCACCTCAAAAAGGCCGAGGATGTACAGATGCTCCCAGCAGGTGAAAACATCTTGAGATCAATATTAAAAGAAAAGTAAAGCGGAGAGCTTATCCAGCTAAGGTTAGCCAGATAAGTTATTAGGGATATTCAGAAGGATAAACACTCCGCTGAATCTCCTCAAAGTTATCCGGATACACTTACCCAGCTTTCAAGGTTATCCGGGTACGTGTTGAAGCATTAACCTGTGCTGGATGTGCCGGCAGCTGGAGAACCGTTCCAAGCAGTGAGGAACTAGGGGGTTCCAGGTGGGGACGGGGCCTTCCTTCTTATATTTTGCCAGTACCGGGGGGGGGGGGGGGGACATTTTATTTTGGGCCTATAGGCCTACTACGTTTTAGCCATATTTAGTTTTTGTGTGGGGAGGGGCGGATATTTGTCCAGCTGGGGTGAGCGGGCGACAGTGCTACGTTCCCAGATAACTTAAACCGTGCTCTTGTCAATGTCTGTACTTAACCAAAAAATGCATACCTCAAAAATATAATTCCCCTCTTCTTGAACAACAAACAAAATCCGGGGAAAATGCAAATCCTTATGGGTAGACTTTTAATGTCCGGTACCTTTAAGGGTAACTCCCAAAAGGCAGTACCTCAATGTTAGAATATACCGATTTTGCTTTAAGTGAGCTTTAGTACTGGTGTTTGTGCAGCATTTTGTGTTCTATATATATTTTGTGATAATAGATTTTATCTTATTTGCAAACTCTCCTTATTAACCACAGTCCTTAAGAGAAGCTTTGAAAGGTAATTATTACACGAACAAAATACATGAAGTCGCCCATGCTTGAGCAGCTACTATCGTGAGCTGAACTGCTTTTCACTGCATTGGTAATGAACCTTAACCGCGTTGTACCCAATTTCTCTTAGGTCCTGTGAAGCCGACCGACACCGCCAGTGTTTCAGCAACAAATGCCTGCTTCAGGGGCCGGAGAGGCTGCTGCTTATTTTTCATATTTCATAGCCTTCTTTTGTTTACTGGTGTATTGAGCACTTATTTATTTTATTTATTGGATTTTATATACCGTCATTCAGGAACCATCACAACGGTTTACAGCAATAAATGACAATTCATTGTATATGGGCATACCTGAAAGAGAACTGCAACACAACTTCTCCGGTACAAGTTGGACCTGAAAGAGAACTGCAACACTATTTCTCTGGTATAAGTTGGACCTGAAAGAGAACTGCAACACAATTTCTCTGGTGTAAGTTGGATGTGATAACAAACTTCCTTGCTTAAAAGCTAGGAGAGTTTTCCTGTCAGTCAAAGGCGGGACTTTTGCCCTGCGAGGGTTTTCATTGGTCCAGGGTCTTTTTAAATACACAGGAGGATAATATGGCCGCCGTCCAGCAAGAAGCAGCAGCGTCCAAGTCCCGGCTTGAATCCACAGTAAGTTTATACTGCTGTATGGGCTAGAGACTTTATTGTCATCATTATAATTTAAAACTTATTTTCCCATTAACAGCAGCCTTTCCGGCCCCTGAAGCAGGCATTTGTTGCTGAAACACTGGCGGTGTCGGTCGGCTTCACAGGACCTACGAGAAATTGGTTACAACGCGGTTAAGGTTCATTATCAATGCGGTGAAAAGCAGTTCAGCTCACGATAGTAGCTGCTCGAGCATGGGCGGCTTCATCTATTTTTTTTTGTGTAATAATTACCTTTCAAAGCTTCTCTTAAGGACTGTGGTTAATAAGGAGAGTTTGCAAATAAGATAAAATCTATTATCACAAAATATATATAGAACACAAAATGCTGCACAAACACCAGTACTAAAGCTCACTTAAAGCAAAATCGGTATATTCTAACATTGAGGTTCTCCCTTTTGGGAGTTACCCTTAAAGATACCGGACATTAAAAGTCTACCCATAAGGATTTGCATTTTCCCTGGATTTTGTTTGTTGAATGTCTGTACGTAGCCAAATAAGTTATTTGGCTAAGTCTAAATAATCGGAATTAGCTGGAGAAGGTATTTGGCTACATCTATTAGGAACGCTTCCCAAATTACCCCGATAAATTTTATCCAGGTAAGTGAAGCTGATATTCAAAACTCGGTGTTTATCCAGGTAACTCAAAGTTGTTCCTTTGGTTTCCAGCTCAGCCGGAGCCAGGGCTGAGATGTGGGGCCATGGATCCCTTCCTTCACAACTCACCCAGCCCACAATCCTCCATCAGAGCTGGGTAAAACGCGGGCCCTAACGGGGATTCCCTGCCCACCCAAGGCTGAGGGCTGTGAACGTTGCCTCCTCACCGTAGCGCACGGCACTTAGCTGCATGGCCAGCCTGACTGAAAGCCCTTTCCATTAACAATGATCTCCTCCTCCTGGGCTCATGTAAACCTGCTCCCTTCCCAGCGGAGCTCGGCTGCCTGACAGAGTCAATCAGGGAGCAGTGGTCCTCTCACATGCCAAGCAAAGAGTCAGACGCAAGTCGGGAGCGGGACACCTGGGACCTAGCGTTGAGATTAGTTGGAAAAAAAAATTTTTTTTGGAAAAACCTTTTGATCTGTGTTTAATTTTCTCCTTCTAGAGGTGTGCAAGGTGTGCATTTCAGCAGGCACCGACTCGCCAAAGCAAGCCAGTGGTCTTTCAGTGCCAAGACTCCCGAAAAGTGCTAAAACGTGAAGAGGCAGGTAACTGTCCGGAGAGCTTTAAATAATCCAACACAAAATACCCTTTTCTTGAAGTACGTTCTCCACTTATGATACTCCCGGATCACAATCTCAATTCTTCTTTTCCAGTACTTTCCTTCTGTTGCTATGGCCTGAGAAGGAAAAAGAAATGAAATAATGATTTAAACGGAGAACACTAAAAACCTTTACTCTCTGCCAGTCCCTCCCTCCCCCAACCCATGCCCGAGTCAGAAGAACAAGCAAGACAGCGGTGGCCTCGGAGCTGCAGACAACACCTTGCAGGATCTCGGCACCCGAGACCAGGAGGGAGCCAGACCACTCTAGGAAGAAAGGAGCTGCCTGTTGATCAGGAGATAGATATATATATTCATTCATTTTCCATGCATTTTCCACCTTTCCAGATATGCTCAACGTGGTCGGGCCCATTCTGCGTATTATGGACTGCAATCCGTGAAGGAGGGGCTGACCCGGACGAGATCCAGATTCAAAAAAGGTTTTATTCGGCAAAGTGGCAAGACCATCAGCTCCCGGTGTTTTGGAGGGTTCCGGGTAGGGCAGACATTTTATTTAAATCTCTAGGGAGAGGGGGCTTGCTCCACGATGGCCCCACAGCTTTTTATTATTGTTTTGATAGGTTGATGGGGGAGGAGTAAATACATCCCAACAATGTTTAAATTATTTGAGGAAAAGTATCAGATCTATTTTCCTTGTTTTTAAGCGCCTATATTCAGAATATCACCGATTAGGTTTAGAAGTTATCTGAGAAAATGTAACTTTAGCCCTGGCGCTGAATACACAGAACTAAAAAGTTATCCGGATATTTTATCCTTGCATATTCAGTCCTACTGAATATTCGGCTAAAGCTAGCCAGGGTCTCTTTTCCCAGATAACTATGCCATGCCCGCTGACTGAATAATCGACCTTGGTGCTACTAGCAAGGTCAAGGAACCAGGTCAGAGGTCTTTATATCCATGAACTAGGTCCATGGATTCTTAAGTCCATCAGCTTTAGTGCATATTTGACATTAACTAGCTCCTTAATTTTCTTGCTCATAGGCTGAAGAAAGGACTCCGAATTTTAAAGCAGTGCTTCAGCAAGCCAGACCCAAAAGCAGACAATGTTCTAATGCTTCTGGGAGGTACCTAGCCCAGAAAGCACCTAACATTTTCTGCCTGTGGAAGTCAAAAAGGCCACTGACCTTTAAGTTTGATACTAGCAGGCACAAAAGCTAATCTGGGCCTTTTAGCACAACCAGGAGACAGCGCAGCGAGGGTCAGAGGGAGGCTGGACATACCACAGGCAGAAGTGGCCAAACGTTACAGGGGTGAGCTGCGTTTAAATTAGGAGCTACTTCACCATCTGTTGGGGGTACAGGCCCCAGGTGCCGCCTGCAGGGAATGGTAAGGGCCTTGCCCCCAGGCAGTCTCACTAGAGCGGACGTTCTGGTTAGCAGAACTGAAGGGATGTTTTACAGGATGTCACTCAGCGGCAAAACACAGAACATAACCATCCACATCTCCTGCGGTCACAAGATAGAAGAGATCCAAAAAAAAAATCCGAATGCAAAGATTTATCAGCTCACTCCATACTAGTAAGTCGTATTTCGGCTACAAAGAGTTTTGTTCTGCTTGGTATTTTGGCACGATCTCTTCCCATTATTTTCATGCTCGGTTTTGCTCCTTTGCATGTGGCTGAGTTCCAGGTCTCCACCAGTCTGCTTCTTGATCTGACCCTGCTGGGCATCACAAGGAGAAAAGCACAGTAAGTGCTGGCGGTCATCTCTTCCCGCCTGAGAGCTGTGACCTGCTCCTGCCACAGTGTCCCCAGCCCTGGACGGACGAGGAAGCACAAGCCATAGCCTGGGGGGGGGGGGAACCGAGCCCAGGTCACCCGCACAGCACCACCACGGAGCCTTCGGACCGGCTCGCGACCGACGCAGGACACAACGTACCTCGGGCCGACGGTTCTCGTCCGCGTCAACTGATCCATCCAGGGGGGTCACAAAGTGACACACAGGGTTCTTTCGCTTTTCCAAGTCTGCAATCAAGAGCACAGGTACTTCAGCTCAGCATCAGTCGCGCAGCAGAGAGAAGCAAGCAGCAGAAGCTTCAATGCAACACCCTCCAAGCCACCCCAGAACTAAATAAAACGAGGTATTAAGAGGCATTCTCTCAACAGTTTCAAATACTTCCTGATTTCTAAAGTAAATCTTTGTCCTTCTGTTAATTCTTTGAAATTTAAAAAAAAAAAAAAAAGTCATATATTCTCTTCCTTTGAATTCTTTTGTTTTATTATTGAGGTTTCCTCTTCCCTTTGCTCTCTAATCCCCTCCCTCCTTCCACTATCTGTTGAATGGAGGGCAGTGCTCCTGGGGGTGCTTCATTTCTATGCCCTTCAAGTGTGAACACTGGGACCCCGAAAACACCCCTGAAACCCGGAGAGCGATGTTCCCATGAAACGCCATCAGTGTCAACGATCTGCCATACAGAAGGCGGCTTTCAAAGATCAGAATTACACACGTAAACCCCGATCCCACGCCAACGCCTATTTAGGATGTGCATAAAAATACACACAAAGCTGTGTTAAGCGCATATTTTACAGGCCCAGCCACCAGGGCTGGTCTTCAAAAGATAAAAACCAGATGTCACTGAAAATGCCCCCCCCCCCCCCCGTTCACACATCCACAGCACTCAGGCAGTGGGGGCTTCCTAATCGACGTCGTCCTACCTGGAAATCGTGCATGGGGCGCTGCTCTCTCGCCAAACCTTTGCAGGCAGGAAAAATAGCACTTCACTGGCACGCCCCACCCCCCTTCTCTCACTGGCAGGACCGGGGAGCACCACTCGGGCAACGGGTGCAGACTGCATCCTGGGCCTTTAATTCTCTGCTGCCCTCCCCCCACCCCAGCTGGCTGCGCAGCTCTCGTGGCCGGTCCCCTGGGCCGGGGGCAGGCTGGAGTGCGGCTCTCCCGGGTCAGAGAGCCACGCGTGCGCAGACATGCTCCAGGGGAAACGGGATGATGGAGGAGTAGTGCCTGGCTCATCTCCGCCCTCCGGCAGTGCGGCACTCTGAAACAGGAGCCCAGCTCGCCTACCCACAAATCACCAGCCCTGCAGGCCGGCATCTGGTTATAGTGACTGGACCAGGTCAGTTTGCTCACAGTTAGGATGCTGGAGGCCTTTCCGCTCACCCTTGTAAAAGTCTCCTCATTCAAAGATAGGGCTTCTCCCTTCACTGAGAAGAACTGAACCTCTGGGAAACCCCCTCCTCTTTCCTCCTCTTTTTATAAGGAGATTGTCTGCTCTTACCTCCTCTCCCTGAGCCTCGTCTGGATCCCTTGAATATGTTTTGGGTTTGTTTTTTTCTCACTGTGAGAGAGCTCCTGATCCTTCCACTCCCTCTGTCTCCCCCCTTGCAGCACACTCAAACAGAATATACAGGGTCGCTTCTTATTCTGGATAGGTCCCTGTATTAAGGACACATATCTTAATGCGGATTCTACGGAGTCCCTACACATGAATAACCTATGTTGCTACTCCAGTAACGAATTTTTCTTTCTGAACCACAAAAAGGTCGGACAGAAATAATGTTCCTTGTTTGATCAAAACTGCTATTCCCTTCTCACGTGAAACCATAAATAATCTTACTTGTGTTTATTGCTTTGGCAAAAGGTACTGCCTCTCACATGCCTCCTACACTCTGTTTAAATAAACTTTTTTTTTCCCCTATTTGTTAGCAGAGAACACCAAACCTAGGCAAATGCAGAGTTTTCACCTGTGCCCTGGAGATTAAGTGACCTGTCCAGGGTCAGGCAGAGCCAGTGGTAGAGGACAGCCTTGGACTCCTTCCCCATAGCCAAAGACCAGACTCATCCTCCCTTCCTTACCGAGCCCAACCTTCAGCAGAAACTTATATGCGGAATTAATCAAACAAAAACAATGACCGGGGAAGGGAAGGACAGCAGACAACTGCATCTCACCCTACCAGTCTGCTTTAGAGAGTCCACGGACATCTATTAAAGCTTAAACTAGAATCTAGGCTGGCCCAGTGGCAGTGCTGTGAGCTGCCATGCGGAGGGGCTCCCTGGTCAGAGTCCTCTTCTGCTTCTTGGGATGTTGTGGTCATCACTCAAGAGTTGACACCAAGCAGCTGGAGTCAGGGCCCACGACTGCAGGATTCCTGAAGGAGCCCTGGTGCATGGCTCCTGGCCTTGGACCGTGACTATAAAACCACTGTAATATACTGGGAACAGTGGAAGGGAGGGCCTATTATAATAGGGAGATAACATTGAGGTAGCTGTTAATGAACACACTTGGTGGAAGCATCCCAGCACCGATTCTGCCTGAGCTGGAACTAGGAGGAGCTACTGACCAACACTCCTGACCCCTGAAACAAAACCCCCCAAAACTGAAATTATCAGTGAACATGTCATCCAAAGATCTAGTGATTCATAAACAAACAACAAGATTACAGTATTTTACTGGATAATTGAGATAGACGGTAATTGGAGGGGGGGGGGGGGGTGCCCAACGCCACTGCGATTCCAGCTACAGAATAACTGCTGGATGGACGGAAAAAGGAAAATAAAAAATGAGAATACTTACACTGCATGTACCAAGCTCTCCAGATGGCATTGTTCAGGCGAATCTTGTCTCTCCACTGAAGTTTCAAGCCTTTAAAATTCTTCCATTTTGGCGAAACCAACTTCCCACTGGAACAACAAAGGCAGAGAACAGGTCAGAATCTCCCATGACCCAGAAACAATCCAAGCAGACAAAAAGTATCAGGAGGGAGGAGAGGCAGGCAGAGCTGGAAAGAGAGCTGCTCTCCCTGGACATGGGTCCCTCAGAAATCGATCAAGAAAAACATTTTCTTATTTAAAAACTTTGCATCCTGCACCATTCACAGCTCTAGGTGGGTGACAAAATTAAAACAGAGCATATGAGGGGAGGAGTTAAGATGGCGGCATGATGGTAGCACGACTCTGAGCTGTTCTGCTTCTCTGGTTCTATTACCTTTAATTCTGCTACGCTGTCTGTGAAAAGGGAAAGTCTGTTTTTCCCTCTCAAACCCAGTTACTCCCTGGTCAGCGTTCCATCGTAGAGTTTGCTACCGAACGTCCTGCCACTGGGTACGTGACCCCCATTGACGGGCTTGTGAGAGGAGTGGAGTTCATCTGGGGAAGTATCCTTGAGTCCCACTGATCTTAGACCACTGCTGGTGCAACATTCCACATCCCCCTATATGGCACTCGTATCCCCGATTGTTGGTCTCACTGGAGCAGCGTCAGAGGGCTGTGGGCGAAGTGTTTGGAATTATGGCATCGACATCGGAGGATGCAAGCTCTAGAGTGGACTGCCTGGAAGTTTTGCAAACTGGTGTTTCCCCCATGTGGTGAGTCCACTCTTTCTGCTTCTTTGGCGATTCGGTGTCTTCCTGTGCCTTTACATCAGTCGGGAAGTTCACAGTTTGTAGCTCCATTTTCTAAACCAGCCATGTGACTTTGGATTCCATTTGGGAGTTGGTAGCCAAGTTGGGTCTTGAATTCCATGAGTGCTCTACCAAGGTCTCTTTAAAGTCTTCAAGACTGGACTCTCTTGACCCAGGATCAAAACTCCCAATTGACAGCTCACACTAACAAGATTCAAACTTTGGAAGACGACATAAAAAGCATCCAGAATGTTAATCGAACAAAGAATTCACAAACTAATCCATGATGAAAAGGCTGACTGGCTTAACACTGCACTGCGTGTACATGTCCCACACAGAAACCTGAGATCTGCTAATAAGGCCCTACTAACTGTTCCTTCTGTTAAATCAGTGCGCCTAACTCAAGTAAGGGAGAGAGCACTATCACTGGCTGGACCTGTGCTGTGGAACTCCATGCCACTCGAAATAAGGCTGCAGACAAATTTGAAACTATTTAAAACTAAGCTAAAAGCCTGGCTTTTTAAACAAGCTTTCTTGAAAAACAAAGAGAAGGAGGAAAACAGTCGATAAGGACACACCGAGCAATCAGCTTTTTTCTCTTATATCTTCCAATACATATTAACTTAGGGGTAGATTTTAAAAGAAGCGCGATCAGCCTACTTTTGCTTGCGCATCAGACTCAAGCAAAAGTACGCTGGATTTTAGTAGATACGCGCGGAGCCACGCATATCCACTAAAATCCTGGATCGGCGCGCGCAAGGCTATCGATTTTGTATAGCCTGCGCGCGCCGAGCCGCGCTGCCTCCCCCCATTCCCTCCAAGGCCGCTCCGAAATCGGAGCGGCCTCGGAGGGAACTTTCCTTTGCCCTCCCCTCACCTTACCCTCCCTTCCCCTACCTAACCCACCCACCCGGCCCTGTCTACACCCCCCCCTTACCTTTGTCGGGGGATTTACGCCTCCCGGAGGGAGACGTAAATCCCCGCGCGCCAGCGGGCCTGCTGCGCGCCGGGCCGCGACCTGGGGGCGGGTACGGAGGGCGCGGCCACGCCCCCGGGCCGTAGCCACGCCCCGTACCCGCCCCCAAAACGCTGCCGACACGCCCCCGAAACGCCGCGACGACCGGGCCCGCCCGCCCCCCGACACGCCCCCGACTCGCCCCCCTCCGAAAACCCCGGGACGTACGCGAGTCCCGGGGTCTGCGCGCGCCGGTAGACCTATGTAAAATAGGCTTACCGGCGCGCAGGGCCCTGCTCGCCTAAATCCGCCCGGTTTTGGGCGGATTTAGGCGAGCAGGGCTCTGAAAATCTACCCCTTAGATTTCAACCACTTTACAGTTTCCTAACCAACATTTAACCTTTATTCAACACATAGTCTCTATTATTAAAATATGTTACCGTTCTATGTTGGCACATGTTTAATTTGTAATCTATACCAATTATATTATTTTCTTATTGTGCCGTTCTGTAAACTGTTGTGATGGTGAATTAACTTAACGAGGGTATAGAAGAGTTTTAAAATAAATAAATAATGCTATAATGAACCAGGAACGAGGAGCTCGAACCAGGAAAGTGGAGTTTCTTGAAAACCGCATTTTCTAAACTTTCCTAAAATTATTGGGGAATTGCCAACAATTATCCCGCAGAAGTACTGAATTGAAATATTACATATTTACCCAGAAAATATTCCTTCTTTTAATGAAGTCTATTTTCTTCTGTTTCAACGTTTCCAGAGTTAATGAGGTGCAATCCCTACCTGATTTGGAAAATTTAACTGTGTTCCTGGAACCCTCAACGCTTGGGATTGCTGAAAGCGCGACGCTACTGGTTTCGTTTGTTTATGAGCAGGACGTTGGTTTGGTTATGCGCAGTTACTTTCAGAATATGGGGGTTAATTTTTCTGGGTCAGTTTGTACAAGTTTTTCCTGACCTTGTCAAAGCTACTCAGGAAACTCAGTCTTTGGGTGCATCCTTGAGATATCCTTGAAAATGTATTGTTAAGTTAAATATCGGCTGTTACATCTTTTTTGCTCCTTAACAACTGAGAGTTTTTATAGATTCTAGGAAATGGATCAAGCTTCTCCCCAAAATGTGAGTCCTAGTACTTAGATCAGGAACGAGACCCGCAGGTACGGCCAGGTGGCCACCTGAAAACCAGCCCGGCATGGAAAGACGCCACCCAGAAACGCTTCTATAGTACAACCCAATGGGTAAAATGAACACATTCTTGCATTAATTGGTCAGAACAGGGCATCTGGATGTTGCAGTGGGTATTAAAAGGGGGAAAAAAGAAAAGAAGCTTATGACCTAATAAATAAGAGAGAAATTTACCCAGCAAGTTCTCAGACTGAAATGGCTTCGGCTGAGGCACTGTGCGTTAGAAGGAAACCTGGATGTTCATCCACCACCAGACATCCCAGAGACTTGTTAAATTTGTGATTTGACACTACCGTCCCTATAAAAGTGACCGCACGGTTCTGGTCATTCACGAAGCTGCGCTTCAGTTTCAAAGTGCATGGTGAAAAATGTAAAACAAACAGAAAAAAAAGCGTGCTTTCGAACAGGCAAGCGGAATATAGCAGAGAGCCAGCAGGGTCCGGCAGCGTTTGCATCAGGAGATGCATGTGTGACTGGAGATGGGGTAACTCCCTCTGGTGCACCGCTAGAAAGGGACTTTCAAAGCTAATCAAGCCCTATTGCCTGCTGCCCAGGGCGGGTCCCCATGATACTGCCCGGGGGGGCAGGGCATATCCTTTGTGACGGACTGGATCGACGGACGGCTGCTTCAGCTGGGTGCGCCCAGAATAGTTTGGCGGCGCAGGCGATTGTGTTCCCCTAAAATCCTACTGTACGGTTCACGTCAGACCCAGGAAGCCATGCTGACCGTGGGCACCTGCAGGTAAATACCCCTAGTGTGTATTTTCAGGTGCCACCCCGGGGCCAAAGAAGAAAAAGGGTTTGCTTCATGTTCTTTGCTCTAAAAATCAAATTAAAAAAAAAAAAAAAAAAAAAAAAAAAAAGAGGACGACACGTCTAACCCAAACATCGTCTTCTTCAGAAACCAGGCAGACTGTCTTTAACGTTCCCCTGTGCCAACAGAACACAGAGTGCCCTTGATCAGGAGAGTCTGCTCTCTGGGCTGTTTGCTCTGCTAAAATAATCCTTAGAAACGTAACCCTATAGTCTCTAAAGAAACACTGTAGCCATGGCAAACACCAATCATGGATCTTCTTACACGGCCACTCAGTTGAAACTTGCCCTAATTACATGGAAATATTCCAATTTATTAGGTACAAAACGTGATGAAGGATAAAAAGAATCTTATAATCAAAATATACAAAAGAGAAAGAAATTAAATACTTCATTAAGAATATTTTAATCAAGTTACATAAATGTTTACAACTTAAGTATATAAAACATATTTGTCACTAGATCCTACCCCATTAAAACCTTAATCAAGGCGAATCTACAGCCAACTTTCTTCTGATAATGTTGAATTTGCCTTCTTACAATGACAAATTCACTAATTTTCTTAAATTCCCCAACAAAGAAATTCTTTGTTTCATCCTTCAATAGAGAGCTTCATCAGGGTAAATATTCCAGACGCTAGTAAACCTATAATACATAAAAAATATTTATATCCTAATCTATAAAGTAGCGCCGCCCTTATCATACTATATAAAAAAAAAAAAAATGTATACAAGAATGTACCTACTTGTCCATATAGCAAAAGGAGCCTTCAAAATCCAATGCGATATCACTTGCCGTTTCTTTATTGAAAAAAAATAGGACTATCCATGGTCTTAAATAATGACGACACTAAGGGCCAATGGCGCTGAATCTTTTTTTTTTTTTTAATAGCTGACGTTTTCGATGAATATGGGATAGAACATAGAGGGGTAGATTTTATAATTTTGTGTGAGCGCGTACTTTTGTTCGCGCACCAGGCGCAAACAAAAGTACGCTGGATTTTATAAGATACGTGCGTAGCCGGGCGTATCTTATAAAATCCGGGGTCGGCGCGCGCAAGGGGGTGCACATTTGTGCAACCTGCGCGAGCCGAGCCCAGCGCGCGCTGCCTGTTCCCTCCAAGGCCGCTCCGATTTCGGAGCGGCCTTGGAGGGAACTTTCCTTCGCCCTCCCCCCACCTTCCCCTCCCTAACCCAACCCCTGGCCCTATCTAAACCCCCCCTTACCTTTGTTGGCAGATTTACGCCTGATGAAAGCAGACGTAAATATGCGCGCCATCACCCAACCCGGGCGCTGGTCCGGAGGCCTCGACCACGCCCCTGGGCCCACCCCTGAAACGCCGCGTCATGCCCCCAAACGCCAACAGAGCCCCGGGACTTACGCGCGTCCCGGGGCTCTGTCCGGGGCCGGATTTACGCGCCCAGGGCATTTAAAATCCGGCCCAGAAAGCACATGAGAGGATCTTTTGGAGTCTTAATTAAAAGATTTACGCACTTATTTAAGTCACAACAAATAAGTTACCTTTATTTGTTGACAGCTTGAAGGGCCAAATATGTTGTGGTATGTGCTCAATATGCCCGCATGTTTTAAATCTACAAATATTCACCCAAATTTGAAATATCCACACATATTGCCGGGTCTTCTCTCATATCATACAGAGGGAATGATTTATGCTATCATATGTCCATGCAACCAGATTTATATTGGACAGACTAAAAGAATGATTAAGTCACGTATCATTGAACACAAAAGCTGTATAAGATTACGGAAGGAGAACGCACCCTTGGTTGAATATTGGATACAAATGTCCCACTCCACTGAAGAATTAACATTTTTTGTTATTTGTAAGATCTCACTGAAAAATGGAGGGGATCTTTCGACAGCATTATTATGCTTGGAACAACATTTTGTTTGTACCTGGCACATGGTTAGTCCTAATGGACTTAATAATCAAGTTGACTGGTCTGCATTTTTGTAAATTATTTCTACGCCCTGTAATTAGTGGCTAAGTGATGGAGGCAATTCATGTATGTTGTTTTTGATTTGGGATAACGTGCCTTCATTATTGCCTTCGCTGTATTGGTTGAAATATCGGAGTGGTAAGGATGGTGATTTAATTGTTTCTAATCATCCTTTTTAGTTTGCACAGATATAGCGTTATCCCGATACCTATCTCTGTAAGAGTACGTGGAACCATTGATGTGTTGTGAAGATAATGGTGGCTATGTGATATAGAAGGTAGGAGCTCTGGTTCTTGACAGGGTATGTTAATCATAGACCTGGATTATTAATGAGTTTATATATTTTTGTAAAATGTAGGGTTATAGTATATTTTTGTTTTGATCTTTGTTATAATTCAGTTTGGTATCGCTGGATACAGAACAAGCCCTGTTGTTTTTTGGATAAATAATGTAGTTAATATTACAGCAAGTGATATCGCATTGGATTTTGAAGGCCCCTTTTGCTATATGGACAGGCAGGTATATTCTTGTATACATTTTATTTTATAGATTAGGATATACATTTTTTTTTTTATGTATTGTAGGTTTTCTAGCACATGGAATATTTCCCTGATGAAGCCCTTGACTGAAGGGTGAAACGAAGATTTCTTTGTTGGGAATTTATGAAAAATTAGTGAATTTGTCATTGTAAGAATGTAAATTTGACATTATAAGGAGGAAGTTGTTTGTAGATTCGCTACATCATTTTACAAGATCCAATGTGACAATGATATGTACATTGAGGGGTAGATTTTCAGACGAGCGCGAACAGCCTACTTTTGTTTGCGCTCCAGGCGCAAACAAAAGTACGCTGGATTTTAGTAGATACGCGCGTAGTCGCGCGTATCGGCTAAAATCCTGGATCGGCGCGCGCAAGGCTATCGATTTCGTATAGCCTGCGCGCGCCGAGCCGCGCAGCCTACCCCCGTTCCCTCCTAGGCCGCTCCGAAATCGGAGCGGCCTAGAAGGGAACTTTCCTTTGCCCTCCCCTCACCTTCCCCTCCCTTCCCCTACCTAACCCACCCGCCCGGCCCTGTCTAAACCCCCATCCTACCTTTGTCGGGGGATTTACGCCTCCCAGAGGGAGGCGTAAATCCCCGTGCGCCAGCGGGCCTCCTGCGCGCCGGGCCGCGACCTGGGGGCGGGTACGGAGGGCGCGGCCACGCCCCCGGGCCGTAGCCACGCCCCCGTACCCGCCCCCAAAACGCTGCCGACATGCCCCCGCAACGCCGCGCGCTCCGGCCCCGCCCCCCGACACGCCCACTCCGAAAACCCCGGGACTTACGCGAGTCCCGGGGTTCTGCGCGCGCCGGTGAGCCTATGTAAAATAGGCTCACCGGCGCGCAGGGCCCTGCTCGCGTAAATCCGCCCGGTTTTGGGCGGATTTACGCGAGCAGGGCTCTGAAAATCCGCCCCTGAATGAATAGCCAGATAATTTTTGTTATACAATTCTTGTTATACATAAGTTTTTGATACATGTCAGTCTATGAATGGTGTGAATGTCTGTGATGCCTTGATTAAGGTTAAGGATCTAGCGATAAATGTGTGTTGTATACTTAAGTTGTAAATGTTTATGTAATTTGGTTAAAATATTGTTAATGAAGAATTTAATTTCTCTCTCTTTGGTTTTGTATATATATACAAATTCTAATTTGGCAAAAAAAAACAGCACTTACTATACAGGGAGGATAATTTCAAAAACACTGTGTGTGGCAGAACCTACAATCTGGAACTCATTACAGGAACTAATTCGGTAATCACACGTACTAAAACATTTGCTTAAAATACATTTGTTTCAGTTAGCTCTTCTACCATATATGCCATCTGACTTTGCTGTTTCAATTGGCTGTGTTAATGGATCACAATCAGAGGTGGACATTGTGTCTGTATGTGTGCATTTTACCTGTTCTTCACAGAGAGGGTGGTGGATGCCTGGAATGCTCCCCCAGGTGAGGATAACAGTAAATTAATTCAACAGGGCATGGGATAAACACTGCAGATCCCCAGAAACGGGAAATGAAGAAAAGAGTGCATGAGGGTAACCTGCACGGAGCGGCAATTACTACCCTTAACAGAAACACGGGGGTAACCTGCACAGAGAGGCAGTTACTACCCTTAACAGAAACACGGGGGTAACCTGCACAGAGAGGCAGTTACTACCCTTAACAGAAACACGGGGGTAACCTGCACAGAGAGGCAGTTACTACCCTTAACAGAAACACGGGGGTAACCTGCACAGAGAGGCAGTTACTACCCTTAACAGAAACACGGGGGTAACCTGCACGGAGCGGCAGTTACTACCCTTAACAGAAACACGGGGGTAACCTGCACAGAGAGGCAGTTACTACCCTTAACAGAAACACCGGGGTAACCTGCACGGAGCGGCAGTTACTACCCTTAACAGAAACAGGGGGTAACCTGCACGGAGCGGCAGTTACTACGCTTAACAGAAATATGAGGGTAACCTGCACAGAGAGGCAGTTACTACCCTTAACAGAAACATGGGGGTAACCTGCACGGAGCAGCAGTTACTACCCTTAACAGAAATATGAGGGTAACCTGCACAGAGAGGCAGTTACTACCCTTAACAGAAACAGGGGGGTAAGCTGCTCGTAGCGAGAGTTACTATCATCATTACCATATATGCACCTGTAAGCCACCTAGACCAGCATATAAAATGTTTTAAATAAATAAATAAGGCTGCAAGCAGATCTACACAAGAATTTTATAACACGTGCATATGATATAAGTGCGATTTATAAAAAATGCATCTCTACCTCACAATATACGCGCATATGTAGGCTTCTGCGTGAATGCATGCAATGCACTGAGACCTGGTATAGCAAAGCATTGAAAATGTGTATTTTTTCCTCCATATTTTAAAAGGGTGCGCGCGCAGATTTTACGTGCGAAAGTAAAGTCGGACTTACTTGCGTAAACCCCAATTTACGCACTCCCGGCAGCCAATTTTAAACATGCGCACGTAAATGAAATTAACTAGTTTAGCAATTTGGCCCCCAGTTCTCCCAGTCCTTCTCTAGGTCACTGAGACCTTCCGGGTTGCTCAGCTTGAACTCCCTGGTGGTCACCCGGACCTCCCACTCAGTAACCACGTTTAGTATCACTTGCGCCAGATAATTAGCAGCTGTAAAGTCGCGTGCATAAACTGGAAAAGGTACATGCGTGTCTTTCAAAACAACAACTTACGGGAGTACGTGCTGGCCCCACCAGAACGCCCCTAGGCCACTCCCCTCCCCGCCTTTGTTTAATTTAACATACGCACAGGGGCAAGCAAAAGGGAAAATGTGTGCATATTTTTTTACTTTTATAAAATACCGAATACACAAGTAGATGCCACTTATGTGCACATATGTTAATTTTTGGAAAATTCACCCCTGAGAGTGAAGAACTATCAAGGGAGGGGGGTAAGGGGAAGCCTGGGACAGACAGACAGACAGACAGACAGTTTCTCTGAAGTAAGGCCAAAAACAGAGTCAGCTGAAATCTCTGCTCGGAGCAGGGCCTCCTCATACCCTGTACCCAACATTCGGGGGTCTGAGAGCGTAGGTCGGAGCCAGGATGAAAAGCTGACGAGAGATTGTCCTGAAGTGGTCCCATGCGCCCTCCGTCCATCCTTCCGCCCGTCCCCTCCCCGCAGTTACGCCTTCCTCTTTCTGGGCCCGCATCCAATCGCTCCCTCTCAGGAGTACTTCCAGGAAGAAGAGGGAAAATAAAAGCTTTCCATGCAAAAACTAAGTTTGCTTACTTTGGGAGTTTACCTGTTCTCACTAGTCAGGTGACACCCAGCAGGGCTCGCCCAATTTTTATTCCCAGGACTCGGTGGAAGAAAACTTCTAAAGATGAAGGGCAATATGTGCTAGCTGTAAGCACGTCCTGTTAAGTAATAATTAGATACCGAGGCTCCCTGTAAATCATTTTAAGTACAGTAGAAAATGTAAAAAAAAATAAACATGAAGCTTTGCACTTAACGGGACGGCAGGGCCTGTCTGTTCCCAGGTCCGGCTTAACCAGCAGGCTAACCAGGCAGTCGCCTGTGGCCCTAGGACAGGGGCAGCCACAGCTGCTGCTCTGGGAGGGGTGAAGTGGGGCCATCATGAAGGTTTCATTATCAGACTCTCAGTGCGAAGCCCAAAGTCCTGGAGGCTGGCGCAATGAAAAAGATTTGCCTAGGATACCTAATAACGTAAAGAAATATTTCTGCAAGGAAGAGCAATGGAGGCCTGGAGCAGCCTCCCAGGAGAGGTGCTGGGGCACAGTGGCCAACTCATGAAAATAATTCTTTACCCACAGCCTCACTTTTTCTGTCTTTTGATTTAAATGACATACTCTTACCATTCAGAGCAGCCGAATTGCCAAAAGTACCTATGGAACAGCTTAGTCACAGACGCTTACTCTGTTAAAGACCTTCATAATAGGCTTCATCGAACAGTGATAACTTTGTATCTCAGCCTTATTTTTTTTTTTTTTTAATTTATGCGTTTCCATATATAACAAAAAATGCTTCAAAATGAATACAGAACAAGAAAAATTTCATCATAAACTAAATTATCACACCTATAATATTTCTTCTGACATTCATTTCTTAAACTAATTTTTAAGAGGTAAATCCTCATGAAATAATATGAAACAGAGCCATGTTTGAGGACAATTCTGGGAGATTACTTTCATCCAGATGTACAACTGAAAATAAGTTTACAGACAGGTATCAATTTATATAGCCTCCAGTTCTGCAGTCACATTCTCTTGGGGGTGTGAATCCAAAAATACCCTTAACTGTGATACTTCGAAAAATACAAATTTGTTTTGCTGATAAACCACTTCACATTTACAAGGAAATTTCAATTTCATTTTCCCTCCTCTTGCTTCTACCTCAGTTCTTAACCCAAGAAATTTTTTTCTTCTATCTTGCGACTGCTTTGACAAATCAGGGTACATCCATATTCTGCCACCATGGAATAAAACCAACCTATTTCTCATATAAGATCTAAAAACTAGGTCTCTATCCATGGCGAAAGAAAATGATACATGTAATATTGACCTAGTTGAAATCACAGTATCTACGGTTGCTTCTATAATCCCTGTAAGATTCAAAGAATCTTGTCCTTCGTTGTTTATTAGTTTAGGAGTTCCTTTAGGGTTAACATAATAGATCTTAGATATGGTAGGCATTGCTGATTGGGGAACTTTTAAAATTTCCAGCAAATACTCCTTGAACATATCATACGGAGAAATCAGATCTATCTTTGGAAAATTTATGATTCTGAGGTTTAGGTATTTAAATGAATTTTCCAATACCTCTAATTTTTTATCATAAATAATCTCCGCTCTGGCAAATTTCTGTTGCCATATTTCTAAATTATCAAGTCGTTTTTCAGTTTGTTGACACTTTACATTCAAATTAGACACCAATACTTCGGTATTCTTAAATCGAGAGTTAGAGTCCATTGTTATCATAGTCAAATTTGTTACTGCAGACTCCAGCGCTTTTATTGCATCCCAAAGTGTGTCCATTGTAATCACATTAGGTTTTACCAAATTCAACGAGGTATTTTCTGGTATTCTTGATTCCATTCCCCCCACAGTGACCGAGATTCCTGCTCCATTCTTATGTATATCATTTGAAATTTTTGAATTTTCAAGAAAATTTTGAGTAGGTGGAGGAGGAGTACTAGGGGCACCGGGACTTAAAGTTGTTTCAGTCAGGGAGGGTAGAGTATGCTCTATTCCTACTCCTCCAGCGATCTGTTCTACCGGTTCCAAACTTGCTGTAGGGGCAAAAAAAGCTGGTATCCTAGGCTGTGAAGAAGCTAGTACAGGGGATTTATTTATTTATTTTTGGTTTTTATATACCGGAAGTTCCTGTATACAATACATATCACTCCGGTTCACATTTAACAGAAATAACTATTGCCGGGGAGGCGGTTTACATGGAACATATCGAATTAGAGTCAGGGATGATGTTGACATCTCCCTGACTCTAGCCTTCCGCTTCATATGAGGCATTGAGTCAGAGGTAATGATTCAATTGCTTAGGAATAGCTTCTTTAACCCAACTTACTTAATAATTAACAATTACTTCATGAGTGGAGGCTGAGAGAGAGAGCAATTGCTTCAGTATTACTCACTTTTGCCGAATTTGTGCGCTTCTAGGTCCAATTTTAATATCCAAGGGTATCCAAACATGAGACTAGGCCGCGCGCCCCTTTGGCGCGCGCGGCTTCGGCGACGCGCCGGCGACGTCGACGCGCCACAGGGCGTCAGATTTTATTGAAAGCCGGAAGTCCCGCCTCCTTGACATCAGCGATAGGGAAGTCCTCTGCCGCAGGTGTTCTCACACTTGAAGAGCTCAGTCCAGCAAGAAATAAACGGAATTTCAACAAGGTAATATGTAAAGCCCTCGGCAGTGCACCCTCTCACCTCCACCTCCTCAGCCTTATTTTTAATCTTAGGTCTGACAGTTATCTATTTTTCAATATTTTTTTCAATATATGCTGTGCAAAAGTTCAACTTAGCTTTAGTGTAAAACGCTGTCTTTTTTCAATGACACGGGTCCATGATTCGAACAGCCCAGTTCTTTATCAAGGGCTCAATGCGGGGACGCCATGTTATACGATCACTGAATTCACCTACAACACTGTTATTGAGCCCTTGATAAAGAACTGGGCTGTTTGAAACATGGACCTGTGTCTTTGAAAAAAAGACAGCGTTTTACACTAAAGCTAAGTTGAACCTTTGCACAGCATATATTGAAAAAAATATTGAAAAATAGATAACTGTCAGACCTATGATTAAAAATAAGGCTGAGATACAAAGTTATCACTGTTCGATGAAGCCTATTATGATGGTCCTTTAACACAGTAAGCGTCTGTGACTAAGCTGTTCCATAGGTACTTTTGCTAATTCGGCTGCTCTATATGATTTTCTGCCACCGTCCTTTGCTCATCAAACAGACGGGGTTACCTGATTAACACACTGACACTCTTACCATTGCCATGTTTTGCACAACTGAATTTGCTATGCAGAGATTTGCCCCTTTGCACACCAATACATAGACCCCCCGTGTACAGCAGCCTTGTAGAGCCTGAGCCCAAGGCTCCAGCGTCAGGCATGGTTTTACTAACACATCCTATTTTTCACCAGTCCCTACCACTCCCTCAGAGATCCCCAACGCTTGCCCCCATGCTTTCCTGAATTCAGTTACTGTTCTCGTCTCCACCACCTTCATGGGGAGAATGTTCCCAGCATCCACCACCCTCTCGGTAAATAAAGATTTCTTTTGATTACTTCCGAGTCTGTCCCCTTTCACCCCCCATCCCATACCGAACCGGCTCAGTGTCATTCAAGGGTGCGCTCATGGGGGTCATAAAGCGCGGAGCAGATGCTCTGTGCATTTAAACAGAGATGCCGCGAGCCTCTTTTGCCCAGTAAAATGTCCATTAGCTGCCACAGAATGCGACCGATGGCTTTCCTCTCTCAGATACAGAACATCCCTTTGCAGCGGGAAGAGAATGAGCCACTCGCCCACTGAGCTTGGGACCAGCAGGCACGCTGCCTCCCGAGATCCCCATCCCACCGGGCCTGGAAACGAAAAGCTCAGGGAGAGTTTGAAAGGGCTCCAGCATCAAAACCGCGCACATACAAAGAAGCGCGCTATTGTTTCAATGTCTGAAACCAAAGCTGAAAAAAAAAAAAAAACCCCCAACTCTGAGAGTTTAACAACTCAGCGTTACAGGTTGCTCTCGCAGGGCTGGGTTGGTGGAGGGATCTGGGTTCACTTCTCAGGCCAGGACTCTGGATACTGTGGAGGGAGATGAGAGAAGGAAGACATCGTCATCATGCAGTGGCGACCCCTACTGGCAAAAAAAAAAAAAAAAAGTTAGGGCACATGACTTCAGGGTCCTGGAAAGAGTCCTGGTGTGTGGGCAGTCAGCTGTACTGAAGGGATATAAAAGAGGGAAAAAAAATCCCTTGACAGTTGCAAATTAAGGCTCATGGCACCAGAACCTGGAGCAGCAGGAGGAGGAATCTTCTAGGCCAAAAAAAAACAAAACACAAAACAAAACCAGATGCTCAGCTTTGAGCCAGGAGAAGGTGAATTTAAGCTCCCAGCAGACCTGAAACTAGCTCAGGATGAAAAGGGGCTCCTAACAGAGTGCCAGAGCTGTGACAGGAACCAAGACTGCCTCCCTTGTGTGCAGCAATGCCAGTGCTCAAGGCCTCACGGGGCGCTGGTATTCCTGGCAAGCATCTTTCAAAGGCAGCAGGGCTCCTAACCGGCTGGCATCCCGTCTGGCCGAACCTGCTGCTTCCCCCCCAGGCTGCTGAGCTCTGCCAGCAGGCTCCCTCTTCAGCTCCCTTAAGCCTGCTCGCTGCTCCAGGAACAGTGCAGGTGCATTAAAGAAGGCACAGGCTGTTCCATGAAAGAAGTCTGCCGCCAAATTATCGGGCAGAACAAACAGTGATCAAAGCTCATCCAGCCCAAGTACAGGCGCTGGCACCCACCGCGGTGATGCGTTAACCACCATAGGTTCAGCTCACAGCCCCCCCATCCACCCCTTCTGCTTCCAAGACACGGAGGCACCCAGGCCGCAGGAGCTGTTTACCATCCTTAAAAAAGTCACGGAAACCCGAAACCGAGTTGACGGTCAAAGAGGATAAAATAACATTTGGTACAGAACATGACGCGCCTAAAAATAGATCCAAACACCGGCTAAAAGTGGCTCAGTATTTATTTATTTTTTTAATTTCTTTTCCAAGTCCCCTTGTCCTGCCTACGCACATCCAAAACAAAAGCAAACTACTGGATTTTGTGCGTAACAGTTTAATAATTTTAAAAAAAGAAGAAAAAAAAGTTCTGCTTATATACAGTTCTCTCTCATTCTCTTTATTTTCCATGCCGTGGAGATAAAATAATACACACTATTCTATTTAACAATGAGTTTATATAGGAGTTCCAGCCCTGATGTGGCAATACTGAAGTCTTCAAAGGCTGCGCTGGATTTATTTGGCCAATAAACAAAGCATCTACAGATAATGGTGAACTGGAGCTCTACAGATCAAACCAGTCTCTTCTTATATATGACGTGAGAAACAGTTCACATGCTACTTCTGAAGAGAGCTTTTACGTTCAGCTGATTAAAAAATAAATAAAAGTTCTCTACTCCTACCACTAGTGCTACAAGAGGTGAGCGGCGCAATACAGCCACACATAAGAGACAGTCCCTGCTCCGTGGAGCTTACGCCGTCAAGACTTCTCCCAAACGAGAAGAGATTTATTCATGACGGAGGACTGGTCAGCCTGGAAGGTCACATTTGCCAACAATTTGCGTTTCAAGACAGTGTTGCTGACAGCAGATCGCAAAACACGACTTCCAGCTCCCTTAAACCCGATATTCCTCCCACTGGCCAAACCGCCAACCAATTCATACATCTCAAAAGCCAATAAGGGAAATTCTCAGGAGCAATCTAGTTGGGTACATAAGTAGCTCCCCTCATCCAGAATCTCCTGGGTGAAAGCTGATCTTCTCCGCAAGACTAGAAGCACGTGTGCATTTTCACGCCGTGTGTACTTTCAGCTGGATTTGAAAAAACAGAGACGCTTAGATGGGGGCGAACACTCGCATACATTTGGATTTCCAAAAATGCTGTTTTGCCCCACCTTCTGCCAGCTGTCCAACAGCAGATACAAGCCTTACGGACTCTTTGTGTGCAAAGATCTTTGGCCAATTCCAAGAATTCACTCTATGGTAGGCGTGTACCAACGTGTCTGTGTGCCTTGCAACAACGTGGGCTTCTGGAAATCCCCCTGCCAGTGTTCAATATACATGCACGCCGCATCAAACCCTACTGAGGTTGTGTCACGAATACATTTCTTACAATGGGAAGAAGCCTTTGGTGTGCTGCTCCTGACTGCACAGGCTTTGCCTAGGGAGGTTTTTGAGGCCCTTACAACCCTTGTGCTTCTGGACACCATGAAAGCTTGCATGGCAAGGAACACGGCTCAATTCCAGAAGTATCGTGACCTCAAAGGATCCAAAAAACAGATTAAAATAGTAATAAGTAAATAAATTGAAAAAGTAGTCAGCCTGTGGTAGAACCCCTTCCCCAAAAAAACCTCAATTAACACAGAGAGTAACCAGCGACCCTTCTGAAAGGTCCTCCATGGGCCTTCCGCCAACTCTGGTGTTAACAGTAAAGAGATCGAAAGCTGCAAGAAAGGAAGAAGCAACTACATACAGCAGGGACTGTACAGTCCTCTTTGCCAGCTCGCATTTCCTAAATGTTGGGTTTTTCAGAGCAGTCCAGGATGGCCTGGCTTGCTGCACACAAGTTCAATGTCATGTCTCATGACACTTGATTAAAAAGCTGTCCCTCCTCAAATTAATCCCATCTACCTTACATTTTCTCAGTCTTGGCCTTGCTGTCTTAACTCAGAGCCTCTTGCTGGTTTTGTTGTGTCCTGTCTTGATAAGATTGTCAGCTCCTGTCTTTTATGGGGGAGGGGGATCCTCTGCATATAAAACGCCGTCTCACACACAGAAGTGACCTTTTACATTTTACAAGAATTGCCTGCCCGATACACGGGTAACGCCGTGCTCACACCTTAGGTTTCTCTGGACTGAGTGGGGGGTGTTCTGGGAGTGGAGCTGGGGAGGGGTTTACCTGGATTTCTTTCTAAAATTCAACCACACGAGCGCAAATTTTCAGGAAAAAAAAATATTTGTATTCAGCAAATAGCAGGTGTAAACCTGTAAGTGGAAATTTGGCAGGATGAAATTTCAAAGCAGATGTGTGCATACTTACTTGTGGCATAAGTTGTGCAACGAAATTTACCCTCTGAACAATGCTGTGTACATCTGGGGTGCACTATATACAATCACAAGAAGCTAAGTTTTGCCATGCTGGGGCAAGACCAAAGGACCATGAAGCCCAGTATCGGCTAATCCAGGTCACAAGTACCTGGCAGGACCCCAAAAGGTTGATCGATTCCTTGCCGCTTATCCCAAGGATAAGCAGTGGATTTCTGAAACTCTGCCCTAATAATGGTTTATGGACTTTATCCAAACCTTTTTGAAATGCAACTACTCTAACAACTTTTACATCTTCCAGCAATGAATTCCAGAATCTAATTTTGCACCGAGTGAAAAAGTATTTTCTCCTATTTGTCTGAAATGCATCACCCAGTAACTTCATTGCTTTTCCCCTGGTCTTTGTAAATTTTGAAAGTGTAAACAACCAATTAATGTTTATTCATTCTACTCTACTCATTATTTTATAGACCCCTATCATGTCTCCCCTCAGCTGCCTCTTCTCCAAGCCGAAGAGTCCTAACCTCTTTAGCCTTTCCTCTTAGGGGAATCGTTCCATCCCCTTCATCTTCGTGGTCACCCTTCTCTGTACCTTTTCTAACTCTGCTGTATCTTTCTTGAGATGTGGAGACCAGAACTGCCCACAATACTCAAGATGAGGTTGCACCTTGGAGCGATACAGAAGCATTATGATATTCTCTGTTTTATTCTCCATTCCTGTCCTAATAATCCCTAGCATTCTATTTTGTTCCCTGGCTGCCACTGGACACTGGGCAGAGGATTTCAATATGTTCACGGTGATGGCTGGATGGCAACTGCCAGTGAGGAACCCTGCATTGTGCAGCTATAATTTGGGTTGCTTTTCTCTGCATGCATCGCTTTGCACTTGCCCTCTTTAAATGCCATCTGCCATTTGGATGCCCAGTCTTTGAATAATTTTGTATTATCAGCAAATTGCACCATCTCACTTGTTATTCCCATTCCCAGGTCATTTACAAATATGTTAAAACAGCAGTGGGACCAACATAGATCCCTGGGGCACTCCACTGGTCACCTTTCTCCAGTGAGAAAATTGACCATTTAGTCCTATTCTCTGTTTTCTATCTTTTAACCAGTTCTCATTCCACAATAGAATATTGCTTTTTCTATCCCAGGACTTTTTAATTCCTCAAGAGTTTCTTGTGAGGTATTTTGTCAAATGCTTTCTGAAAATCCAGATACACTATATCAGCTGGCTCACCTTTATCCGCGTGTTTATTCTCAACTTAAAAAAATGTAGCAAATTGGTGAGGCAAGACTTCCTTTGGCCAAATCCCTGTTGATTTTATCCGATTGAAATTTGTCTATCTATATGCTCAATAATGTTGTTCTTTAGAATAGTTTCAACCATTTTTCCAGGCACTGACATCAGCTTACCAGTCTGTAGTTTCCTAAATCACTTCTGGAACCCTTTTTAAAAACTGGTGTACATTGGCCACCCTCCAATCTTTAGGTACTGTAGCTGATTTTAAATGATAGATTACAATTAATAATAATCGGTCTGCAATGTCATTTTTCAATTCTTTGGGACATAACCCATCCAGTCCAGGTGATTTACTACTCTTCAGTTTGCCAATTTGCCCTATTATATCTTCTAAGTTTACTGAGATTTATTTCCTCTGAATCATCACCTTTAAATATCACTTCTGGCATGGGTATTTCTCTTATATCTTCTTCAGTAAAAAGTGAAGCAAGAAATCATTTACTCCTCTTATTGCATTTTTACCCCTCAATCATCTAATGGTCCAACTGATTCCCTCACATGCTTTTTGCTTCAAAAGTACCTGAAAAAGTTTTATTATGAAATTTTGCTTCTTCAGCAAGCTTCTTTTCAAATCCTGTCTTAGCCTTCTTATCAATGTTTTGCATCTAACTTGCCAGTTCTTATGCTGTTTCTTGTTTTCTTCATTTGGATCCCTTTTACATTTTTTGAAAGATGTTCTTTTTGCTATAATAGCCTCTCTCACATCACCTTTAAAACATGCTGGCAGACTTTTGGCCTTCCTTCCACCTTTTTTAACGCATCTGGTCTGGGCTTCCAAGATGATGTTCTTGAACAGCACCCATGCTGGATGTAAAGTCTTAACCTTTACCGTTGCTCCTTTCACCTTTTCCCCCCAAACCATTTTTCTCATAATTTCCCTTTTGAAAAATAAATGCGATTGCAGTAGATTTCCTTAATGTTCTGCCTCCAGTTATCAAGCCAAATTTGATCATGTTACGATCACTATTATCAAGTGGCCCCCAACATTACTACATCTCGAACCAAATCACGAGTTCCACTAAGGATTAGGTTTAAAATAACTCCCCCTCTTGTTGGTTCTTGTGTCAGCTGCTCCATGAAGCAGTCATTTATTTCATCTAGAAATTTTACTTCCTTGCATGGTCTGATGTGACATTTACCCAGCCAGTACTGGGGTAATTGAAATCACCCCTTATTACTGTGTTGCTAATTTTCTTAGCTTCCCTAATTTCTGTTAGCATTTCATGGTCTGTTAGTTCATTTTGCTCAGGTGAACAGTAATACAACCCCACTGCTATTTTATTCCCCCTGTCACCTGGAATTTCTATCCATAAAGATTCAACATTGCATTTTGTTACCTGCAGAACTTTTATCTTGACTCTATGCCCTCTTTAACATTTAGCGCCATCCCTCCACCAACTTGGTCCATCCTATCATTTCGGTATAATTTGTACCCTGGTATCAGTATCCCATTGGATATCCTCCTTCCACCAGGTCTCTGAGATGCCAGTTATTATCTACCTCATCACCCAGTGCTATGCACTAACTCTCCCATCTTATTTTTTAGACTTCTAGCATTTGAATGCAGACATTTAAAGAATGTTTTTTGTTTGCATTAACGGCCTGCTCATCAGTTGACAGGGGTGATCTGGAATCTTTCTGCTCTGTCTGTTCTTTACTTAAAGGCCGCAGGGTTAATAAGGATAAGGGCAAAGCGCTTCGCTGGAGTTTTGCCGATTATATTGGGGATGCATATATACCTTTGGACAAATTCTCAAGGGCTGGGAACGTTAGAAGCACCAGCAAAGTGCACGAGACTTGGAAGATACGCGATGAAGAAGGGGCAAGCAAGAGAAGAAAGGAAGACAAAAAAGAAAAAAAAATAGAAAAAAGCTTACAAAAAAACCCAAAAAGTAGTTTTTAGGACTGCTGCCCTCCTCCCCTCCCCCCCCAAAAAGAAAACTAACAAGAACACAGCACTGAAGCGTCTTCCAACAAATTCTGAAATTCATGCGCCAATAGTCCTCCCGCTCCCCTTTTACCTAGATATGGAGCCCGAGATAAGAACAGCCAAGGCCAAATCCTGACACGTTATTCCACAGTGAAGTTAGCATTCTCTGCTGTGTGCCAAAGCCTCGGCTGACTGCAGAGAGACTGCCTTCCTATTCTGCAACAGTGTTTTTGCCAGTTGTATTCCTCGAAGCTTCCTCCATGGTTTGCAGAATGTAACGCTGGGGCGACATTCCCACTTCAGAAAGGGGCTCCTCACTGCTTCTTTGAGCTGCTTTTGGTTCAGATGTTGTCAAATGCAAGACGAAGAGAAATGGATTCCTTCACTTTGTGCTGGTTCTACACTTCTCCAGCTATTTAAAAATAACCAACCTGTGAGCTGGCGGCATGGAGGGGATCCCCTTATCCAGTGGGGCCTGTGACAGTTGCCGTTACAGGGGCAGTTCCTTCTGGCCCACCAGCAACACTGATGTTGCACCTCTGACCCTTCCAACCCTGTGGCCAGCAAGGGTCATCTGTGCCATCCGGGCATGCCATCTTTTGGGGGGGGGGGGGGGGGGGGGAAAAGGAGGCAACAGACACCTCGGAGAGTTTAAAAAAGGGAAAAGGAAAAAAAAATGTAAAAAGAGGTTACAGACTTCTCTCTGTGACTTTGAATCTTCCACTCATTGTGCCACCACAATCTCTGCAAGCAACTTTTCATATTACAATGCCCGGGGATTCCCCCTTACAAAAATTAAAAAAAAAAAAAAAAAAGCCAGAACAATGCACTACTTTGTTATCTGTCGTCATATTTCATCATTTACATTTTCTAATATGTAGAAATGTGACATGCTCTATACAGGAAGCAGAGAATGGAATTGCTGCTGTCAGAGTATCAATGACCTTGATTATATATGATAAAATGATTTATGGGAGGGGATGGAGCTGCTGATGCAGCTCCATTCCCCTTTTTAAATCTTCAATGATATCTGCTGCCTCCTTTACCCCCCCCCCCCCTCCCCAAAAGATGGCATACCCACATGGCACAGATGACCCTTGCTGGCCACAGGGCTGGAAGGGCACCTCCTCAGAGGTGCATCATCAGTGTTGCTGTGGGTCAGAAGGAACTGCCCCTGTAATGGCAACAGTCTTCCCTCTGCCCCTTGGGCCAGCATGTCCAGGATCAACAGGCCCCACTGGATAAGGGGGACCACCTCATGCTACAGCACAGAATGCAGATGCAGAGAGGAGCATTAAAAAATGGTTCCTTTAGCCACATAGCAGTAGCTGTATTCACTAGTTCCTTTCTAGTGGCCACTTAGAAATTATCAGATGCTTTTTACAGCATATCTATATATATACACACATATCTAGGGAGCTTCAGAGTTCTCCACTGCAGAAGGTGTAAAATGAGCTATTTCAGAGCCAGCTAAGTAGGAGGCAAGCTGGAAGAACAGGGCAGTCTCTTGTCAATACTCCATAGCAATTAACTTTATCAAAAACACTACTTGATCTCTACTGCAGTGAAATGTCAGCAACAAAGTCCATGATCTGGAAAAGCTTGGCCAACGCAACAGAAATAAACCAAGACTTATTCAAACACTGGCCTGGGAGAGGCTGAATGTGTTAGATCTTAGACACTAAGGAGGGTCAGGCTTGGCTAGTACCTGGATGAGAGAGCCACTAGAAGACCGGGTGCTGTAGGGTACAGAAGGCAATGGCAGTATTCTGCCTCGTAAAGGCCACAGGCACTGTGGTGGGGCCATGATCACCCAACCCTCGACACTCAGAAATGGGAACAAACAGGATAAGAAAGACACCATTTCCTCTGTTCCTTGTCCATGGAGGATGATGTCAGGGCACAAAGTGTTCTAGAGGGTCTCGAATCAGGCTCTGCCCAGTCAGAAGCTGGGTGCCTTGCATGTAGAGCCACAAAGCAGCTCAGGTGGAGGCAGGATCAGACAGTGGTTAGCCTGCGCCTGAGGATCTGGATTGCTTTGATGGGTCCAAAAGGGGGTGATTGGTCCTCGCTGCCAGAACATCCAGGTGTTCCTGAGGACCAAAATGAAGTTAGTCTGTCAGGGTTGTAGAAGATCGATAACTAGATTAACTGATCTGGAATGGATCTTGCACAGAGTTTGTGTTCTCTCTATGCTGAAGAGAAATATAAGTCACATTGCTGTTTTGTTTCACCATTGAATAAACCGATGCATGTGCTCTGATCTGCAGCGGACTCAAGCTGCAGGGAAGCCCTCAATGTTATGGCCGCCAGCCGTGGTGGTCTGCGACCAGGGTTGGGCACTCACCTGTGCCATCGGGCAGCTCCGGAAGTGCCTGCAGGAGCAGGCAGCGGCCTCCGATGCTCTCCTCGCTGCCGTTGCCGCCACTGAATCCTGGCCGTGTTGTCGGCCTGCCTTTCTGCTGACTTCTCCTCCGCCGGGCCTCCTAGAGACGCGCACGTGGCCTGCTGACTGGATTTAAAGGGGCCACGACAGGGAATGGTCTTGGCCCCTTCCTGGGACTTCTTCCTGGTTTCCTGTATTTAAGGCAAGGTCTGCTCCTCAGAACTTGCCTTGGTGTCTTGGCTTCTGGTCTGGTGTTGTTCCTGAGCTCCGAGTTCCTGTTCCTGCCTTGTTCCTGTTCTCCTTGGTCCCAGCTCCTGCTTCTCTTCTTGTTGAACGAATTCTTCTAGCTTCGACCCTTGGACCGGCTTCTGACCCTCTTTCCGGCCTCGACCCCTGGACTTGCTTACGAACTGCTAGAGGCGCCTGCGTCCAGACCTTTCTCCTGTCCTCAGGGTTTCACCCAAGTCCAAGCGGCCCGGGTCCCTATGGGCTCCACCCAGGGGATCGCGGCCTTCCAGTAGTGAAGTGCCTGTTGGCTCCTGTTTTATCTGGCCTCACCTTCCGACGGTAGTGACCTAAGTGGGTTTTCTCTCTCAGGTAGCTCCAACTCTACCTCTGACAAAGGGTCCACTTTCTGATCCATAACACTCAACCTGACAGGTGAGGACCGAATGTTCGACGTTCTTGCTCACAAGTCTCAAATTTGTTCTAAGTCGGAGCCTTTATGTGGATGTTACTGTGCGTCCCATATCTCAATGTATTGCTTCTCTGCCTGTGGAGACTATTTTTACAGAGTCCAGCCCATTTTCCGCTGCTGTGCTAGTCGATTATAACTCTGGAGCAAATTCAGATCTTTTTTGACAAATGCGTAATTCCCGCCATAATCACGTGGCATTTAAAACTCCAGTACACCCCGGCGAGTTTCAGCTAGTGATCCAGACTATCTCAAGAGGTCCGGCTCTTCCGGAAAAATCTCAAAAAGAAATAGGAGCGAGGCTGGTCACTCTTTCTCTGCAGTTTGCTGACGACCAAATCCCTATTTCACAGACAGCCTGAAACCATGGCATCACTTTCGATTCCCCAGATAAGACAGATAGTAATTAACAGTTCATTCTACGAACTTAAAATGTTAGGTCAGTTGAAGCCTCTACTAGGATCCACCACTTTTCATGCAGTACCACAAGCTTTATCTTTCCATCAGTAATTATTGTAATGCCCTTTATTTTGGACTACCTCAAGCTGTTATCAGACTGCTACAAACCCTTCAGAGCTGAGCAGCCTGCCTTCTCACTGGTACACCAGTCCGTGACCGAAATCACTCCCATCTCGAGAGGGCTACGCTGGCTCCCTAAATACAAAACGTGGCTGCCGTAAGTCATAATTGACGTCGTCATGTGGTGCCGTCTGCGTGGCTTCCCTGCACCGCAGCTCGCACTCTCTGGTCTGCTGGTCATTCCCTCTCCCAGGGTGGCCAGGCTATCAACGAGCCGGATAAGGCTCCTTCCCCATCTCCCAGCCCACTTTACTGAATTCCCCTCCTTTATCCCAGCGGAAAATCCTGAAAACCCCCTTCTGTCACGAGGCTTTCAGTGGCTGGAGCTCAGTTACTTGCTCCGCTTTTGGTTTTTAATGGTTTGGTTTTTTTTAATGCTCTTTTTGTTAGCATTTAGCTAATACAGAAGAAGAAAGAAAAACATTCATTATTCATGGACATATAGCAAAGAAAGTGCCAAATACAAAGTAAACATATTTAAAATATTAACCCAAGTCCACATTTAGGAGAAACAATGAAATTATTAAATGTACTTATGCAGCAAATAGCCATGTAAGCTATACGGACAATACACAAAGATATAAGTGCAGATATTGTCTCCCTGTATTCTAACATACCTCAAGATGAGGCTTTGACTATTATTGAACGTACTTTAAAGCTCTGTACTGACACTCCCAGAATCCCTACTGACCTTTTTGACTAAGCTAGCACAGTTGGCTCTAACAAAAAATTATTTTCTTTTTGATTGTAAATTCTTTCAACAGATAAAGGGCACAGCCATGGGCGCCACCCATGGCTCCCAGTTTGGCATGCCTATATGTTTCAGACTTTGAGGAACAATTTGTTTACCCGTCTGCTTGGTTTACACGTGTGCACCTATGGTTACGCTATATAGATGATGTCTTTTAGGTTTGGTTAGGTACAGATACACAATTCTTTCTTTTCTTGGACTGGCTTAATAATTGTAATCCTAATCTTCAATTCAATTATAATATTCATTCAAACCAAATTTCATTTTTGGATATCCTAATCTCATTGGATTTTGATGGTTTTACTACCTCTATTTAGCGTAAAGAAACTGATCATAATACCTTATTGACTTTTGATAGTTTTCACCCACGAGTCTTAAAAAATAATATTCCCATTGGTCGGTTTCTGAGACTGCGTCGGCTCTATTCTTCCAGAACGGAGTTTGTGACACAAGCTAAGCAGATGTTCTCTCGGTTCAGAGAGAGGGGGTACCCTACCAAAGTCTTGAAGAGAGCATTTAAACGAGCATTATATGTGAACCGAGATCTTTGGTTTCTGCAACAAGAACGCTCTACTTATGGTTCTGCTAATTGTATTCTTCCTTTTTCTAATCGTAGTTGTCCGATTAGTAAAATCATTCGCAAGCTTTGGTTTTCACTTTCTTTAAATCACTCTTTTAATAGTTCCCTCTGTTTCACTTTCCGTCGTGGTAAAAATCTTCGTGATTTATTAGTACATTCTGAACATGGTTCAAACATTACACAACCCTATTTCCCCAGTATTCATAAGCAATGTGGTCACTGTTCTGTATGTCCGCTTGCATTGACTATGTCCTTTTCTACTCATCCTAATTCTAAAAAAACTTTTTCTTTACGTGGTATTTCTGACTGTACCTCGTTGGGGGTGATTTATGTTATTACTTGTCCATGCCAAAAATTATATTTAGGCAAGACAACACGCATGATTAAGACATGCATTATAGAACATTGTTCTAATATTAGAAACCTTCGTGAAAATGCTCCTCTAGTTAACCATCGGACTGCTTTCTCTCATTCTTTATTGGATATCAAATTTTTTGTTATTGATGTCATTCTACCTTCTCACCAGGGGGGTAATTTTTCTGAACTTCTAATCCAAATTCCAAAGGCCAAAACCTACCAACATAAATCCTTGAGACTCAGAGCCTTCTCATCAGCAGGTCCAGCTCTCTGGAACTCGATCCCACCTGATTTGAGACAAGAGCCATGCTCTTTAACATTTAGGAAAAGACTAAAAACTTGGCTTTTCAAAAAAGCATTTCCAAGCCTTGAATAAAACCTCCTCTCACTAGCACTAACTCGTATGCAATAATGGAATGTAAACACGAATCAACCAACCTCAAACCCTCTCTCACTAATTCCTGCTGAATATTTATCATACTATTACCATTCACAACTGTCATTTATTCATTTGATTACCTATGTACCGTTTCATAGTCTTATTTTTTCACTTGCTATTCTAATGTATCAATAGGCTGAAATGTAAATATTGTGCTGTTCAATTTCTCCCCTTCCATCCCAAGTTTATTTTCCTTGTTTTTTGTAACTTTCCCTCTCCCTTTTTCTGATTCACTGTATTTAAAGTTCAAGGTTCTTATTGAAAATATTGTTTTTTACGTTACGTTATGCTTTACACTCCTTGTTATTTGTAAACCGGGTTGATGTGATGCCTATCATGAAACTCGGTATAACAAAAACAATAAATAAATAAATAAATAATCCGGAAGGAGCAGAAGTGGATCCACACTTTAAATAGTATGTCTCCATCTGGTTTGAACAATGAAATAGAGTGGAGTTTTTTCACCTAAGTCTTGCTTGATCTGATTGGCTAACCTTTCTCTCATTGTCATTTGAGTGTTGCGCTATTGCTTGACAGCGTCCAAATTTCCTGTAGCATCTTATGTTTCTGTACTATGACGTTACTGGTTTATTCTGTCTTTTTCATTTTGATTGTTCGCACCATTTTTTGACAGCATTTAAAGCCCTCTTATGCCAAAGTCTTTGTGTTATGCTATGATTGGTTAAATTTCTCGCTGCTCATTGGCTGATGTTTTTCGCGCCAATTTGACAGCGTTTAAAGTTCCTTCGCTCCTCACACTTGTGCGCTCCCTGTAAACTTACAGCAGTATAAGGTATGTTGTTTCTGTTGTGTATGAATTCGGTTTTTACTCAGGTGTTAGTCACAACTATATTATAATATTTATTTATTTAACATGTTTTGTATACCATATATTGGGTTTTGCCATCATAATGGTTTACAGGGCAGGAAAATTAGGAGAGTAACAATAGAGTTTTAACAAAGAATTTCAAAGATAAAGTTGAGTAACATTGGGGGATTGATGGGGGGTAAGTTTATATAGGTAAAAAAAGTTCTTAGATGTCTATTGTAGAGTTTGAGGATTTATTGATCCATCATGGGTTGATCGGGCGGTGTTTCTGTTTTCTTTTGAGTTGATTGATTGTTGTTTATTTGTTTTCAGTGTACTGAAAAGAATCATTGTCCCTCCCGACGCAGCCTTACGGCGAAACACGGGGTCTGTGTCGGGGGACCCTTACAAGAATTTATATATATATATAGTGGAATTTACCATTTTTGAAATTGTGAAACTTTATAAATGAAACTTTATAGATGGACGAATAAAAGTTTTCTGCACTTACATTTTTGTGTATTGCCGTTGAGTGCAGCTACAGCTCTGCTTTGTTTTTTGTAGCTATACGGACAAGACACATGCATTAACACGACTACCACACTACACATTTACCTCAACTTTATCTAAAGGATAAAGTTTCCAAATGTGATGAGTCCAGTTATCCTAATAAACGACAATGCATTTACAGGGAAATTTAAGGAAATAGGTTGCACCCAGCGAGAGTACTTTCGGCTTGAGTTGTCAAAAGGCTCTTTTCAACTGGGTCTCCCTTGCTACATCAGGAAGTATTGATACCTTTCGTCCACAAAACATTGAATTCTTATTTCTGAAATAGCTTCTCAAAATTAATTCCTTGTCCGACTCCAGAGTAGAGGAAATCACCACTGTTACCCTAGTGGAAATTCTATCTTATGAACCTTATTTATTTATGTGTGTGTTTTATATACCGTCATTCCATGTGAAAAATCACTAGTTCATAACGTGTACAGGTTTGACATTCATAAATAAATACTGAAAAGTTGAGGTAGGTATAAGGACAGGTAGTAAAACTAGGGAAACATTTAGAGACAGAGGGTGCGTATCAAGGCCAGGTACAATTAAGGAAAGACATAACCGGTTAGGATGGGGGAATTGTTCAGGACATTTCTGGTTATCAGACTCATGACGAACTGGAGTTTTCTGTCAGTAGGCATTAGTGAATAGCCATGTTTTTAACTCACTCTTACATTTTTTAAAGTCTGTTATTGTTCGCAGGTCCTCTGGCTTGGAGTTCCATAGTTTTGGGCCACAACTGATATCACCCTTTGTCTTGTTTGTGTTAGAGTTTCTAATGGTCGGGATTTCCAGGAGGCCTTTGTTTTGTGATCTGAGCTAGAACATATAGGGGTAGATCTTTAAAAAATACGCGATCGCGTACTTTTGTTCGCGCACCAGGCGCGAACAAAAGTACGCTGGATTTTATAAGATACGCATGTAGTCGCACGTATCTTATAAAATCCGGGGTCGGCGCGCGCAAGGGGGTGCACATTTGCGCAACCTGCGCGCGCAGAGCCCAGCGGCGCTGCCTGTTCCCTCGGAGGCCGCTCCGATTTCGGAGCGGCCTCGAAGGGAACTTTCCTTCGCCCTCCCCCCACTTCCCCTACCTAACCCACCCCCCAGGCCCTATCTAAAACCCCCCACCTGCGGCTGGTGTGCGCAGGCGTAACTTTGCGCGCGCCGGCCGGCAGCCCCGCTCCGTCCTCCGGTCCCAGGGGCTGGTGCGGAGGCCTCGACCACGCCCCCGGGCCCGCCCCCGAAACGCCGCGGCATTTCAGGAACGCCCCCGGACACGCCCCCTCCCGCCCCTTTTCGAAAGCCCCGGGACTTACGCGCGTCCCGGGGCTTTACGCGCGCTGGCGGCCTATGCAAAATAGGCCGCCAGCGCACGCAGGCCTTTTAAAATCCGCCCCATAGTGTACCTTCCCCATCTGCAAGATTTCTTTTCATCTCAGGTACATAAAAAAACCAGGGAGAAAGCTGAATCTCTTTTCCAAATTCAAACTTCAATGTTTCATGAAAATATCTTTTAAATAGCTCCTTAGGCAATATTAATCTCAAATCTGGGAAATTCAACAACCTTACATTTTTTTTTTTTTATCTCAGACGATTTTCCAATACATGAATAAATAAATAATAAATTAGAGGTATTTAACAGTTTTTCTATACTGATATTAGTAGATACATCATATCGGTTTACATCAAACAAAAGATGGAAAATACATAGAACGGGGCGCGGGATAACAAGTGGCAAGAGGGGAACTGCATTCAAGGAGGAAGGCTGTTGCTGAGGCTTGTAAATTAGCAACCTTACTAGGTAACAAGGGAATTTGAGATTCAACTTGTTCCTATTTAGACCTCAAGTCAGACAATTTCTCCACAGTTTCAGCAGAAAAATCACATGGTTGCTTGACCGTTTGTAGCAGAGATGTCTCGGTTCTCAGACAATCCTTCACATGTCTCTGAGCTCAGAATCAATCCTGCCAACACCCAATACAGCTAGGTCACGTGGAGGGGTCACTGCCACCGGGTCCAACAGAGCCATGCTCAGCGGTAGATGCTGACGGACCAACTTGTTGCTCGCTTGCAGGAACAGGAGAGGAGCTAGGAACTCGTGCAGGACAGCCGGTTCTTAAGACGCCAAAAACACTAGATTCCCCGGGGACTAGGTCAGTCAGAAGAGTCCTCTCACTGCTCCCTTCAGGGAGAGGTAGGGGGGGGGGTTACAATCCATAGGACTGAGAGAAACACCTGAGATATCCCCTCTAAGATTACTCACCAGAAGGGTACTCAGGTGGAGGAAGGTTGTCCATAGGTCCTCTCATTACCTGTGGAGTAACTGAGGAAGGAAAATCCTTTCCTTTTCTCTTCCTTCCCATGGCATCAAAGAGCCAAAAAGACAAGCAGCACAAGGGGAGAGCCCAGCACAAGGGGGAGAGCCCAGCACAAGGGGAGAGCCCAGCACAAGGGGGAGAGCCCAGCACAAGGGGCGAGCCCAGCACAAGGGGGCGAGCCCAGCACAAGGGGGAGAGCCCAGCACAAGGGGAGAGCCCAGCACAAGGGGGAGAGCCCAGCACAAGGGGAGAGCCCAGCACAAGGGGGAGAGCCCAGCACAAGGGGGAGAGCCAAGCACAAGGGGGAGAGCCCAGCACAAGGGGGAGAGCCCAGCACAAGGGGGAGAGCAGAGCACAAGGGGGAGAGCCCAGCACAAGGGGGAGAGCCCAGCACAAGGGGGAGAGCCAAGCACAAGGGGGAGAGCCCAGCACAAGGGGGAGAGCCAGCACAAGGGGGAGAGCCAGAGCACAAGGGGGAGAGCCCAGCAACAAGGGGGAGAGCCCAGCACAAGGGGGAGAGCCCAGCACAAGGGGGAGAGCCCAGCACAAGGGGGAGAGCCCAGCACAAGGGGGAGAGCCCAGCACAAGGGGGCGAGCAGAGCACAAAGGGGCGAGCCCAGCACAAAGGGGCGAGCAGAGCAAAAGGGGCGAGCCCAGCACAAAGGGGGCGAGCAGAGCACAAAGGTTCAAGCCCAGCACAAAGGGGCGAGCCCAGCACAAAGGGGGCGAGCCGAGCACAAAGGTTCAAGCCCAGCACAAAGGGGTGAGCAGAGCACAAGGGGCGAGCCCAGCACAAGGGGGCGAGCCCAGCACAAGGGGGCGAGCCCAGCACAAGGGGGCGAGCCCAGCACAAGGGGGCGAGCCCAGCACAAGGGGGCGAGCAGAGCACAAGGGGGCGAGCAGAGCACAAGGGGGGCGAGCAGAGCACAAGGGGGCGAGCCCAGCACAAGGGGCGAGCAGAGCACAAGGGGGGCGAGCCCAGCACAAGGGGCGAGCAGAGCACAAGGGGGCGAGCCCAGCACAAGGGGCGAGCAGAGCACAAGGGGGCGAGCAGAGCACAAGGGGCGAGCAGAGCACAAGGGGGCGAGCACAGCACAAGGGGGAGAGCCCAGCACAAGGGGGAGAGCCCAGCACAAGGGGGAGAGCAGAGCACAAGGGGGAGAGCCCAGCACAAGGGGGAGAGCCCAGCACAAGGGGGAGAGCCCAGCACAAGGGGGAGAGCCCAGCACAAGGGGGAGAGCCCAGCACAAGGGGGAGAGCCCAGCACAAGGGGGAGAGCCCAGCACAAGGGGGAGAGCAGAGCACAAGGGGGAGAGCCCAGCACAAGGGGGAGAGCCCAGCACAAGGGGGAGAGCCCAGCACAAGGGGGAGAGCCCAGCACAAGGGGGAGAGCCCAGCACAAGGGGGAGAGCCCAGCACAAGGGGGAGGAGCCCAGCACAAGGGGGAGAGCCAGAGCACAAGGGGGAGAGCCCAGCACAAGGGGGAGAGCCCAGCACAAGGGGGAGAGCCCAGCACAAGGGGGAGAGCCCAGCACAAGGGGGAGAGCCCAGCACAAGGGGGAGAGCCCAGCACAAGGGGGAGAGCCCAGCACAAGGGGGCGAGCAGAGCACAAGGGGGAGAGCCCAGCACAAGGGGGCGAGCAGAGCACAAGGGGGCGAGCCCAGCACAAAGGGGCGAGCAGAGCACAAGGGGGAGAGCAGAGCACAAGGGGGCGAGCAGAGCACAAGGGGGCGAGCCCAGCACAAGGGGGCGAGCAGAGCACAAAGGGGTGAGACCAGCACAAAGGGGCGAGCAGAGCACAAGGGGGTGAGCAGAGCACAAGGGGGCGAGCCCAGCACAAAGGGGCGAGCCCAGCACAAGGGGGCGAGCCCAGCACAAGGGGGCGAGCAGAGCACAAAGGGGTGAGACCAGCACAAAGGGGCGAGCAGAGCACAAGGGGGCGAGCAGAGCACAAGGGGGTGACACCAGCACAAGGGGGCGAGCCCAGCACAAGGGGGCGAGCCCAGCACAAGGGGGCGAGCCCAGCACAAGGGGGCGAGCAGAGCACAAGGGGGCGAGCCCAGCACAAGGGGGCGAGCAGAGCACAAGGGGGCGAGCAGAGCACAAGGGGGCGAGCCCAGCACAAGGGGGCGAGCAGAGCACAAGGGGGCGAGCCCAGCACAAGGGGGCGAGCAGAGCACAAGGGGGCGAGCAGAGCACAAGGGGGCGAGCAGAGCACAAGGGGGCGAGCAGAGCACAAGGGGGCGAGCCCAGCACAAGGGGGCGAGCAGAGCACAAGGGGGCGAGCAGAGCACAAGGGGGCGAGCAGAGCACAAGGGGGAGAGCCCAGCACAAGGAGGAGAGCCCAGCACAAGGGGGCGAGCCCAGCACAAGGGGGCGAGCCCAGCACAAGGGGGCGAGCAGAGCACAAGGGGGCGAGCAGAGCACAAGGGGGCGAGCCCAGCACAAGGGGCGAGCAGAGCACAAGGGGGCGAGCCCAGCACAAGGGGGCGAGCAGAGCACAAGGGGGCGAGCAGAGCACAAGGGGGCGAGCAGAGCACAAGGGGGTGACACCAGCACAAAGGGGCGAGCAGAGCACAAGGGGGTGACACCAGCACAAAGGGGCGAGCAGAGCACAAGGGGGTGAGCCCAGCACAAGGGGGCGAGCAGAGCACAAGGGGGCGAGCCCAGCACAAAGGGGCGAGCAGAGCACAAGGGGGTGAGCAGAGCACAAGGGGGCGAGCAGAGCACAAGGGGGCGAGCCCAGCACAAGGGGGCGAGCAGAGCACAAGGGGGCGAGCCCAGCACAAAGGGGCGAGCAGAGCACAAGGGGGCGAGCAGAGCACAAGGGGGCGAGCCCAGCACAAGGGGGCAAGCAGAGCACAAAGGGGTGAGACCAGCACAAAGGGGCGAGCAGAGCACAAGGGGGTGAGCAGAGCACAAGGGGGTGAGCAGAGCACAAGGGGGCGAGCCCAGCACAAGGGGCGAGCCCAGCACAAAGGGGCGAGCCCAGCACAAAGGGGCGAGCAGAGCACAAAGGGGCGAGCAGAGCACAAAGGGGCGAGCAGAGCACAAAGGGGCGAGCCCAGCACAAGGGGCGAGCCCAGCACAAGGGGTGAGCCCAGCACAAGGGGTGAGCCCATTTGGCTCGTGGCTCAGGTGCGCCAGCGCAAAAGATGACATCAGCGCCTCTCCCAGCCGTGGGCTTCCCCCACAACCAGGGCGGTGAAGGAATTCGGAACTGGAGGAAGTGCAGATGGCAGCAGGCAAGTCCCCCTGGTTTTTAAATGTTTTAAACGCTTGTCTGTTCTTTGTCTTGGAATATTTTATTAATTTTTTTTGCACCCCCGCCCCGGACTGTTTCTGAAGAGGAGGGTAATAAATGTGATTAAATAAAATAAAAAATAAAATACAGTCTAGAACTAGTAAGCTGCAAGGAAAAACAAACAAACCTGAAAATGGGACAACAAGAAAGTGTCGCATCAGATATGAACTGGGAAGGAAGATTGATTTTTCATGCAGTGAATTTCAAGACACACAAAAACAAACAAACAAACAAACAAACAAAAAAAAAAGCAAAACCCAATTAAATAATAAAAAAAAAACCCCCATGAAAGAATGGTGCAAGGCAATGCAAAGCCTGAAGAGGCAAATGGAGGAAAATAAAATAAGCAGAGGGCTGAGCCCATGCATGGATGACCGGATCCGCCTGCGCTTTACGACATGGAGCCAGCTGGCAGCCCTTATGCTGGAGGGTCACCTGGAGAGGCAGGCACATGAGGCGCTCGCTGCAGAGCACCCCAGGCCTGAAGAGCCCTGCCCACAAGCCTGCTCTTCACCCATACACAGGCTTGGCACCTTGCCCTATCGGCCTCTGCCAGACTGTTTAAGCTTCCAGCTATCTCAAGGTAAACAAAAGCGGACAGACAACCACCGAAGCTCAGCGGGACACAATCTAAAAGCTGCTCAGACCTGGGAGGAAAACCGCCTTTGACATGATGGAAACGCTCATCCTCTAAGGTTGACAAGCGTCCCAGATTATTAGAGTGCACGGAAGGGTTTCTGGGCGCGTACGGAATCTGCTAAAGCCATGCGCGCTGTGACGTTATCAGATACCTCGCGTACGACTCTAGCCTTATTCTGCATGGCCGGCTCTAGCTTGCCACACAGTGCAAGGCAGCCTGGGTGAGAGCGCCAGCACACAATGTTTTCCATTATAAAATATATATTATATAATGAGATCCCCAGCAGCAAGCCTGACTGAGCCAGACAGGGCAAGATATCCTGCAGGCAGATGAACTTGTACAGCCGATAGCTGGGTGACATCCTTAGCTATAGCAGTGTAGACTGCAGTGAGTTAATGGGCGCTTCCCTAAATTCAGGGCCCGAGCCTTAAGTGCATCTTTCTGCACACACTACTTAGGTGTTTGCGTGGTATTTTTCTACCCATACAAATGAGTTCAGTGGAAAAATAGAGCTAAGAGTTAACTCCTGGATGCAGTTCGCTAATGGCATGCCGATGTGTCAGGAGTCAAAGTGCGCCAACCTGATAATGTGCACAAAAAAAACAATATGAATGCACATAAACCGCAAATATAGGACCCCCCTGGGCCACAAACTCCAGATTCAGCCCACAGACTAACATTGGCCACGGAAACTTGATGCCATCTCTGACAAGGCGTTAAAATTTCCAGCGGTAAGCAAAACATGGGTGAGACCTCTCTGCACTGGGTGGGCGGGAGGAGAGGGTCGGGGGGGGGGGGGGTAACAGCTAATGCCATCATTAACATAGGATTTGCAAGGAGGAGCGTTAATTTGCCTGCACAGGTTACTACGTGGTTAGGGACACGGTTTGGGTGCACAAAATTCCCTGCTAAAATCGGACGTGGAGTTCTGCACCCCACCACTCGCTAGCATGTGCAGATAGCCCCAGCGCACTTTTATTACACTGGACCCGCAGAGAGATAAACAGCTTCTGGGAGCCTTTGTTCCTTAGACAGCGGTTATCGTTAAGAAGGCCATGG
This sequence comes from Rhinatrema bivittatum, assembly GCF_901001135.1. NCBI lineage: Eukaryota > Metazoa > Chordata > Amphibia > Gymnophiona > Rhinatrematidae > Rhinatrema > Rhinatrema bivittatum. The sequence continues at coordinate 21,280,484 of NC_042625.1, forward strand.
CAGGGAAGACTTAGGCTCAGTCTACTCTGCTGGTAGGAGTTTTATCTTACGTACCCTACCATGAGCTGCAGCCTATGCCAGAACAGTGTTGTCAGGACTCTGCGACACCAGACCATAAGCGCAGAACCCATACGTTATCCAAGCATGGGAAAAAAACACACAGCAGGACATCACTCTGGCAAGGCCTCAGGTGCGCAGACCGCAACTCAACAGAATGGAATGTGCTCGTGGGGAAAACCAGAGAACCTTGCAGTCCTGTGAGCCTCAGGCTGGGGGAAAACCAGAGAACCTTGCAGTCCTGTGAGCCTCAGGCTGGGGGAAAACCAGAGAACCTTGCAGTCCTGTGAGCCTCAGGCTGGGGGAAAACCAGAGAACCTTGCAGTCCTGTGAGCCTCAGGCTGGGGGAAAACCAGAGAACCTTGCAGTCCTGAGAGCCTCAGGCTGGGGGAAAACCAGAGAACCTTGCAGTCCTGAGAGCCTCAGGCTGGGGGGAAAACCAGAGAACCTTGCAGTCCTGTGATCCTCAGGCTGGGGGAAAACCAGAGAACCTTGCAGTCCTGAGAGCCTCAGGCTGGGGGAAAACCAGAGAACCTTGCAGTCCTGTGATCCTCAGGCTGGGGGAAAACCAGAGAACCTTGCAGTCCTGTGATCCTCAGGCTGGGGGAAAACCAGAGAACCTTGCAGTCCTGTGAGCCTCAGGCTGGGGGAAAACCAGAGAACCTTGCAGTCCTGTGAGCCTCAGGCTGGGGGGAAAACAGAGAACCTTGCAGTCCTGTGAGCCTCAGGCTGGGGGAAAACCAGAGAACCTTGCAGTCCTGTGAGCCTCAGGCTGGGGGAAAACCAGAGAACCTTGCAGTCCTGTGAGCCTCAGGCTGGGGGAAAACCAGAGAACCTTGCAGTCCTGTGATCCTCAGGCTGGGGGGAAAACCAGAGAACCCTGCAGTCCTGTGAGCCTCAGGCTGGGGGGAAAACCAGAGAACCTTGCAGTCCTGTGAGCCTCAGGCTGGGGGGAAAACCAGAGAACCTTGCAGTCCTGTGATCCTCAGGCTGGGGGGAAAACCAGAGAACCTTGCAGTCCTGTGAGCCTCAGGCTGGGGGAAAACCAGAGAACCTTGCAGTCCTGTGAGCCTCAGGCTGGGGGGAAAACCAGAGAACCTTGCAGTCCTGTGAGCCTCAGGCTGGGGGAAAACCAGAGAACCTTGCAGTCCTGTGAGCCTCAGGCTGGGGGAAAACCAGAGAACCTTGCAGTCCTGTGAGCCTCAGGCTGGGGGAAAACCAGAGAACCTTGCAGTCCTGTGAGCCTCAGGCTGGGGGAAAACCAGAGAACCTTGCAGTCCTGTGAGCCTCAGGCTGGGGGAAAACCAGAGAACCTTGCAGTCCTGTGAGCCTCAGGCTGGGGGGAAAACCAGAGAACCTTGCAGTCCTGTGAGCCTCAGGCTGGGGGAAAACCAGAGAAACCTTGCAGTCCTGTGAGCCTCAGGCTGGGGGAAAACCAGAGAACCTTGCAGTCCTGTGAGCCTCAGGCTGGGGGGAAAACCAGAGAACCTTGCAGTCCTGTGAGCCTCAGGCTGGGGGGAAAACCAGAGAACCTTGCAGTCCTGTGAGCCTCAGGCTGGGGGAAAACCAGAGAACCTTGCAGTCCTGTGAGCCTCAGGCTGGGGGAAAACCAGAGAACCTTGCAGTCCTGTGAGCCTCAGGCTGGGGGGAAACCAGAGAACCTTGCAGTCCTGTGAGCCTCAGGCTGGGGGAAAACCAGAGAACCTTGCAGTCCTGTGAGCCTCAGGCTGGGGGAAAACCAGAGAACCTTGCAGTCCTGTGATCCTCAGGCAGGGGCACTGAACCGGCAGCGCAATCAGCAAGTCTGCCAAACCCTACAAAACAACTTCAGTGGATTTCAGGCACTGCAAGACGGTTTGTAGAAAAACAAAGGCTGGGCAGCAAGACGGAAGTTTAACAACCAGAAACCTCAGTCAGCAAAATCATGGAAGTCTTTTGTCTGTTACGCATGAGCCTGTTCCCTAGAGCAAGACGCAGAACAGGACAATTCCTTTTTAAACCACTGTCATGTGATATTGCGGTTAGATAGGAATGCACATCTACTGCATCATAAACAAAGCCCGAGCGACTTCTGTCTCCCATTAACAAGGTCACAGAGAAATGCAAAGTTTAGAAAATTCATGTGCCTGGGGGTTCTCTGTCCTGGGCCACCTTCTCTTCTCTGGGTGCTCTGATTTCCTCTCATGGCTATCAATACCATTCCTAGATTTACCTCTACACCAGATATTCCATCAGGAGTCCAGTCCAGGTTCTCAGCCTGTGTGCCTGACACTGCTGCCTGGATGTCCCACTGCCACTTAAACTCCACATGGACAAGACAGAGCTCCTCAGCTTTTCTCCTAAGCCCACGTCCCCTCTTCCTCCTTTCTCTATTTTTGGGGATCCCGGACCTATCAGCCCATAACCTAGGGGTCACCTTCATCTCCTCTTTCCTTCTCTACGCATATCCAAAGCTCTGCTAAAGTGTGCCGTTTCTTTCCCTATAATATCACCAAAATCTGTCCCTTCCTTCCTGAACTCACTACCAGAACCCTTCCCCACTCTCTCATCACCTCCCGCTTAGACCATTGCAGCCTGCTCCTCGCAGGTCTTCTGGGACGCGCGCTCTCTCCTTTGCAGGCTGTGCACCTTAACTTTCACCAAAGTCGCTATAATCCCTCTTCTGAAGTCATTGCATTGGCTCCCTCTCCGCTCCCACATACAGTTCAAGCTCCTCTTTCATACCTACAAGTGCCTTCACTCTGCAGCTCCTCGCCACCTCTCCTCTCTCTCTACGCCCCTCCTCACGCACCCCGCTCATCAGGCAAGTCACTCCTATCTGTGCCCTTCTCCTCTGCCTCTAATTCCCCGACTCTGTGCTTTCCACCTGGCTGCACCCAGAGCTGGTGCATCAGGTTCCCTCTCTCGCTGAGTTTAAAACCCACCTTTTTGTGGCTGCTTTTAAATCTTAACCCTGATTGTCCTACTTACAGCCTCATTCATTTTTCAACCATCGTTTTAATAAGTGAAATTCCCAAAGTCTCTTTTGCTCTGTATGTTTGTGTTGATCACACTAAGCTCTGCTGAGAAGGGGCTGCCTCTTATATGGGTTTGTACACTGCTGCATATGTTGAGCAGTGCTCTCGCAGCGTTAAGTGGTAGTACATTTAAATCTGGCAGAAAACGTGAAAGAAAAATAGATAGATGAAGGCTTTAAGGGAAAAAACCCCCAGCATGTGAGGATTAAAAAAACAAACCTTACATAGTGTTATGATGGAATATTTCTTAATGACGGTATATAAAACCTGATAAATAAATCATCTATTTCATTACATCTAAAGGCAAACCCAAGAAAAGATGCCAAGGGTTAGAACGGAAAGTCTGAGCACAGGAGCCTGCGGGAGGCCAAAATCCACCCAGGTCACCACGTGAACCTTTTTTTTTTTTAAACAGCTACACAAAGGATATAATGGAAGAGGACGCACAGCTAGCAGGGCAGAATGCCATTCTTCAGCATGAATGAAAGATGGAGGATTCTCTTTAGAAAAGTGGAACGATGCAGGAACTTGTATGGACAAAGAGATTCACGTGAGTGAATCCACCAAACCCACGCCCTCTCTCAAGGTGCTGGATGAAGGGTAGAAAGCTCCCATGTTGGGGGTTGGGATGGGAAGAGAAGAAGAACCAAGGCACCGAACCTAAGACCTTTAGATTTGGGGCACGCTGTTCTGTCTGGCCCAGGATCGGACTCTGTGGAGGAGGGAGGGGGAGCTACCACAGCAGATACTTGATTTGGGATTTTTGTCATCAGTACCTCCAACTTCCTCTGATCTGTTATTATGAAAAAGAAAAAAAAAAAACACACACCCCCAAAGTATCTGTAATATTCAGCGATCTAAAATGCACATCGTCCTCTCCTCCTCTGCAGGATGCACCACTGTACGTGGGCGACGTTTGCAAGTGCTATTTGTGCTCGTCAACATCTGAACATCAAAGCACAAAGAAAACAAATAACACTGAGAGAATCTATGTAAAGTATTTCACTACAGGCAAAATATTTTTTCCCCTCCCAAGATGGCCAGTTTGCATTCCTTAAAATTCTCGCAATATTCTTTCTGTGGGAATAAAACACAAGGCAAGGCCCCGTTTCCTCACTCCCATTTCCCACCCCCAGCTGCAGTATGAGAAAACAATCTGGGATGTCTAATTTCAGAAATGGTTTACAGCGTGTCAGTAAAAAAAAAAGGGACCTTGAGAAGGGAGAGATGAAGGTCTGGAAAAGTTCCTTGACCCAAAAGCGGCGAAGGCAGTTGCCAAGCCAGGTTTAACAACAAAAAAAGTAACTAGAAAAACAAATATTACTAATTAAACAAGAGTCCCTCGATCAAAGGTCCAGGGCAGACAAACCTGAGCCACTCGTGATCCCTCCGCCTCCAAGTCAGAACCAAGATGTCCCCCTTTATAACATCACACGGAGCAAGTGATCTCAGCAGTAACATTCCCCATAAAATAAAACTCCCCGCAAATCCTATGTTAAGAAAAAGCTGCCCTGCTTTACAGACAACACAAAATATCCCGACAGGAGCCCAACACCAAGAAAAGCTCAGATCAGTTACGAATTTAAAGTCAAGGGCCCTGGTATCTCTAACCTGATGTGGATCCAGATTACTTAATACTTCATCCTGTACCCTAAGCAGACATTGGTCTGGGTAATTTTTAAACTATGTTAAAACCTCCGAAAAGCACCAACCTTGTCCTCGTGCACCTGGGGCAAAGTGCATGGCACTAGAGACTGAGGGAAATCCCTCTCTCTGTATAATTTGCTAGATACACGAGGGCCAGCTTGGGCACCGTGCTCAAATAAGCATAGCAGCCGTCGCTTTTTGGGCCATGTAGCAATCATTTTCGGTGCTTAGACTTTCCTCCTGGTATCCCATGCCTTAGGAGTGTTATTTAAAAAGGAAGACACTCTATTAAGACTGATGTTATCGGTTTGCACGTTGCCCGTGTGCTTGGAGATGTGTACACACGCGTGTTAAACGGGTTGACAGCACATACACAGTCTGTCAGTCGTCTGGGTCCGAGGCTGCGCATCGAGCACTCATCTTCCCCAGTCATTTCTGGCTGGGTTCTTTCACTCTAATGTTATACAATGCTTTACAGTTCTAAGTGAGATTAACATATTGCCCGGGCATTAGCAGGCATCCGTATTCATGCTATACACACAGGCTGACAAAGCCATCCCCAAGGTTCATGTGCTCTGTAGTACAAGCTGGATGGGCAACTAGTGTTTTCCCCAACACTACATTTCTAATGCATGCAGATTAATGGCCTCTTTGTAATCTCTCTCTCTCTACATACATATATATGTGAATTGATCTCAATTTCAGCAAAGACTATATAAATAGAATTGAATTCTTCACTAAGCGATTAGTGGTGCAGCTACAATCATTCGAACCACTATCATTCTCCCCCTGAAGAAGCCGCTATGCGGTGAAACATCAAGGCTTTTGTGTCGGGGATAGAAAAGAGGGTTGAAGGCTTTTCATTCTACATAATTCATTTTTTGGATATGAATGATAATACGATCCTTCAACTAAATAGAAAAGATTGATGTGCATGGAAGTACACCCTGTCGCTGATATACATGAAAGATCACCTCGTCGCGGACTTCAATTTATTTCAATTAGAAGGCTTTACAGGAATACTAACCCTGATGCTGATTTTGTGCTAATGGATTTTTGTATGAATATTTTATATTTAGCTATGTGGCTGTTTATTCTGAATAAGTTTTATTAAATGTGTTAAATTTTGTTATATTAATTTAATAAATATTTTTGTGCAAGGTAATTTTGGTTTACTTGTTCCTTCGTTTGTATTGTTATATTTTTGTACTGGGTGGGAACTATTTAAAAAAAAAAAATGTTTGTCTGTGGTGGTGCCCGGAAGAGTGGAAGGTGCGGTATGCAAAGACCTGGGGTCATATCTCCAAGATGGAATCCAAAAGCTCATCTGTAGCATCTTATGTGGATAATTCATTCTCAGTTTTATTATTTTCTAAGAATGGATACTGCACATGAAAGAAGAACTTGAAAAAATAATGTAAGCTTTCTGCATCATTAACAAGAAACCAAATCCATTCAAGAGAAAAAAAATATCCACTCATTTTATCAGCAATTTCCTTTTGCTCTTTTGGGCTTCCAACTTAAATCAAAACCAGTGCTGGGATCCTGGCATCACAAGCTTCATTTGCAACCCACCCATGGATTCTGCGCCCTACCCCCCCTCTATTTTATTCACACTTGGTTCAGTTATTGCAGCTCTGCTTGGCCAGAGGCTCAAGCACCAGGGCTCCTTCCACCCCCTGCATCTGCTCGCTAGGGGTTGCAATCGCACGGTGGCCGACTCTCTTCACAGCACTCCCAGCCCTGGTCCACAGAAGACCCAAGTCCGGAATCAAACCCAAGGCCCCACCGTGTGGCAGCACAGCACGGCCACCAGGCCAGTCCCATCTTTTTTATAATTCCTAGGGTCTCACGGGCCACAGAGAACCGAGCTGCGCACCACCAGATCTCTGTTTCCACAGATAACTATGTAAGGTGTGGAGGACTCTGCAGGGAGGAATCAGGCAGAGGCCCTCTCTGAGGATGGGCAGGTACAAGCTAGAGGCGGGTGCAATCAGACCTGGCTGACCGCCAGCAGACACTGGCAGGAAGGGAATTCTGAGCATTTCAAACTTAGCAGTCTGTTCCCAAACAATACCTGCTGTTAATCTGAACCCTTATCACATGCCAGCGAATGGCACAGCAGGCTCCACGGTGTATAAACAGAACATCGATCCCCACGTTGGGTGCTGGACGCCTGGAATCATCTACTAGCACAGGTGACAGTAATGGAAATGGCTGGAATTCAAGCATGAAAGAGAGAGAGAATGAGAGAGAGAGAGAATGAGAACAAGAAAGAAAGAGAAAGAATGAGAACAGGAGAGAAAGAGAGAGGTAAGGACTGGGGAGAAAGGGTGATCACAGTTTAGGCAGAGAAATGCATCGCCTGCCTAATGGAAAAAAAGAGAAGACTACAAAATTGACTTGCATGGAGCAGTGCTAAGGGCTGCATCAAAGTCCCAGAGAGAGAGGCAGCAAGGTCAACCAGCAATGGCAGGAAAGGCTGTGCTGTGCTATGGGGGAGGAGGCAGCTTTGCTAGCACGAGAAGATGCAGCAGGCAGTCAAGCATCTACGATGGGCAGCTGGGAGAGCTCCTTTAGTAAAAAGAGTAAGGAGGGTGTGTGGACAGGAACAACTGGGAAGGGCCCCTAGTGAACTTCAAGCCCTGCTGTAAATACAGACCCCATTACACCTGCATGAGAAAAGGATGAACGTTAGCAGCAGCTCTTGTGGCATGTGGAGAGGAAGGCAGCTCAGAGTGAGCTCCTAGATTCCCCACCTGGTTTTGATCACCCCGGTTTTTGTAAGAAATGGTTTACTCTGCTGTGTGGCACCTCCAAAGTCATGCACAAGATGTGTGCTGCATTTCCCCGGTTCATGAAATGGGGCAAGGGCTGCCAACACTGATACAAACAGTCTCTGTGAGCAGACACAGACAGATCATCCGTTCATGGGATGCTGGCGGAGGCAGAGGTGAACAGCAGCGAACCAGGCAGAGAGGGGATTAGGACCACATCCGACTTACCAACGAGTAAATGAAGACACACTGGAGGCCACAGCACAAGTTAAAGAATTTGCTAACTGATCTAACAGCACAAGGAATTTGTGGCTAAAATGTGGTTTTCTGTGATGCGATGGATGAAATAAAATTATACCTGAAGAGCAGACCTTCAGCAGAGCCCCCTGCTCCCCACCACCAAATAATTTTTGAGGGATGCAGGAGTACATAAGGAGTGCAAACCCGTGCAAGCCTCTCTCCTCTCCTCACTCACCCTCTCTGTCACCCTCCCACCCTCCTCCCTTTCTGTAGCAGCACTTTGCTCTCCCTGCCTCAGTGAGGGCACAGACACAGCTTCCTCATGCCAGACAGTGGCTGCCATAGCCACGGTGAGGGGTGGGGGGATCCCCTCCAGCTTCCCCTCCGTCTCCTCCATGCGTTCTCTGACTGGTGGGGTGTGGGGAACCCTGTCAGCCCCATTGCTCCAGTCCCCGACTTCTCCTGATCTTCTTGGTTAGTTTTTCTATTTACGGGTGCAGCTATCCTCTGACACGGCCAGGAAATGTACACAGGTGATTCTTGGCATGTGGGCAAATGAAAAATGACAGACAAGAGGCATGCCTACAGTACTTACTGTTAAACAACCACCTAAAGAGAGGGGAAGTTTTCGTTACAAAAAGTGAGGAGGTGCTACTGCAAAGAGAGGCAAACTGTGGGACTTGGCTGATTGCCCCGCAGCCGCACTGCACTGCCCCGTGGCAGACTGGGGTCTGCTCAGCGAGGCCTACAGGCGCCAGCTTCCCTCTGGAGCAGCAGTCTGAATTTGCTGGGTGGAGGACTGTCGCTGCCACAACTAACCACTGGGCAGAGAAGAAATAAAATAGATACTCCGGCTCCTCGTAGCTACGCATAGAGCTGATGACATCTTAGCCCTGGTGGGACTTGCTTCAATTGAGCTGGGAGAGCACATGAGGTGGCGGCAGGGGAACTGCTAGGCCAAAACCACACGATAGAAAGGATCCAAACTTTGTGTTATAAAACACGGTTACTGGAATCTAAATCACACGCGTAGCCGCACCGATCCTAGAGAACACCGGCAGTCTTGCAGGTTTTTACAATTTTGCCACCTGCAATGAGTCCATCTTTTTCCATAGACTGCTTGCACTTTCTGACCCTTCCACGGGGGCCTCCAAATGTTACTGGCAGGACAGAACCACTGCGGATGCTGGGGCACGTTGCTGGCTCTCGGTTAAACGTACAATAGCCGACTTGCATGACGCAGAGGCCCCGCTTCAGCAACTGCGGGACATCTGCAGATTTTTGCAGCTTGTGTACCATTCAGGGGGGATCAGATTCTGTGAGGACGGCTGTCGACTGCCCCAGCTCCCTCTGGAGTCTTATTCTCATATCACACGAGGAACGGGACCCACAGAGAGGAGAAAAGTGGAAGGTGTGCAGAAATGTCCACTCCCAGGCGAATATATTCCCCAGAAAACTATTTATCTACTCTAAAGAATGAAAATCTGCGTGAATCTCCCTGCAAGAACACGAAGCTGAAGGCAGCCAGAAAAGTCCATCCAAAACTAGTTAAATACAATCCCTTCCCTCCCCTTCTCTTGAGGTTAAGCTCCATGACGTTTCACCCACACTCAAAAAACAAGAGATGTAATTGTGAGCTCTTACTCAATACTTCCTTAAAGATAAAAAGCCCTAAGAGAGGCCCCACTGCACATGTAATAAAATCTGTACTCTCTGCCAGTAACGGCAAAAGGAACCACAACTGCATTTCTGTTTTTAAGGACATCACTTACCATAGCAGAATGCAAATTTGGAAGAGACACTGTTTAAAGTAATTAAGTAGGAGGGCTAATTTTTAATTTGTTACTATAAATAATACAAAAAAAAAAAATCTAACAGATAAATATTTTGATAAGGGGAAAATGACGATGTTACCGTAGACCTGACATTACGCTAGCTCCACAAATGGAGCTGTAATGACGTTAGAGCCGAGTATTATGGTGCCCTGATGCATTCTGATGTATACTGTCAAATTATAATGTCCTTGGTGTATCATGCAGTGCTTATATATTATTCACTGTCAGGCCAGTAAAGTTCACGGGAGAGCGGATGAGCGCTCAGGCCACTCTCCTGGGCGCGCAATTCACTAAAAAAAAAAATATTCAAATTAGGGCCCGCGGTAAAAAGAGGCGCTAGGGACACTAGCACGTCCCTAGCGCCTCTTTTTTTGACAGGAGCGATGGCTGTCAGTGGGTTTGACAGCCGACGCTAAATTTTGCCAGCATCGGTTCTCAAACCCACTGACAGCCAGGGGTTCGGAAACCGGACGCTGGCAAAATTGAGCATCCGGTTTTCAACCCGCGAGCAGATTTAAAATTTTTTTTTTTTAATTTTTATTTTTTACTTTGGGACCTCCGACTTAATATCATGGCACCTTCCCAGTGCCAGCAGAAATTAACGCCTACCTTTGGGTAGGCGCTAATTTCTGAAAGTAAAATGTGTGGCTTGGCTGCACATTTTACTTTCTGTATCGCGCGGGAATACCTAATAGCGCCCGCAACATGCATTTGCATGTTGCGGGCGCTATTAGTTTCGGGGGGGGGGGGGGGGGTTGGATGCGCGTTTTCGACGCGCTATTACCCCTTACTGAATAAGGGGTAAAGCTAGCGCGTCGGAAACGTGCATCCAAACGCAGGTTAACAGTGCACTCCGCCAGAGCGCACTGTACTGTATTGGCCTTTTTATGCTGTATTTTAATTTTTATGCTGTATTTGGTTTCTCATGTGAAACATTCTGGATTCTTTTTTGTAAAAAGTAGTGCAATTGGTCTGGATTAGAATCGAACGTCCCCACCAATGGAGTACTGTATTAAATATAAATATATATATATATATATATTTTAAGAAAAAGGGACTTTTTTAAATCACTGCCTCCAACAAAAAGTAGAATTCATTTACAGTAATAATCATCTGAAGAAAAAAAAAGCCAATGCAACCTTCCCTCTCTCCACCAGCAGTGCTGCCTCAGGAAGGATCACCCTCGCTCTAGAAAGGCATTTACACTCCCCCCCCACCCCCCCCCCAGGTCCCTGAAATATCCTGATTAATGATCAGAAACAAGACAAGGAGGAGGAGACAGACCAAGAGACCAATATCTATCATCAAGAACATGTATTAAACAATAAAATATATATATATTTTTTTTTTTTTTTACTCCACACTCAGAGATCCAAATACAAGAGCTTTGCCTAGGGAGCCCTGTAGACTTAATGCAATTCTTCAAAGAGCAAGAATATTATAAAAACGAAGCTACTCTATCTTCATTTTTGAAATATCCTACTTGATTTCTTTATAAGAAAGAGTAATCAAGTCATTTTCCCTCAAAGCACATGAGGCATGGACCTTGCAGGTAACAAGCTTTCGTGGATGTGCCAGGAATTATCCCTCCCTCTAATCTCCACTAATCTGCCAGTATTAGAGCAGTGCCCCTGCTAAAAAAAAAACAAACAAAAAACAACCAGCCTGGAAATACAGTAAAAATACATTTTAGTTTCTCCAGCAATCCAAACTGCAGCCCATCTCGCTTTAAAATACTTCGGAAACGCACATGCAGCCTTCACTGGGGCCCGACTGCATACTTCTGGCACCAGATACAAGATACATTTCAAAAGGAAGGTGTGAAAAATAAAATCTCCAGAGTATGCCCTAATCCTAACTAAATACTATTTGCCACCTGAGAAAAAAAATGCTCCAAGTTGCATACCTCCAGATACTCAGTCATTTCCACAGCTGAGAAATACTGCAGACGCGAGACAAATGTTATTTTTATTATTATTATTATTATTATTGCTGCTTAGCCACAACTGGGCAAACTGAGGCCCAGGGAGATTTCCCACCTCCAGCAATCACATCATCAAATAACCATCCTGGGCCATTCTGAACTTGCCCTCTGGTCGATGAGGACATTTCTGGGTCTCAGTCAGAGATGTGGCACAGAGAGCCAGCCGGTGCAGGAGCACATCCCTTCTCCCATTCGCTTCAAATGGCTTAGGAATGCAGGAGTCTGTCCATATGGAAAGAGGTTTTAAAGGAAACACATTAACCAGCAACGAGAACTTCAGGCCCTAGGAGGCAGGAAGTTCACTAAATCAGATCAATCTTTCCAGAGCTAACACCCACTGCAAAAAAAGATGTCCGATGTGGATAAACGGAGGAATCAGAGAGGAGCCGGCTCAGCCTTTCCACTGCACAAGGTGAAGGGAGATTCCTAAGCTGAGGTAGTGCCCAGTGCTCTGGAAAGAACAGGGGACTCCTTCCTTCCTCACGGAAGGAGTGGCTAATGAAACTGGGGCTGATATTCCAGGATTTTAAGGCCATGTCGGGTGGGAGGGTTCTACCATTAAAATTCCTAGCCTGGGGGCGACTGTGGATGCCGACCTTAATTTTGAGAGCCCTATTACCCAGACTTGCAGAGAGGCTTGGCCTTGCCTGCTCCCGGAAGCCACATCTGGCCACACAGCAGCTGCAAACGCTGGTCCAGTCTTTGGCGCTTACTCCATTGGACTACTGCAATTCCTCAATTGTGGGGTTGCCTTTGAAAAGCTTCAGAGGGATGCCGATGGCTCAGAATGTGGCCACCTGGCTGATCTCTGGGATGAAGGTTCACACTGTGCTATTGACTCCTAAAGACCTACAGATCTCCATTTAAGCTGATCTGCCTGGCTTTTAAAGGCACGGTATGGCCAGGCCCCTATGCATTTTTTAGATAAGTATATCCCAGGCAGACATTAGAGATCAGAGACGGAGGGATTTCTTTTGGTTTTGACCATCATGGTTGGTACAGATTGGTAAAGGCCCAGATGTGAGATTCCTGTTCTCTGGAAAAGTCACATTTGGAAAGAAATTTCAAGTTTAAGTGACTTCTGAAAGCACATTCAGCTCGGCTGGCCTACTCTTAGCTTTCTGAAGTATCTTCATGAGACAGGGGAGCCACATCTTGCTAGGGCTCGATAACAAGTGAATGTTTTTGTTTATCTTGCTGATTTACTGCTTTTTTTTCTAAACATGATTTTTAACTTTGTGCTTATGTGTTGGATGATTTTACTGTGTGTGGCATGCTCTATCTAATGTTATACATGGTTTGCTGCTCATTGCCTGGAGCAGAGAACAGGCAGTTAAAGTCACATGCATTTGAAAAGGGGAACCTCTCTACAGAAGGGAATAAGACTCCAGCAAACAGACAACAGGAATCCCGTACCCACAGATGTGCAAACTGAACAGGGGAGGGTGAGAGAGAATGCAATGCAGATGTTGGGAAGGGAATCTCCTCCAAGACCGAAGGCATATTCAGCTCTGGGAACGATAAGAGAGGGAGGCTGAGGTGCAGGGCCAGGGTCCTAGGAAAGAAGAAAACTGGAGCCTGGGAAAAAGAAGGGGCACACAGGCAGAATGATGGAGCCATCGATGCCAGTACAGGGCTTCAGGGAGAATCAATGAGCACACGGTGTTCAAATGCCTCGAGCCCACCACGAGCCACATACGCCAATGACTAAGGCTGTTCTGAGTGCAGTCTTACTCCAAGCCTGGGGACAAACCTGTGATACAGGGCATGAAGAGCACCAAAGCACTTTGCAAACAACTGTGTGAAAAAAAGCAGGGTGGGGAATGAAGTTCTAGTGGATTTAGTCAAAGAAAATTCCAGCATTTAAACTAATGCCTTACCAAACATAGCAGACTGCTCAAAGATAAGAAGTACCAAGTGCCAGACATCGCCCAAGCTCCGAAGAAAGCCTGTTCCAAGAAGTACAGCCAGACAACCTTAAAAACGTCAGCAACGGCCTGTGGCCTCTGCTCTTTCAAGGGCATTCTAACCAAGGACCTCTCACACACACTCACGCACACATAAGAGGCACACAGACACACACACACACACAGACGCAGGTTCAAGATGCAGAACAACCTCATGAAAATAAACAAAGTCCTGCCCCATGTAAAAGAAGAGACGTGGGAAAGTTCTGCAAACGGGCGCCACCCACACACGGTAATATAGCAACGTGTGCGCGTGGGACCCTTCCCACACCACGGCGACAATACTGTGAGACAGACACAGGTCTGTGCAAGCAGGGGTGCTGGAAGCGCTTCTCGATGTGGAAATATTTAAAAGCAGAGCAAAGGGCCATGTTTTGGCTGAATGCCTTTTAAGCAGAACATCTGCTAGATGTTTAGGAATAAGCCACAGACAGGATCAAGTCCAGGGACCCCTTTACAGCGTAAGCAAGGAACATGTTCACCGTGAACAGACAGGACTGTGTTCCAGTTCAGGTTACCATTTCTTTTCTCCACCTAAATGCAGAAGTTAGCAGAGATTAGATGCAGAGATTCTGGCAACTGCGTTAGTTCTAGAGGGAACTGGACGCTTTCCAGGCTGCAGTTTTTAAATTCCTGGCCCAACATAAGAATGATCCAGAGGTGCAACCAGTGAGCTCGGAGGTTACACGGGTCTTCTTGTGCAGATTAGGCTGTGTTTGGTTTCAGTTTCCACTGTTTCCTATTTCTAGTAGGAGTCTGCTGTCCTCGCAGCTTTGCTGGACCTGTCCTCAACTTCACCTCGGCACTGGTTACTACAGGCAGAGGATAAGTAAGTGCATCTCTTTTCTACCTACCCTTACAGTAATAGAACTATTTACTGTCTTGTGCTCTAGCAGGTCATAAGCAAGGATTATTTTGTAAATAATTCAGTATGCTGAATTAATAAGATTCCTTCTACACTGCTCATTTCTCAAGACAGACAGGGCCTATATACTAAAGTCCTTCTCCAATTTTGTGACTGTGGAGAAACATGCTTAGTTTGACTTTTTGAGAATTCCCTTGACTCGGCTTCTCCCCTAAATAAACATTGGGTTTCCTTGGGCTCGGAGCCAGATTTAAGATTATGGTGCTTATAGGCAGTGGACCACAGAAGGGGGGATTTTGCCCCCAGAAGTCAGAGAGTAGCAGGGAGAATCCCAGTTTATGGGCGCCTTCAGAATTTGGCACCCAGGCCATATGTCCGCTGCCTATGCCTAAATCTGGCCCTGCTCAAGCTGACAAAATTCCCTGCAGCATAGCCCTGTTAGCAAAAATGACCCAGAGGCTGGTCAGAAACCTTATAGACTAACAGGTTTATTGTGGGATGAACTTTGGAAAACAGGAGTCCACGCTGTCAGATACATGATGTTGACTGGTCCTAGAAAGAATTTATTAAAACTTGGTTATGCATCTCGTGGCAAAATGACATCTAGACAAACTATAATCAAACAATAACCACTATTTATATTATTAAAAGGTGCTACAGGCCTCTGTGCTGACATCATAAACCCTTACTGCTAGCAGACAGCCCAATATCCTGAGCATGAAAACCAGATATAAGCAGAATGAAGTTTGCATACACTGCATAAGAAATAAAGTAGATCTTGACAAAAGAAATTTGAAAAAGAAAGAATACCCAAGTTAGTATTTTGAGGGCTATAGGAAGTTACTAATGGAATATTTATGCTTACAGCTGCTACATAGCTTGAAACTGTAACAGTAGATATAACCTCACTATTTTCACCAAAGTATACAATTTGCTATTAAACTACTCTTCTTGCTGCTTAAAAATAATTAAAAACCAAAACAAATCAACTTTCGTCGTACAAGAAAGTGAAACTCGAAAGTATAAGCTTTTTATCACATCAGTTAGACATTTACTGCCTATAACTGTTTCTTTATTGCAATTTTCAAAACAATTATACGAAAAATGAAGCATACAACCAAATACAAAGTAACGGTAATATTTAAATATTGATTGCAAGTCACATAATTAGTGCACAAATATAGGGGGGGAAAGAAACCGGAAAATGAAAACACACACAGGCGCAATCGGATAGTGCATTGTCAAAATCCCAATGATCTATCATCGAAGCGCATATGCGACCGATATTCTCTTAACCTAAACCAGCAAAAGACGGGTCCCCCCGTGCGGCCCCGATTCACTCGCTAGGATGCTGGAATTAAGCGGCGAGTTTGCAGAGCGCCCCAAACTTGCAAAGTCTCCTGCGCCAACGCATTTCTGCGGACCACCGTGAAAGCGCGAGAAAGGGCCGAGGGGAGCGAGCGTGGAGACCGCCGCCGCCCCTCTCCCCGCACAGATTAGGCGGTGCCAGCTGTTTAACTCTTTGCATGTGGGGAGGGGGTTCCCGGTTGCACCACGAGCATCCTGCCGGGAGTCTCCGGCATTCACCGCAACCGAGACCTCGCCAAAATCCGCTCCACTGTCCCGCGGAACTAGAGCGAGCTGCCCAAGGGGGGGGGGGAGGGGCCGGGAGACTTCGAGATCAGTCCGGGCCACGCGAACCTCCGCTCGCCCGGGGAATCGGTGAAAAAAAGCTGGGCTCCACTGGAAGGATCGCCCCGCAACCACAGCCTCACAGCCCAGGGCTGGACCGCTGCTATCAGCTTCCAAGTCCCCGCACGCAATCGAATAAACAAATGCAAGACAGAGCATTCGCAAGCTGCGATTTATCCCATTTGACGTTTCCAAAAAAAACCCAAGCGACCGGGCCCCCCACGGCTGGGCGGGGATCGGGCTGCCCCGTCGTACCTGTAAGCCAGGGTCATGCACTCGAAGAGCTTGGTGAGGGACGCGTCTATGGAGAGGTGGCAGGCGCTGGCTTTGCCGAAGCTGTACGTCTGGCACGTCTGCTTGTTCACCGTGTCGAAGTCGTAGCCCTTCTTGGGGGGATGCTCGCTGTGCGGCGACGAGACCATGAAGTGGCCGCTGTGGATGATCTGCGGCTCGGGGCTGCCCGACTTCTTCAGCAGCAGGTTGGGCTCGTCCGTATCCGAGTCGTCGTCGGCCTCCTGCTTGACGATCACCGGCTCCCGGCAGCGGAAGGCGGGCGCCGCCCGGGTGCTCATCATGCCACCGGCTCGGCTGCTGCTGCCGCCCGGGCAGGGAAGGAAAGGGATCGGTGGCCGCAAGCTGAGCATAGCCCCGGGGACTCCCGCGCGCAGAGGAAACGCTTCTTCTCCGGCCGCGCGCTCGCCGTGCAACTACTGGGGGGGGGGGGGGGGGGGGCATTGTGACGTCAGGCGGCCGGAACGGCCAATCGGCGGTCTCTCCCCCTCTCCTCCCCCTGGAGGAAGGGGCGGGGAGTCCAGGCGGCTGGGAGGTTCCCTGGCGGGGATTGGACGAACCTGCGGCAACGCCCACGGGCAGAATGGGGATAAAAAAAAACAAAATAATCGAAAAGCCCTGGGTTGCTTCGGGGAATCGCGACAGCCGGGGAGTCCCTCTCCTACCAAGCCCCTGCATGGTGCCCATATTTGGAAGCTCCAAGTATGGAATTTGGGGGAGGAGCGGTCTGAATGCGTCACCAATGCCTTAATGTTGGGGGAGATTTGCAGGAAGCAAACAACCAGGGGACTGATGCGTTTCACGTATGAGAAAAAGGGAGGAGGCCTGGTAGCTGTGTCTGGTGGGCTTCCAGCCAGACTGTGGGGTATTTTGTCGAAAACTTTCCCACGGGATATTATTTTTTAAAGCTGGGCCTTTTAGGCTGCATTGTAATTCAGCAGTGCTTCGTTGTCGCTACATTTTAAAGGTTATTGTTCTGGAGGGGGGCTTCCTGGTACCCCTTGCTAGATTATTTTATCAAAACAAAGAGCGTCGCACTAAGCAGAACAGAACTGGGATGAGCCCCCTTGGTAGAAATCAGCATGGTTTTAACAAAGCAGCAGGCAAAAATCAGTAGTTGATTAGAAGGAGATCTGTACAAATGAACTGCAGTGTCTTTCTCTTCATCAGTGTTGCCTTGCTTCTAGTACCTTATAGCCGATGGCCCTTCAAAAGCCCTCAACCGTCCTCCTTCATTTAATGGTAGAGGATCATAAGAACTTTCTGGGATATGAGAGATGGGTGCACTGCTGATAAAGTACAGGGATCTTTTTTAAAATTCAAACTAAATTCAAAGGCGACGAGGAGCAATGTGCGGAGAAAGATGAAGAAATAGCAGAAATATCGAATAAATTCTTCAGTTCTGTGTTTACTAAAGAAGGACCATTGCTGGTGGACAAGAGCAGGGATGGGAGTGGGATAGGCACAATCCCTTTTACAGAAGAGAATATATGGGAAGAGATGGGAAAACTGAAAGTGGACAAGAGTATGGGGTTGGATGGGGTAGGTCCAGGATACTTAGGGAGCTCAGAGATGAGCTGAAAGACCTGTTCAATAGAGCCCTGGAAACAGGAGTGGTGCTGCCAGAATGGAGAAGAGTGGTTGTGATCCTGCCTCACAAGAAGGGTAGCAGAGAGGAGGCTGGAAAACTACAGGCTGGTTAGCCTCTCCTCGGTGGATTAAATGGAGATACTGCTGAAGGAGAGGATAGTGAACTATCTAAACTCCAGTGAGTTGCTGGAGCCCAGGCAGCATGGGGAAGGTCCTGTCAGACAAATGTGATTTTTTTTTTGTTTGGGTGAAAGAATTGGAGCAAGGAAGAGCACTCAATGTGATTTACTTGGATTTTAGTAAAGCTTTTGATACAGTACTGCAAAGGAGGCTTGTGAATAAAATGAGAAGCTTGGATGGTGGGCACCAAGATGGTGGAGTGGATTACAAACTGGCTGACTGACAGGAGACAATGTATAATGGTAAATAGAAACTGCTCGGATGAGAGTACAGTGTTAAGTGGAGTGCCACAGGGATTGGTTTTGGGACCGGTTCTGATCAATATCTTCATGAGTGACATTGCAGAGGGGTTAGAAGGAAAAGTTTGCCTTTTTGTGGACGATATTAAGTTCTGCAACAGAGTGGACATGACTGAAGGAGTGGAGAGAATGAAAAACAATTTAAGTAAACATGAGGAATGGTCAAAGATTTGGCACCTGAGATTCAATACCATGAAGTGCAAAGTCATGCAGCTGGAATATGTGATGGGGGGCAAAAGACTTAGACCAGGAGAGGGATCTTGGGTGATGGTGTCTGGTGATCTGAAGACAGCGAAGCAATGTGACAAGGTGGTAGATAAAGCTAGAAGGATGCTGGGCTGCGTAGAGAGGGAAATAACCAGTAAGAAAAAGGAGGTGGTGATGCCCTTGTACAGGTCCTTAGAGAAGTCTCACCTGGAGTACTGTGTTTAGCAGAGGGGGTTCTATAATGAGGCAAGGTGAGGCGGCCGCTTCAGATGGCAATCTTTGGAAGCGGCAAAACCTCCCCCCCCCCCCCCCAACTCCTCTAGCGGCCGCCTTATCCTGCCGACAAAACAGAAACATCTTTGCCATTTTCTGCGCAGAAAATGGCAAAGATGGAGGAGACCCTGGCGTGCCGCAAGCACAGCACATCCTGCTGCAGGGAAGATGAAGGCCCCGGTGAGAGTGAGTGTGTGTGTATGTGTGAGAGATTGCGAGCCTGGGGGTGTGCGCGGGGGTGTTTGAGAGGGGGAGAGAGCATGTGTGAGGGTGCTTGAGTGTGGATGCCAGAGAGAGGGAGCCTAAGGGGAGGGGCAGAGGGTGGGGGGGGGGCATCATCTCATCCCTCGCCTCAGGCAGCAGATTGCCTTAAGCCACCCCTAGTGTTCATTTCTGGAGATCGTATCTCAAAGGGATAGAGACAGGATGGAAAAGGTCCAGAGGAAGATGATCAAATTGGTGTGGGTTCTGTTTGGAAAACCTATGAGAAGATGCTGAAGGAGGAGAGGAAGAGCAGAGGACATATGATACTGACCTTCAGATACCTGAAAGGTATTACTGATGAAAAAATATCAAACATTTTACATTGGAACATAAGAACATGCCATGCTGGGTCAGACCAAGGGTCCATCAAGCCCAGCATCCTGTTTCCAACAGAGGATAAACCAAGCCCCAAGAACCTGGCAAGTACCCAAACACTAAGAAGATCCCATGCTACTGATGCAATTAATAGCAGAGGCCATTCCCCAAGTCAACTTGATTAATAGCAGTTAATGGACTTCTCCAAGATCCAAACCTTTTTTGAACCCAGCTACACTAACTGCATTAACCACATCCTCTGGCAACAAATTCCAGAGCTTAATTGTGCGTTGAATGAAAACAAATTTTCTCCGATTAGTTTTAAATGTGCTACTTGCTAACTTCATGGAGTGCCCCCTAGTCCTTCTATTATCCGAAAGAGTAAGTAACCGATTCACATCTACTCATTCAAGACCTCCCATGATTTTATAGACCTTATCATATCCCCCCTCAGTCGTCTCTTCTCCAAGCTGAACAGCCCCAACTTCTTCAGCCTTTCCTCATAGGGGAGCTGTTCCATCCCCTTTATCATTTTGGTTGCCCTTCTCTGTACCTTCTCCATTGCAACTATATCTTTTTTGAGATGCGGTGACCAGAATTGTACACAGTATTCAAGGTGCGATCTCACCATAGAGCGATACAGAGGCATTTTGACATTTTCCATTTTATTAACCATTCCCTTCCTAATAATTCATAAACAGTAGAACTGGAGATCACAATATGAAACTCCAGGGGGGACAACTCAGAACAATCATCAGGAAATATTTTTTCATGGAGAGGGTGGTGAATGCCTCTAATGCCTTCCCAAAAGAGTTGGTGAGAATAAGAACAGAGGGTGAATTTAAAAGGGTATGGGATAAACATTGCGGATCCCTAAAGGCTCGTGGTTGGTAATGAAAAAAAGGGGGAACTTACGTTAACTTTAAGTGTAGCATGGGGAGTAATCTGCATAGCATGGTAGCTACTACTCCTTTCTGAAGGCATGGGGGTGACCTGCACAATGAAGCAGTTACTACTATAAGCCAGTTGCTGGGCAGACTGGTGATATCTCTTTCCAATGCCCAATCTCTCCTAAAAAAAAAAAAAGCTCCAATACTCCATGATCTACTTACTGATTCCAGCCCTGATATCTGTGCCATCACAGAGTCTTGGCTTAAAAGCACTGACCATGTTTTCATAAACCAGCTGCCCACACGTGCCTACGACATTTTTTCCACCCCAAGACCTAAAAAAAGAGGTGGTGGCCTCCTCCTTACCACTAAAAAACATCTCAAACTCAAACTACTAAACATCAATGCCCCCCACAAATTTGAAATAGGCCTTCTTAAATCCAAAGAATTACAAATCTGCCTCATATACGCCCCCCCCCCCCCACACACACAGCCTACTGGAACACGACTCATCCCCACTCATTGAATTTATTTCTGATAATCTAAATATTGACACCTCTGCTGTAATACTAGGAGACTTCAACCTCTATGTGGATGCCATCTCCACCAGCTCATCCTGTGAGATCTTCCTTAACTCCCTACTTGCCCTTGGTTTCAGACAACTCATCACTTCCCCCACACATAAAGCAGGTCATACCCTTGACATCTTCGTCAACTCCCGTATACACTCTCCCCACTCACCTGACAGTATCCCTGTCCCATGGTCAGATCACTCTCTTATCAATGTACTCCTCGCCATAAAATTGCCCTCCTCTACCACCCCCACACATAGTAACAAAATCTCCTTTCACAAACCATGCGCCACGGAAGACCTCATCTCTGCTTTCGACAATTTTACCGACAACCTAGACCTCACCAACCCCAATGCTGCCCTTTCCTCCTGGAACAAGCTCACCACTACCATAGCCAATTAAATTTGCCCTATCATCAATAAAGAAATACACCACTCTCGGTCAGCAAAAAAACCCTGGTACACCACGGATTTAAAAAAATCTAAAAAATGACTTTATAAGTAAAGAAAGAACTTGTCGCAAAAACCTTACCCCTAAGCAAGCAGCCATTTACAAATCTACACTACACACCTACAGACTCTCTACTCTCCAGACTAAGCACGATTATTACTCTGCAAAAATCCATAATTACCAATTCAACGCAAATGCTTTATTCTCGTATGTGGCAGAACTCACTAAATCTACCCCCCCCCCCCCCCCCGGCCACAGATGAACAAGACAATAGCAAATGCGAAGAACTCGCCCTCTATTTCAAAAATAAAATATCAAACCTCCTCCTATGCTTCCCTTCCAATCCCTCTCCAGCCAATCCGCTCCCCAAAAATCCCAACCTCAAATTCGAGTTTCTCGACTTAACCTCCACCAAGGAAATCGAATCCATTAAAAAAAAAAATCAAACCTGCTACACACACCTCTGACACTATCCCCACTAAAGCACTCTTTTCCATTCCCTCCATCATCGCGAAACCCCTGTCTGACATAATCAACTCCTCCCTCTCCCATGGCAAAGTCCCAGACCCCCTCAAACTTGCTGTTGTCAAGCCTCTTCTCAAAAAACCTACCCTTGACCCCACCAACCCTTCAAACTACCGTCCTATCTCTAACCTTTCTTTCATATCTAAAATTATGGAAAAGGTAGTCAATTCACAGCTCTCTGACTATCTGGAAGACCATAATATTCTCCACCCCTCTCAATTTGGCTTCCGGAAGTCTCATAACACGGAAAGCCTATTACTTTCACTGACTGATACTCTCCTCAAGGGCATGGATCACGGACAATCCTTTATCCTTGCCCTTCTTGACATTTCATTTGCCTTCAATACTATCAGTCACAAAATCCTCCTCACCCGCCTGAGATTGGCATCTCAGGCACAGCCATCTACTGGTTCTCTTCCAACCTCAATAATAGAGGCTACGCTGTAAAAATTGCAAATTCCGAATCATCACACATCCCCCTTACTCAAGGCGTCCCACAGGGCTCTTCATTATCCTCCACGCTCTTTAATATATACCTGTTACCGCTCTGCCACATCCTCTCTGACCTTGGTCTTAAGTTTTTCTTAAATGCAGACGATGTCCAAATCCTCATCCCTATCCAAGAATCCCTCACCAAATCTCTTAAGTTATGGGAAACGTGCCTCATCTCCATTAGCTCCCTACTCTCTAACCTCCACCTTGCTTTAAACTCCTCTAAAACTGAACTCCTCATCATTTCAAATCATCCTGATCGGACGCCACCATCTGCTTGTGACCTCACCCTTCCCTCATATGCTTTTCCCTACTTTGTGCGAGATCTCGGTGTCTCCCTAGACCACCAACTAAACTTCAAAAACCACATTAACACAATCATAAAGGGAGGATTTTTCAAGCTCCATATCCTCAAAAAACTTAAATCCCTACTCCATTCGCAAGACTTCCTCACAGTCCTACAAGCGACAATGCTATCAAAAATGGATTACTGCAATTCCTTACTTCTAGGCCTTCCCTACTCTACTATTAGACCCCTGCAAATGTTACAGAATGCTATGGCAAGAATCCTTACAAATACACGCAAAGCCGACCACATCACCCCTATTCTTAAGGAACTCCATTGGCTTCCCATCTCCTCCCGCATCAGATACAAAACCCTCACCATTATTCACAACTCTCTGCACAACCACAATCACTCCTGGTTTGAGGATGCTCTTCGATTCCGCTCCTCCAATTGTCCTATTAGAACCGCACTTTCAGGAACCCTTTCCACCCCTTCCCTTAAATGTGCTCACTACACTTCCACCAGAGAAAGAGCTCTATCCATTGCAGGCCCCTCCCTCTGGAACACTATGCCACTTGAGCTCTGACTAGAACCATGCATTCGGAAATTCAAAACAGGGGTTGAAACATGGCTCTTTAAAATGGCCTATCCTGATCCGGATCCTACGTAGTCCCCCTGCTCCCTCTACTCCTTCAGAGAAAGAGCCCTTGTCATTAACGTACTCATAGCCTTCTCCTTTATTCCTTTAATTATACTCTGTTTTGTCTCCCATTTCTCTGCACCTCCTTATATACCCCCATTTATACCCCTTTCCCCTGTCCTTAAACCCTACCTTTTTCCCTATAGTAACCCTTTTATACCCCTTTTATTTACCCCCTCCGCTATCCTTTAAACCTTACTTTTCTCTATAGCAACCCTGCTAGTATATATATAGTTGCCTTTCTGAATGCATAATTTGTAATGTCATATATAGTGTCTCCTGTATGTAATAGTTAAAGATAATATATATTATTGTATATATTACTTTTTGGAGTGTATAATTTATATAAGGTTATCCACAGTGTATAAGGTTATACACAGTCCCTTACTGAGTGTATAATTTGCAATGCTACTTATTATGTTCTTCTGTTGTTTTCCATCAGGTACCTTTCCTTTTCTCCTCTTCCTGTCTTTCCCTCTCTTCTCTCGCCCCTTCTCTCTTCCTATCTGCTCCCTCTCCCCCCACCCTGGTTTTTTGTAATTTCCTCCTTCAGTTATATTGAAAACCGACATGATGTACCCATGAATGTCGATATATAAAAGCTAATAAATAAATGGACTATTTGGTCTTTATCAGCCGTCATTGCTATGTTACCCATGATTCAAATGGCTGTTGTTAAAACAAACCTGGTAAAGAGGTTTTTTTTTTAGTTTTTCTTCTTATGCCCTTCATCATGTTCCTTTGACCCCACTCCATAGAAACATAGTAATTATGGCAGATAAAAACCTTATGGTCCATCCAGTCTTCCCAGCAAGCTTCTCATGTTAATAAGTGCCGCTCCATGCAGGTTACCCCCATTTCTTCATTTCCAGTATCTTCATTCCCATCTGGCTTCTCAGTTCTGTCTCCCTTTCAATCATCCTCTCCATCTGTCACTTTCTCAATCACTTGCCACTGCAACTGTCCCATCACCCTTTAAACATGCTGTGATCACACTGCTTCCAAAAAACCCTCACTGGACCCTATATCTGCCCTGGTAAATATTGCCCCTGCTCCGGCTTCCCTTTCACATCCAAACTGCTTGAACATGCAATTCACCTTCACTGTCTTATTTATTTATTATTTTTATATACCGACATTTGATCTCAATTGCGATATCACACTGGTTTACATTCAGGTACTGTAGGTATTTCTCTATCCCCAGAGGGCTTACAATCTAAGTTTTTGTACCTGAGGCAATGGAGAGTAAAGTGACTTGCCCAAGGTCACAAGGAGTGACAGCAGGACTTGAACCCTGGTCTTCTGGTTCATAGTCCACTGCTCTAACCACTAGGCTATTCCTCCTCCTCTTGCCCTTCTTTTATCTCAAACCATTCTGGACCTCCTCCTGGCTGGCTTTTGTCCTCTGCATTCCACAAAAACTGCCTTTGCCAAAGTTTCTAGTTACTGATTTGTGGCTGTGGCTGTGGCTTTTTCTCAATTGTTATTCTGGTTGAACTTTCTGAAACTTATGACACTATTGCTATTCTACAAGCAGTCATGCTTCTGCAGCTGGCATTAAGCCTTAACAGTCTGGACAGAAATAACTGGGCAGACTGGATGGGTCAGTTGATTTTTATCTGCCATCCTCTACTATGATCACTGTTTATTCCTTGACACAACTACTGAATTTTGGGACTTTGCTCTTATTCTGGTTTTCTTACCTTTCCTGTTCTTCCTCCTCTCTTCTTCTGCTATTGGTTGATATGCCACGGAGACTGTGTATGCAAATCTATCTCATGCATATTCATTGTGGATATCCTGAAAACCCAAGTGGCTGTGGGGTCCCCAGGACAGTTTTGGGAAGTTCTGACCTAAAGGCTCTATCCTAAGTCCTCTACACTTCTCTTCGTGCTATGACCTCCTCCCATGGCTTTCAGTACCACTTCTATGCTGATGACTACCAGATCTACTTCTCTACACCAGAAATTTCAACAAGAATGCAGTCCCAATTGTAGCCTGCTTATCTGACATTTCTATCTGCATTCCTGCCCCCCTCTTGAAGTTGATATCCCATCTTTCCCTCCAAACCTGCTTCCCCCCTCTTTTCTGTCTCTGTGGATGGCAATTTCATCTGCACAAGTAAGAGAAGCTTGAACTGTATGAGGAAGTGGATGGGGAGCCAATGCAATGACTTGAGAAGAGGGGTCACATGGTCATAGCAACGCTGAAGGAAGATAATTCTCAATCGACTGCAGGGTCTGCAACCTTGGAGTCATCTTTGATGCCTCTCTCTCCTTCTCTAGGCCCATCCAAAAACTGGTAAAGTGTGTCATTTCTTCCTCTATAACATTTCTAAAATCTGTTCCTTTCTGAGCACACTACCAAAACAGTCATCAACTCTCTTCCTACTTAGACTATTGCAACTTGCTCTTCGAGGGCCTCCCACTGCAGTCTATTCAGAATTCGGCTGCACGACATCTTCATCGTTGCTATGATTATTGGCCCCTCTTCTCAAGTTGCTACATTGATTCCCTATCAGTTTGCAGTTCAAACTTCTCTTACTCGCCTACATATGCATTCAATGTGCAGCGTCTCATTACCTATCTTCTCTTCTCTCTCCCTACACCCTTCCTTGTGAATGCCATTCCTCAGGCAAATTCTTGTCTGTGTCCTTGACCTCCACTGCCAACTCCACGCTTTCCTCCTTGCTGCACCATATGTATGGAATAGATTTCCTGAGTTGGGGCTCTCTCTTGCCATATTCTAAAAAGACACCTTTTTGAGGCTGCTTTTAAATCCTAAACTCCAATAAATACCCTTCAAACAGACTCTTGTTTGTCATGACTAGATTGTAAACTCCATTGAAAAGGGACTGCCTTTTATAGATACAGTATCTGTACAGTCCTGCATGTCTAGTAGCAATTTACTAATAAGTAGTAATAGTAACCTTCATTCCTCCCTCCCTAGATGCCCTGCCAAGGCTGCTTTCAGATCTTCACAGGCCCAAAGTCTGGAGGATCATTTTCTCCTTAGCAGGAGCCACCACAGTAGCTAAATGCACCACCTCCAGCCAGCTTCAACTGGCTCCAGGATTCAAAAGATCTGACTCCACAGTCCATCCTGGCAGCTCTTTTTCCTTATCGGAAAAGCTGGTATATTTAGGGCAAATTTAAATTTTGCAAGGATGAGATATTGCTGGTCTGAGTTTCTTATTTATTAAAAACATGCTTCCATGAAGCAAATTGTTAGGCATCCTTAAACCATTCACCAAGTCCTTTTAACATAAGAAATATAGAATATGATGGACGTTAAGGACCTTGAGGGCCCATTCCTGGTGTGGTATTGCAGATCCTGCCTGATCTCACCCCTCTTATCTGAGGATCCTCTGTACCTTATAGAATTCTGGTACTTTTATTGCCTTCACCACATCCACTGGGCACTGCGTATTAAGGGGGGTGCGGTCTGCCCCGGGTGCCAGCTGGGAGGTCTGTGGCCGCGGGCGGGGCCCATCTCGCGCGTGCTAGAAGGGGGAGGCCTCCGGGCCGCGAGCGGTGGGAGCACTGGGCGGCCGCCTAGAGCTCCACGGGTCTGGAGCTGGCAACTGCATAGCCTTTCCTTCTTCCCACCCCCTGCGGCCCGGAAGAGGAATTGGTGGGTCCGTGCAGGCGGGAAGAAGGAAAGGTCATGCAGTCGCAGCCCGAAGCAGGAAGAAGAGCAACAGCGCTGCCCCCCCCCCCCCATCCTCCCCACTGCAGATGCAGGAAGTAGAGCCGCACAGCTCCCGTGCTGCTTCAAGAGAAATGAAGAGCCCCCGTCTGTCGTGGGGGCTGAAGGAGGAAACTGCTGCTGTGCTTCTGATGGGGAGCAGGGTAGGAAGCGAGAGAGAGAATATGTGTGTGGGAGTGAGGGTGCATGTTTGTGTGTGAGAGAGGGAGCTGTGTGAAGGGGTGTGTACGTATGAGAGAGAGAGAAATGGAGAGAGCCCGTGTACAGGGGTGTGCGAGAGAGAGAGAGCCTGTGTGAGGGAGAGGGGAACCGGAGCTTACTGAGTGTGTGTGGGGGGGGGGGGGGAAGAAGGGACGGAGAAGTGAATTGGGGGGGGGGTGCCAAAAGAAGTATCCACCCTGGGTGCCAGATACTTTAGGTATGCCACTGGCATCTGCCACCCTTTCTGTGAAGAAATATTTCCTAATGTTATTCCCCTTGGAGCCTCATATCATGACCTCCCTTTCTAGACTTTCTTTCCACTGAAAAGGTTTTTCTTCTTGTGCATTGTTTTGGATTTGGATTTCAAGTGCTCATAAGTGGGTGATCCAAGTATGCACAGTCACTTCACTTCTGGCATTTGACATTTGGGATGATGCTTTTGAGAGGTCACATTTGAAGAAGAGACCTGTGGAGGCTGAAAAACTCATGTACTGGGGAGCAAGATGGCAGCATAGAGAGGCCATTGAACGCAGGCTGCCCTAAAGCTTTCTGTTTCCTGATTTATTTTTCTTCACCATGCCATCTAAGAGAAAGGGGAAGGTCAGGATTTCCCCTTCAGAACCCTTACCTTCTCCAAGGCAGCTTGATATCCTGCATTTTGTGAGCCAGCCGGTACCCGAAGGAGCCGATGAATTCGGTGGGAGTCCCGGCAAGGGAGAGCAGGGATCTCCAGTGGATGAGGTGTCCCTCAGCCCCGACCTCCGTCCGCCTCCGGCGCAACTTGACCCCGGCAAGGACGCCTCTCAGCCGCAGACCGATGACACGGTAGGAGCGATGGAGGTGGGGGGGGGGGGGGGGGGCGTTTCCCTTTCTTGCGCTGGAAGCAGAGAGCTCTCCTGCTGCCGGAGCGGAATTGAACTTCGGCATTGGAGGCTTGGTGGCGGACCGACCTGGGGATTCTCCAAGGAGGGGAGTAGAGGAGGTTCCTGTGGTTGGTAGCCAAGGACGGACATCGATCAGCGTGTTTGGTGAGTCCTTGCAAATTCCATCGGGACTGGAGGCGGTGACCCTTGAGGTGTTATGTTGACTTGGTGGCAGGCTACGGGATATCTTTGAGACATTTAGAGAACAAAATGGACTCTCACACCTATAATTTTCAGCAGAAAATTCTTGAGGTTCAGGAACAGGCCAGTGTGACCTCAAATAGGATCTTAGAGGCTGACAATAAAATTCAGTCTATCCAAGCATTTAACGTGGTTACTGTTAAAGAACAAATGGCCTGTTCTAGACGTCTGGAAATTTTAGAGAACATTGTTAGACATTTGAATTTGCAGATCCTGAACTTTCCCAAAATTGCTGGTGAAATTCCCTTTACAACGTTGAAACGGTTCCTGCTAGAAGCTCTCGGTTTTTCTGAAGAAAATATTCCCTCAATTAATTTTTACCGTTTCCTCAATAGAAGAGTTTTTTCTACAGGCGTAGCCGCTATTGCTAGGATTCCTGCAAATTTGACTAGCTTTTTAGAAAACTCTAACTTGGATGTAATTGATAGAAATACTTTACTAATGTTTATTTATTTATTTAACATTTTTTTATAGACCGATATTTGTTGGGAACTTCATACCGGTTTACATAGGACATTAATGCAACATAAAATAGCTTTAGAGGGAACATAGATTAATACAAGAGTTATTTGGAACATAGATTAACATATATGATAATTGTAACGTGGATTAAAAAACGTATAATAATTAGATACAGTGGACTAGTATACAGTGATTATGTTTAGCTGTATAAGGTACACATATAATACAAATGAACTTTAGAGTATATTTTAGAATGTTTGGAGTTGGTAGAAAGCTTGAAGTATGATGTTTGGAGGGGGGAAAGGTAAGGTTCAGAGTTGGTATAAAGGGTGGAGGGGCTTAGTTGCCCCAACAGTTATTTCTGTCCATGATTTAAATAATGTAATGTGAAATTTCTTCAGGAAATTTCCAGTTATATATTATGGTCAAGCAGTAAGGATTGACCCAGATTTGGCTCAGGTGACACAAATTGGGAGAAGGGAGTTTCTTTCCTTATGGCAAAATGTTATTTCTTTAGGTTTTTCCTTCTCCTTACGTTATCCGTGTAAATGCATTGTTAAGAGGGGTGACAAGTGTTTCATATTTTTCCAACCAGATCAAATTTGTCAATTTATAGATGCCCGTAGGCCAACCACCTCATCCCCAGCAACTTAAATAAGGGGAGGTCAATTTTTGAGTTAGTACCGGAGGGAGAAATACTATGGTAATGCCTTTAATTTAAAGAAAGTTATTTATTTATTTAATGTTTTTCTAGACTGACAATCCCTTATATTTTTCCATTGTGCTCTTCTCCATTCTCTTGTCTTTTGTTTCTTTTTGATATACAGATTGGATAAATCAGGTGTAATTTCTTTTGTATATGTTAGTCGCATTGTTTGATATGTATACATTATCCAACTGTGATGTGCAAACATCTTTTTTGTTTGTAAATTGAAAATGATAAATAAAGAATTAAAAAAAAAAAAAGAAAACTCCTGTAGTGCGACATTTTTTTCCTCCTGTAAAAACATCACAATCTACAAGGACTCCTCTTCTCTCCAGCACCAATATGGCTTCTACAACTCTGCATTATCTGACATTGCTTTTACCAGAATTGATTTTAGATAAGATCAAGATTTTGTGAATAAAAAGTGATAAATATACAGATGTTTAACAGCTGCACATCCTAGAAACCTCACAAGTCAAGCTAGGTAAGTGAGAGGAAAGCTAGAGATCTATGATTATTGTACCAGAAATACAACTGGGCAGACCAGACCGGCCTTGCAGTCCTTATCTCTTAACATAATTTGTTTCTCTAAGGCTAGTCCCTGTAGAACCACCTGGAACACCGTGGTTTCTAGGATTTAGCCAAGAAGAGAGAGTTGGGAGTAGAATAATTTCACTAAGTCTTAGACTTTAGAAATACAGGAGCTACAGGATGTGGGCTGTCCTCCAACATGTGAGATCTGTCACTGTTCCCCCCCTTCACACCAATTTCCGTGAGTGCTGCAGGGGCAGGGAGCCTCTGTGTAAAGCACAATCCATCCTCAACCATTCTCCTGAAAGCGTGTCAGGTCCCTGGCTCTGCATATAGCTGGCCAGCGCCTGCCAATTGCTGTATATTTCCTTCATCTCTGGCCTCCACAATGCCTGCTGCCTCAGTCTTCCTTGCTTTCTCCAGCATGGCTTCTGAGAGTTCGGTGATCAACTATTCCTCCAAAACAGGAAGTGTTTCCTACCCTCAGGGTGGCTGTATTGGTCACAGTACAGGACATAGCTCATTAGGATTACTACTTTTCTCTGTTTACATTTGCAGTCTCTCTCTCATTTACGGTCAGTAAACTGGAGAAAGCACTTTGTTATTAAGCTTCTGTTACCATTCTGTGCTAAGTGGGTTTATGTTTTTTTTTTTCCAAATAATATTACTGCATAACTTTGTTTCGATTCATTTCCTCCTAGTGATCATCATATGAAAAGGTGACTTTATTTTACCAGCGATTATGAAAAAAGAAAAAATATTTAAAGTTATTTTGAAAAGCAGACATCTTCCAGATGCTAGCTACGACTATGATACCACTTACTCACAATTACTTTCAAATCCAGTTAATTTGAAAAGGCCATGGTTTTGGTGACTGGAACATTTATAGCTGGGGTGCTCAAACCAGTCTTACGGGGCCCCCCAGCCAGTCGGGTTTTTCAGGATATCCCTCATGAATATGCAGTAGTGCATGCAAATGAATCTCATGCATATTCATGAGGGATATCCTGAAAACCCCCAACTGGCTGGGGGGGGGGGGGCGTAAGACTGGTTTGAGCACCCCTGATTTATAGAACAGATGAGCATGGTGAACGGGATTGTTGAGGTGGCACTGAAAAGGAAACTAATACAATTCAGTCATTAACAGGCAGAGGGAGACACAGAGCTCCAGTCTGCAAACTGCTGAGCTTTGTAAACAGTTGAAGGTTTGCTATCCTACGGTTGGTTCTCATATTGCACTAAAAGGTATTTGGGTAGATTTGGGGAATACTAACTCTGACCTGCAGCTTTACCTGCAAAGAATAAAGATCACCACACCAATCGTCAGTTTAAAAGGGCAGGAAGGAGACTGCCATTCAAATCAGAGGCAACCACCAGCAAAAAAGGAAAAAAAAAAAAGAAAGAAAGATAGGCGAGGCAGATAGGAGCAATTTAAATATTTTTATTTGGATTTTTAGACTTTTCAACTAAGGCTGGACAGTGCAGATGGGCTAGTTAAATCCATCCATCTGGATACACAATAATTTGCCTCCTAGGACCCAGTGGACCAAATGGGCTGTAAGTTGTAAGGGGGAGGGGGGGGGACGGAGGAACTACCCAAGTGAAAATAACCTTACGCCGATAAGAGCAAGGCCACGTTCAATGGGGTGAAGGCTGAAAAGTGCTCCACATCCTTGTACCATGCATGGTTTGTCTTCACTGGTTATTTGAACCCTTGACAGAGATAAAAAGCTTGTAAAGGGTCAATGAATAGGGTCATTCTGTACGATCCCAGGGTAGAAACACGACAACGTCAGTGGCAGCAGCAGCAGCATAAGGGCAAGGTGTGACAGGCAAAGGCCTAGCACCAGGCAAACATAAGCAAAACCACCTTTACCTCTTGGTAACTATGGTCTTTTATCTCACAGACTGCTCATAACACAATCACTCCGCACCCCTCGGCCTCCCCAGTAAAACACTTACGTCATTTGCCAAACCCCCCCAATTTTATTTAAACGAAACACATCCTAACAGTGGAAGAAATAGGCCACAGCTTTTAAATGAACTAACTAAACTCCTGTTCAAGTAGGAACCCAATACCCACATCAACACAGCACACTGTCAATGAGACATTTTCCATTGCTATTATCATTATTATTATTATTATTATTATTAACCTTTTGACGGTCATCCAGCCCCACCATGCACAATATTTGAGACATGGAGCACCTGTGCTGTGCAGTCCTGACCAATTCTTACCAGCCACAGTCATGGCCTGAGTCAACTTTTATTCTTGTTTCATAATTGTACTTATATTTCCTCAGCCACCAGATAGTTGTGGTCTACCAGCAGGCTTTCTTCCGAACTAAACTACCACCACTCCAGGTCCCCCTCTATCTAATTGCGCTTTATTGCCCCTAGCCTTAATCCTTTTTGACTGGTGAGCTGCCATACCTACAGTACCTGAATGTAAACCGGTGTGATATCTCGATTGAGATCGAATGTCGGTGTGTAAAAACAATAAATAAATAAATATGCCGTTGCTGTGACAAGAGCCTACCTGCAGCTCTAGACATATGTAGATTCCTCGGATTAGGAACTTGAATTACAGGTATGATGGATAAGTTTTAAAAAAACCATGTTCTCCTGCTGGCTTTTTGCCTCTGTACCAGTGCTGTTTTATTTATTATCCACCTCCCCCCAATCCAGCTCCTTTTATGCCCCCTTTCTGCCCCATGCCTGCTTCGACCAGCTGATCTTGGCATGTGCAGCAGATATGACCATAAGAAGCTTACTGGGCAGACGAGAGGGACCATTGGGTTCTCTTATGCCATCGTCACTCTGTTACTGTGGGTCTCGGCAGCTAAACGTTGGGACCCCCTATGCACAAGAGGCAGGGAGGGGGGTGGCTAAGAGCAGCTCCATTGGCCTATGCGAGGTAGCCCTAGTGACGTGTATGCAAAACAGACAAACACGCTAGAAACCGAAGACTAGAAACAGGTAAATTAGCCCAGAATGGGATTGGGAGGGAGTTTTAATTCAGCAGTGCCATATCACTACATCCTAAGGAGTCATTATCTGTCTTCACTTGCCCCCTGCACAATGCTTAGGGGGTCATTTTCAAAGGAGTTACGCATGTAAATGTGACATACTATGGTAGCAATTTTCAAAAGCTATTTACTCGAGTAAAGTGCACTTACTTGAGTAAATCCTATGGACAATTCAATGGCATATATTGTAGCAATTTTGAAAAGCCCACTTACTTGAGTAAAGTGTATTTACTCGAGCAAAAACCAGTTTTGCTCGAGTAAATGCTTTTTAAAATCTACCCCTTAGTGTTTCCTTGCAGCTTCTGGGGGCTGTTTCACCTCCTTATCTGGGGACAGCCTTACTGGTTTATGTGTCTCTCTAGTTTATCTGTAGGAGTGCCAGACCTCTCCCCTGACTGCTTGGGGGAGGGGGGAGGGGAATATGCGTTAATTATAATGTAGAAGGAAGAGTACCAGAACCATCTTTCAGTCATTCTGCATAGGCCTAAAGCTGGCCCTGTAGCATGCCCTGGTGGCAGGAAGAAGGATCAGAGGCTGAGATGGAGGGCCTTACCGTCTCCCTACACCAGCTCTCCCCCACAGCAGGGGGAGTTGCTGAGGCCATTTCTGGGGGTAGGAGCAAGGAGAGCACAGCCACAGTAATGGTAGTGAGCATGGGGGCCTATGTAAAGCCTTGCATTTCATTTCCTAATCAAGCTCACTCCAGCCATGTGGAAAGGGACCCTAGGCAGGCTTGGTAAAATAGCTTCAAATGACTTCTGTTAACAACCCTGGTGTAGCAGCAAAGATATACAGATTAAAGCACCAGGATTGCCTCAGCCTGCCAAGTTCTACTGAGAAATAGCAGTTACAGTATGGTACACTGACACTTTAGCACCTTCACATTTATATAAAAATAATGGGCAAAAAAAAAAAAAAAAAAGCTCCATTTAAAACCTAAAAAAAAATTCCAACTAACATTAAAATGATAAACAGGATAGCAAGAGCTTGTCTTTCCTATTATATTTATATAATCCTGAGCATTTCCCTTTAAAGTGGATCCCCCATTTTTATAAACTGTTTTCTAGTAAGCATAGCAATTATCAATATTAATGGCATTACTTATTTTTTTACTGTAATATTTCTATTGTTGAGGACAAATTGCATGAAGGTCTACAGTAGTAGTGATTACTATATTTCACTGAGTTTTAACATGATATAAATCACAGTTGCTTACCTGTAACAGGTGTTCTCCTAGGTCAGCGGGATATTAGTCCTCACTTGTGGGTGACATCATCAGATGGAGCCCGGCACGGAAAACTTTTGTCAAAGTTTCTAGATACCTTGGGCAGCAGACTTACATAGAAACATAGAAATGACAGCAGAAGAAGACCAAACGGCCCATCCAGTCTGCCCAGCAAGCTTCACACATTTTTTTTCTCATACTTATCTGTTTCTCTTAGCTCTTTGGTTCTATTTCCCTTCCGCCCCCACCATTAATGTAGAGAGCAGTGATGGAGCTGCATCCAAGTGAAATATCAAGCTTGATTAGTTAGGGGTAGTAACCGCCGCAATAAGCAAGCTACACCCATGCTTATTTGTTTTACGCAGACTATGTTATTCAGCCCTTATTGGTTGTTTTTCTTCTCCCCTGCCGTTGAAGCAGAGAGCTATGCTGGATATGCGTGAAGTATCAGTTTTTCTTCTCTCCTGCCGTTGAAGCAGAGAGCTATGCTGGATATGCATGAAGTATCAGTTTTTCTTCTCCCCTGCCGTTGAAGCAGAGAGCTATGCTGGATATGCGTAAAGTATCAGTTTTTCTTCTCCCCTGCCGTTGAAGCAGAGAGCTATGCTGGATATGCGTGAAGTATCAGTTTTTCTTCTCCCCTGCCGTTGAAGCAGAGAGCTATGCTGGATATGCGTGAAGTATCAGTTTTTCTTCTCTCCTGCCGTTGAAGCAGAGAGCTATGCTGGATATGTGTGAAGTATCAGTTTTTCTTCTCCCCTGCCATTGAAGCAGAGAGCTATGCTGGATATGCATTGAAAGTGAAGTATCAGGCTTATTTGGTTTGGGGTAGTAACCGCCGTAATAAGCCAGCTACTCCCCGCTTTGTGACTGCAAATCCTTTTTTCCACATTTCCTCTTGCTGTTGAAGCTTAGAGCGATGTTGGAGTCACAGTAACCATGTGTATGTTTATTGAATAAGGGGTAGATTTTTTAAAAAAGCGTGTTCGCGTACTTTTGTTTGCGCACCAGGCGCAAACAAAAGTACGCTGGATTTTATAAGATACGCGCGTAGCCGCGCGTATCTTATAAAATCCTGGATCGGCGCGCGCAAGGCTGCCGATTTTGGGCAGCCGGTGCGCGCCGAGCCGCACAGCCTGTCTCCGTTCCCTCCCCTCACCTTCCCTTCCTCTACCTAACCCACCCCCCGGCCCTATCTAAACCCCCCCCCCCCCCTTACCTTTGTCCGTAGATTTACGCCTGCGAGAAGCAGATGTAAATCTACGCGCGCCAGCGGAGTGCTGGCGCGCCGTGCTCCGGCCCGGGGGCTGGACCGAAGACCTGGACCACGCCCCCGGGCCAGCGCCATGCCCCGGGCCCGCCCCCGAAACGCTGTGCCCTGCCCCCGAAACGCCGCGTCATCGGGTCCCGCCCCCAACACACCCCCTTCCGAAAACCCCGGGACCTACGCGCGTCCCGGGGTTCTCTGCGGAAAATAGGCGCGCCGGCGCGCAAGGCCCTGCTCGCGTAAATCCAGGCGGATTTACGCGAGCAGGGCTTTGAAAATCCGCCCATAAGGTTATTATCTCCAGGCAGTAGCCGTCATTCTGGCGAGCCACCCACTCTTCATTGACGGCCTCTTGACTTTATGGATCCACAGTGTTTATCCCACGCCCCTTTGAAGTCCTTCACAGTTCTGGTCTTCACCACTTCCTCTGGAAGGGCATTCCAGGCATCCACCACCCTCTCCGTGAAGACATACTTCCTGACATTGGTTCTGAGTCTTCCTCCCTGGAGCTTCAAATCGTGACCCCTGGTTCTGCTGATTTTTGTCCTACAGAAAAGGTTTGTCGTTGTCTTTGTATCATTAAAACCTTTCAAGTATCTGAAAGTCTGTATCATATCACCTCTGCTCCTCCTTTCCTCCAGGGTGTACATATTTAGATTCTTCAATCTCTCCTCATAAGTCATTTGATGAAGACCTTCCACCTTTTTGGTCGCCCTTCTCTGGACCACCTCCATCTTGTCTCTGTCTCTTTGGAGATACGGTCTCCAGAACTGAACACAATACTCCAGGTGAGGTCTCACCAAGGACCTGTACAAGGGCATAATCACTTCCCTTTTCTTACTCGATATTCCTCTCTCTATGACTTGAGCATGCCCAGCCTGCTTCTATCCACGCGTCCACGCAAGGTCCCCCTTCAGTTTCATAACGTAGCAAAGAAACGAGCGAAAAAATAAAATAATAAACTGAAGGTGAACCCAACATCGCGGGGAGGCTGGCAGGATTCCTGAGGACTAACATCCTGCAGTCCTAGAACACCTGTTACAGGTAAGCAACTGCGCTTTCTCCTAGGACAAGCAGGGTGGTAGTCTTCACATGTGGACGAGTACAGAGCTCCAGACTGCCCCTTTCAACCAGAGAGCCCAACAGTGGCCGAAAAAGGTGCCAAAAGGCACAACACAACTGCGGCTCTGTGGGAAAAACAGGGGTGGTCGGGTCCCACAGGACCCAAGGAGCACGAGTGAAGAGAGCTGGGTTCAAGTCTGGAACAGGTTGCACAGGATGGACTGACCAAAGGCACTGTCCTGACGGCTATTTATTTATTTATTTATTTATTTATTTATTTAAAGATTCTTGTATACCGTCATTCATAATACACATCACAACAGTTTACATGTTACAAAATCATAAAATCACACTAAAATATCTAAAAGGTACAGTAAAATATGATAAAAATAAAATTGTTAATCAATTATTAATAAACGAACATAAAACAAAGATAAAAATAATGTTTCTTTAAACCAATTAGTCCTTTTTTTCAAGATAATCAATATAAGCCTGTTTGAAAAGCCATGTTTTTAGAGCTTTTTTAAAAGCTTTAAACTCTGACTCTAAACGCAATGCCACAGGCATAGGGCCGGATTTTAAAAGGGTTACGCGCATAAGGTACACGTGTAACCCTTCTAAAACGGCCCTGCGCGTGCCGAGCCTATATTGCATAGGCTTCCGACGCGCGCAAAGCCCCGGGACGCGCATAAGTCCCGGGGCTTTCTTGGGGTGCGTGTCGTCGGGGGGCGTGACACGGTCGGCGCGTCATCGGGGGGCGTGTCGGGGGCGTGACACGGTCGGTGAGTCATCCGGGGGCTGTGCTGCAGGCGTGGTTTCGGCCCGGGGGCGTGGCCGCAGCCTCCGGCCCAGCCCCCAGACCGGAACATGGTGCGCGGCAGCCGGCCCGGCAGGCGTAACTTCTGCGACAAAGGTAGGGGGGGTTGAGATAGGGCCGGGGGGGGTGGGTTAGGTAGGGGAAGGGAGGGGAAGGTGGGAGGAGGCGGAGGGAACGGGCAGCGCGCGCAGGGCTCGGCGCACGCAAGTTGCACAAATGTGCATCCCCTTGCGCGTGCCGACCCCGGATTTTATAAGATACACGTGGCTACGCGTGTATCTTATAAAATCCAGCGTACTTTTGTTCGCGCCTGGTGCGAGAACAAATGTATGCGCGCGCGCTGTTTCTTAAAATGTACCCCATAGTGTTCCAAATGCATGGACCGGGAATTGAAAAGGATCTTTCTCGGATTAATATAAGATGGGCGGAGTTCACAGATGGAATTTGAAGCAGTCCTTTATTCGCCGATCTTAAGGATCTCTGCGGGACATGTAACCGAATTAGAAAATTCAGCCAGTCTGTTTTTTGTCCATAAATTGCTTTGTGTAGTATACAACAAGCTTTGTACTGTATTCTTTGTGTTATTGGCAGCCAATGCAGATTGATTAAAACAGGGGTGATATGTTCACATTTTTTTACAATTTGTTAAAACCCTTGCTGCAGAGTTCTGAAGCACCTGTAAAGGGCGCAAAGTAGATTGCGGAAGGCCTAAGAGAAGGGAATTACAATAGTCTAAGGATGAAAATATCAAAGCTTGCAGCACCAATCGGAAATCATTAACATCTAAAAGCGGTTTCAACTTTCGCAACACCCACAATTTATAATATCCTTCTCGTAATTTAAGAGAAATATGTTTATAAATTTAGCTGACAATTGATGGTAATTCCTAAGTCTTTCTGATTCAGATAATACTAGTAATAATAGGGTATTGTTCGTACTAGTGGAGTTATCTTTTACTTTTCTGCCAAGGAGAATCATTTCAGTTTTTTCCATATTTAGGGCTAATTTCATATGGCATAGTAATTGGTTGATGGCTCCAAGATAGATGTTTATTAATTTAAATGTTTGTTCAACAGTGCCAAGAATAGGTATAAGCAGCTGAATGTCGTCGGCATAGATATAAAAATTTAGACCTAAACCTGCTAGGAGATGACACACTGGAAGAAGTTAAATATTAAACAGGGTCACCAATAAAACGGACCCTAGTGGGACACCAGTTTGAAGTTGAATTTTATTGGAGCAATTATTTCCTATTTTCACTTGAAAGGATCTTTGTTGTAAGAAAGACACTATCCAATCAAGGGTTTTATTTATAAGGCCAATTTCTTTTAATCTTAATATTAAAATATTATGATCTATCGTATCAAATGCCGCAGACAAGTCTAATAAAACTAGAATATATTTTTGTCAAGAGTCAAAACCTTTTAAAACTGTATCAGTTAATGATACAGCCCTGATTATATGGTATTATTTATATATTTGATATTATATATTTGATAGTATTATATATATTATATTATATATTTGATAGTATTCAATCCTGAGTACATGTTATTATTATAGTCCTGAGTAAATGACCTGATATTATTTTCTGAGTTAGCCATGTCTCTGGCTCTACCTCCTCCCAGTTCAAGTGCCCCTGTTTTATTGTAACTTTTGCTCACTTTGCTCTCTCTTCGCCTATTGTTCATATATATATATAAACATAGAAATGACGGCAGAAGAAGACCAAACGGCCCATCCAGTCTGCCCAGCAAGCTTCACACATTTTTTTCTCATACTTATCTGTTTCTCTTAGCTCTTTGGTTCTATTTCCCTTCCACCCCCACCATTAATGTAGAGAGCAGTGATGGAGCTGCATCCAAGTGAAATATAAAGCTTGATTAGTTAGGGTTAGTTAATTATTAGTTTTTTTATTAATATTAATAATTATATTATTTAATATTTATTATATTATAATAATTTATTATATTATAATTATATTATTTAATAATTATATATTAATTAATAATATTAATAATAATAATTATGAGTTAATTATTAGTTAGTTGATTAGTTAGTTCATGTTGATGTTAATGTTATTGCACCATTGTTTCTTGTAAACCGACATGATATGATTGGTATCATGAATGTCGGTATAAAAAAGCCCTAAATAAATAAATAAAATAAATAATAAAAGTGTTTCTGTGTTCAGATATTGACGGAAGCCAAATTGGTTTGGATATAAAATATTGTTGGATTCTAAGTGTTCTACTAATTGTTTATGAACAATTTTTTCAATAATTTTTGCTAGACAAGAAAGATTCGATATAGGCCTATAATTACTTAATACTTCGGGGTTTAAGGAGGGTTTATTTAAAATGGGTTTAATAACAGCTGACTTCAGAACTTCTGGCAGATATCCTTCAGCTAGAGAGAGGTTAACAATTTTTGCAAATATGGGGGCTATAATATGAGCAATAGGTTTTAGGGCAACCGAAGGTATAGAATCTAAAGGGTGACTCATTGGATTTAATTTTTTTTATAATAGTTTCAATTTCTATAGAGGAGACTTCATCAAAAGATGGCCAGTCAGATATTTCTTTATCATTTTTATTTCTGGAGGTTATCTCTGTCAAGGCAGTAGTGAGTTGCGAACTTGTGGAGAGAACCCCAGGTCGCAGCCCAGCAAATTTCAGAGACTGAGACCGTACACATATGGGCCACCACCATCGCTATTGGCTCACACAGACTGAGCCTTCACTCTGCTGGCCAGCTGGAGGCCTGCCTGCGCGTAGCAGAAGGCAATGCAATCCACCAGCCAGTTCGATAGGGTTTGCTTACCTACCGCTGCACCCAGCCAGCTGTGGTCAAATGACACGAAGAGCTGGGTGGACTGTCTGTGGCTCGCTGTGCGGTCTAGGTAAAAAGCTAGCGCCCGTTTACAGTCCAGGGTACGGAGGGCACGTTCCACTGAGTGGGAACAGGGCCTCAGAAAGAAGGTGGGTAGAACGATTAACTGATTGATGTGGAAATCAGTCACCACCTTGGGCAAGAATTTAGGATGCGTACACAGGACCACACGGTCGTGGAAGAACTTTGTGTATGGTGTGTACGTAACCAGGGCCTGAAGCTCACTGACCCTGCGAGTGGACGTGATTGCCACCAGGAATATGATTTTCCACGTGAGGAACATCAGACCACAGGACTGTAAGGGCTCAAAGGGAGGTCGCATCAGTCTCGCCAAGACAACGCTGAGGTCCCAAGATGCTGCCGGAGGCCGAAGAGGGGGCTTCACCTGGAGGAGGCCCCTCATGAAACGGCCAACCAGGGGCTGGACTGAAACAGGCGTACCAGCAACACCTCGGTGGTATGCACTTACAGCACTGAGGTGTACTCTGACAGAACTGTTCTGGAGCCCAGACAGACAGGTGCCACAGATAGTCCAGCAGCCAGGGGAGAAGGCAGGAGAAGGAGTCTAACCCATGCCCTCCGCACCAGATGGAAAAGCGCTTCCACTTTGAAGTGCAGGACTTCCTATTCGAAGGTTTCCTGGATTCGATCAGGACCTGGGAAACACAGTCCGAAAGTTATAAGAGCTGGAGGATCATGCGCTCAACATCCAAGTCATGAGGGCTAGCGCCCAGAGGTTCGGCTGGTGCAGAGTGCCCTGGTTCTGCATTATGAGGTCGGGTGCCATCCCCAATGGGATGGATGCATGCCCAGACAGTTCCTGAAGGAGCGGGAACCAAACCTGCCGAGGCCAGGAGGGAGCCACAAGAATCATGGTCCCCCCCGTCCTCCTGAAGTTAAACAGCACCTTCGAGAGGAGTGGGAGAGGTGGGTACGTATACAGGAGGCCCTGTTCCCCAGTGAAGGGAGAAGGGATTGCAGGTTGGACGGCTGTTCCCCGCTACTAGGGAGCAGAACCTGCTCACCTTGTGATTGAGAAGGGAGGCGAACAAGTCCACATCCAGCATACCCCAGCTGCAGAATAATTCGGCTGCTACTGTAGGGTTGGAGGGACCACTTGTGTGGCTGGCAGGACTGGCAGAGGAGGAACAAGCCTGTGCCGCCCTGTTTGTTGATGTACCACATCGCGACCTGGTTGTCCATCCTGATCAGAACTTCTTGCACCACGAAAAAGAAGATACTGAAGGGGGACCTCGAATGGATGCATGGATAGTAGCATGGATAGTAGCAGGCTGGGCATGCTCAGTCTGCTAGCCAAAGTTTCTAGAAACTTTGACAAAAGTTTTCCGTGCTGGGTTTCATCGGATGATGTCACTACTTCTTGGTTTTGATTTTAACAAATTTTATTGATTCTAAAGTTGACAAATGTAGATGATACCTGTTGTAATGCTCTGGGGCTCAATTTATTGTGCCCCAGAGCAGACCTAAAATGAAGACCTAGCAGATCTTGCAGACTATTGTAGCAAATGGTGGTTCATGTCAAATAGGAATTGAATATCTCTCTGTATGGTCAGACTTTAAAGCATGGAATTAAGCTAATATATCTGGCATGGCAGAAGACAGCAGCAATGATTACATCTCAAAATGAGTAGCTGGCTAAGCTAGCTAAACAACATGAGCAGCTGAGGCTAAAACACTATCGACTACAACTCTTGCTTATCATACTCAATAGTGGAGAACTGTAGACCTGTTTGGCATAGGTCTTCATACACACAGCTCGTGGACCCGAACTGAATATATTTATGTAATTCATTTCCGTAACTTGCACCATAAACCCCCTTTTTCCCTGGCTTCTGTTTCTTGCTAATATCACTTTTCCACCCATCCAGCAATGGCTGGTGACCCACAAGCTTGTAAAGAATATCCTTGCTATACCAAGAAATAGAGACTATGATGATATGGGCCTGCTGAGTTCTCCAAATATTATTGCTGGTGTATTGCCAGACTCCAGTTGATCTCTGGCTTTCCCCTTCTTTATAATTAGGGATCTTGTGTTCTTATCCCAGGCTTTCTTGCATTCTGTTAATGTTTTTGTTTTTACTGCATGGCCGTTTCATGACTCCACTCTCCTTTTCATGAAGAAATATTTTCTCACTTTGATCAAGAGCTTGTCTCTGGAGTATCATGCCACAAGCTCATTAGGTTGGCCTTTTGTGTGATATTTATACCATTTACATATTTGAATGTTTGTGTATCTCAGCTTCCCCTCTCCATCTGACCTGCCATTATATGACAATCTTTCAACAGGGTGCCTTTTCTAGAGCTGCCTGCCTGACTAGGAGACATCTGCAGTCACCTTTTGGAACAAGTAGTGGGAAGGAGTAGAAGTAAAGAATGAATCCCTTGTGACAAATCCTGCTCATTGCCCCCCAATGGGTTTGATTTACCATGTCAAGAAAGATTTGGACGAATATATTCAAACCATAGAACATGGACAGACAACAACCATATGACCCATCCACATCTCCTGCTCAGCTTTATAGTCCTTTTCTCTCTCAGAGATCCTCTATGCTTGTCACAAGCTCTCTTGGGATGCCATTACTGTCCTTGTTTCTCCTATCTCCACAGGGAAGCTAGGGGGTGCTACCAGTTTTCGCTACTGCAGCTTTTGTGCAACCCCTTTATTACAGCTTTGGCAAAATTCAGATAAAGCAGCATTGCTTACCTATAACAGGTGTTCTTCATAGACAGTATCACAAATCAGCCCCACACTTAGGTGATGTCACTGAGTTATCAAAGACCAAGGGTTTTCTAAGCACAGGGCCACTGCCATTTAAGTCACTTCAGTTATTATAGCAAGCTAGCCTCCAACGCTAAAGGGGAGGAGGGTGGGATTGTAGCTGATTTGTCTTGACATTTTTCTTTTGTAAATAAGCAACAACTACAGTGAGGCATGTTTTTTGTATACCCTCGGTGCCGCCAAGAGACCAAAAGAGAGAACACAACAGTATTACTGGTCGTTTGCT
Source organism: Rhinatrema bivittatum (assembly GCF_901001135.1). Taxonomy (NCBI): domain Eukaryota; kingdom Metazoa; phylum Chordata; class Amphibia; order Gymnophiona; family Rhinatrematidae; genus Rhinatrema; species Rhinatrema bivittatum. The sequence goes on from NC_042625.1 coordinate 21,323,949, forward strand.
TTGGTGAAATAGAAATTTCCTATGAGCCTAGTAGATTGAGATATTGATGTAGGCATCACTGAGATCAGAATTATCAGCTAGTTGTTGATTTCTAAATGAGGAAGGATGGTTCTTAGGGAGATTTTATCCTGAATATTTCTTTCTTTAGGGGTTTGTTGAGATGTCAGAAGTCAGAAGTCCAAGATGGAATGGAGAGCACCTGTTTTCTTCACAATGAGGAAAAGTAGAATCCTGTGATGCTGTGTGGTACTGGGTGTGACTTGAGTGTATTTGGTGCAAGGAGGGTTGATAGCTTTGTTGAAGAAGGTGGAGCTATTTTGCATTCATGGAGTGATTGTTTGGGGGATTGTTTGACAAAAATGTTTTGAAATTTAAACATGCTCTCTGATCTAGTATCTTTAAATACCCAACTGTGTGTTATTATCAAACACCATAATGGGCTGAAATGTTGAAGCCTTCCTCCTTTCCCCCCCCCTCCCCCAAGAAAGCTGTTCAAATCTAATCCGAGAGCTTTCTTGACATTAAAGTCTAAAGTTGGGATTAGATTTTGGTTGTGTGTGCTGGAGAGGCTTGAGCTGCGCTCTTTCCCTAGCATGAAACCCCTCCAGTAACACCCTTCCCACACCCAAATACAATTATGCATTTATAATAATTTAACAAACAATACAATCAAGAAATATAAATTATTAATAGAATAAAACCATATAATAAAAAGAATATTTCATAACAGCTGATGAATAGAACCATCCAATAATTTAAAAGTTATACAAAGTTTCCAAATACCAATAAACTATTTAAAAACAGTCACATCAGAGAGCACCCAATAATTAAAATATAGATTAAAAAAAAATCCCCTGCTGTCCATACCTGGGATCTTTTGAATCTCAGATGTCCTGAGCTTGTTGTGGATTAGCAGGGGGAGAGGAGCAGGGTTATTGCTCAAACTTTATTCTCTCTCTCATACATACACATATGACCTCTCATACATGCACGCACACACACACACATGCTTTCTCGCATACTTGCACATACAGACATGCTTTCTCATACTTGCGCACACACCATGACCTCTCTCACCTACATGCACACACAGAGATATGTCCTCTCATACATATGCACACACATGCCCTCTCTCATACACACAAACATGCTCTCTCACTCACAGCCTTGTGCTGCCAAGGGAGAGGCAAACAGCAACAGCCCCCGCAGCCCACGGTGCTCTTCCTCTTTCTTCAGGCCGCCGGGGGGCTGACACTTCTCTGCTTCCTGCGCAGCTTCCTACAGCTGAGCAAGGACCAGGGCTGTTGTTATGGCTTCCTGAGTAGGCGATGCCACACTGGTCAGTTGCTGCTGCTTTTCCTGTTCTTCATTGCAGCACAACCTGGGCCAGTACCACATCTTGTGGCAAGGATATGCTCTTCTTCTCACCTACATTGGCATGGTCTCTCCCTCTTCCTGCCCTCACGGCTGGAAAAGAATGCACCACTGCATGGGCAGGAAGAGGGAAAGACCATGTCGATGCCGCCCCCAACCGGGGGCGCCCTAGGCAGTCGCCACTGGCTCTGGTTGCAGGCAAGGTTGCTAAAAAGGGTCGGCTTGGTATCTTCTTTGTGAACAGAAGTATTGCCTCTTTAATGTTGAAGTTGACCTTTTTCCACTTGTAGTTGGTTGCTCTGCCGTAGCTATTGCCAGGATAAGCAGATTGGAGTAGTGATCTTTAATAAAAATCTGTTTTTTTACCTTGTCTCCAGAGAGATTATCTCCTAATCATGGAGCATTAGCTAGTTTTTCGTGAATATCCTTCTGGCTGCAATGGCTATTGCAGAAGTCCAGGAGGACATATCATAAACTGATTAAATTAGATGCTTTCCATATTTCTCTGCCTCTTGTTATATTGGAGCAAAATGATCCATGCTATCTATAGAAAGCTGCTGGGTCATATCCTGGAGCTTTTATAAAGAATTATACTTATAAGGCCAAATTCTAAAAGCCCGGTGCGCACAAAAACCGGGGGATATGCGCGGAAGTGCCAGGCAGGGGGCGGGCAGAGGGGGTCTGGGTTCTGTCCAAGGGAAGCACGCGCCAGCGGCTTGCTGGTGCGTGGAACTTACTTCAACTCTTCTGCGGAACTCGATTCAAAAACAAAAACAAAAAATTAGAATATTTAGGTGGGGTTTAGGGGTCAGGGAGGAGAGGGGAAAAGGGGAAAAGCTAGGTAGGGGGATAGGGAAGTTCCCTCCCTGACCGCTCCATAATTGGAGTGAACTGGGAAGGAGCTGGGAAGGGTCAGATCGCCTTGCTGCACGTTTGTTTTAAATCCCTCACAGCGCACGCAAGACACCACCCACCCATATATACGTGTGCCGATATAAAAAAAATCGGCTGCGCAAGTGTGCGCACCTTTTAAAATCTACCCCATATTGTACCATATACAGCTGCTGGGCAGTTATTCTGGATGTTAACATAGTAGACTGGAAAATCTTTTTTGTCAAAATGTCCAGTAATTTAGCAACCTTACCCAGAGAAACACTAGGATGAGTTGTAGAATGCTTTGCTTTCTTTAAAGCTGATTCCACCATCAGTGACTGATGTGAGAGTTGGATTTTATATACAAGGTGCAACACCTTGTCCATGTCATCAAAAGGTACAACTTCCTTTTTACAAGTAGGGTAGATAATGGCGTTTGCCACATTATTGTTTGGAGTTTCTGTCCAACTCTGTTTAGGAGCTCAGATATGTTTTAGCACACCAATCTATCTCCTCCTGTAAAGTAAATGGAATTGCCTATGCCATTTTTTGAAGAAAACATGGATACAACATATCCTTTGGCAGAAGTTGAGGAGTCTGATTGGAACTGGTAGGATTTTCACAAATGGAATGGTATGATTGCGATCCTTTTTGAGAGTTCAACAATAATATAGGTGGCCCTTCAGATGTCCTAACTTTGGCCAAAGGTGAACCTTGAGACTTAAATTGCAGATCAGGCTGCATGAGATCGTGTCTGACTTGATATGATGGAATAGTAGAGTGTCAGATTTCTGGGTCATGGAGTCTAAAATAAGGGGCTGAGATAGAGAACCATAAATATTAGTAATTTTTGACAAAGTAAGCCACATTTTCCTCACAAAGGGACTGTGCTCCATGGTTGGAAGGAGAATACCTGTAGAAGTTATACTTTTCCTGAAGTAAAATTGGCATAGTTTGTTTAGATTCTGAATACATTAAGCTTTTCAATCAGTTAGCACCGATATCTGTGTTTCTGCGCCAACAAGGATATGTTTTCTTTAGTTGTCGATGGTGCTAGCAAGATGTCTGTGCTGAGGAGTAAAGGCATCTTAAATCTGTGTGCTGAGGAGTCATTAGCACAGATGGGGACCTATCTTAGCACATACCTCCTTTGCTGCAGAAGACTGCATTTTCTCATCCTCTTTAATAGAGGGAGAATGGTATCTGTACAGAGGCTTACAAGCCTTGGTGCTTAGCATGAGAGCACTCTGGCCTTTTTGCTTTAGGCACTGGGCCCTCAGCTGAGGAGAGTTTCCTTTTCACTGTTCCAAAATTCTTTTGAGTATGAAACTTCTAAATTTTATGGCCCTGGGAACCAATCAGGCACAGGCAGTATAGTTAGGGCAACTGTATGAAGATCCCGAACAGCAAAGTCAACAGACATGACATCTGTTAAAGATATCTTGTAGGAACATCTGGGACATCTTTTGAAATGCAGATTCTTGTTTGCCATTACAGAGAGAGCAGAGGTTAAAAAAACTCAATTTTCACAAATTTAATAGAAAAAAACAAACTGCTTCTCTTTAAGACTTGCAAAAACCAAAAAGTACTAATTAAAGAAATCAAAATAAAGAAAATAAGTAAAAATTCCACAAGCAAAAAACTTTCAATAAGCAGCTAAGAGAGAGTGAAAATACATCCTTTCACGAGGAGGGGAAAAAAAAAAAAAGACTATGGAGACTTGTGAGGAGCTGTTGCATGAGAACCCCACCAATATATGCCCAGAGAGCTATTGAGTCGGATAATGTCACCCACTTGCGTGGCTAATTATTGTCCTGCTTGCCCATAGAAAACATCACACACTGTTAATGATGGTTCTCTAACTAAATTAAAGGGCAGTCTTGCAAAACTTTTGCTTGGCTTCATGGTTTTGAATTCAATAGCCTATGAGCAATGGGAAGTAAAGGAATGGGCAAGATTACTCGGTCAAAAGGATAAGTCAAAGTAAGTCTCGGTCAAAATAAACCAAATTTAAACAAACAACTATATATAAAAATAGCTTAATAAAGTTCAATATGTCAATGAAACTACCTCTTTACAGGATGGAGGAAATAGGCAAATATATGGACTGTCATGGAACAGGTTTAACATTGAACTAAATAAACCAGATCTGATCAAAACAGGCAAGTGTATTTTGTAGGCTTGCTGTGACCTCAATATCTAAATTTTGCAGTTAGCTGCAATAAATTACCTGGACTTCTCGCTCTGTTTAAATCCAAGTTTCTCACTGTTCCAAAACATTTGCAGGGGAAGATTATTTGGCTTGTTTGGGATGGTCCCTTATTAATCAATAATATGAGCTGTCTAACGATAATCAAGGTTTTAAATATGTTTATAAAATTTATGAACTGAAACAATCAGCCTGACTGTAAATAACCACAAGTGCAGATGCTAGCCACAAAACATAGAAGCAGCTTTGTCCTAGGTGAATACCAACTATTCAATACAAATATACTTTAAAAAAGATAGTTTTTAAAATGTGATATTTATTTAAAATAAGAAAATACAATCTAAGAATTTTTCGTAACAGCACACCAGCACTCATCATAAGTAATTGATCACACTGCATTCGTGTTCTGATTTTTTTTAAATTCTTTTTTATTGTTTCTGAAATGGTACCATTGTACACTGTACAAACCATAACTAATAATGGAATAAATAAATGAAAAAAAAATCATTACTGCTGTACAAACACACAAGAACCGTAAGGTGGAAATGATTAAGTATGCAAAAAAATGAAAAGAAAAATATAGGGTTTTTTTTTATACACCTAACAGGTCCATAGACATAAAAAGAAAATGTCAAAAAAACAGTGACAATGTTTATGCAATAAGATTACCACCGAAAACAAATAGTTTATACTGCCTTGATTTTTTCATAAGTGCCAGCACTTTTCGGAATGTTTTAACAACTATTTTCCCAAGCATAAAAATTCCAAGGAATAGCTGTACTATAAAAGGTTTGGCTGAGTAAATCCTTTATTCAGGCACCCCACGAGTTTCACAACCTCAGCTATCTCTTTGCTTAAGTTTTATTAAGTTTGTGTGAATAACATGAACGCCCTCCCCTCCCCCCCATCCCGCTGACATTCAGCACATAAGTACGGAAGCACTTGTTCAGATTTTGCACCATTTCTAAACATTTTACCCGTCGGAGAACTTTTTGTTACCTAGAAAGCTGCAACTGTCCCAGTCACCTGTATGATTATTTATATATATATATTTGATTTTGCACGTACAACCATCACCATTCACCGGCAGGGAAAAAAACCCCCCATTTATTTCATCACTTCCCACTGGCCCTGTTAATGCTGTCAGGCACTTCGATACAAGACTAATAACAGTCTTAAAGACCATTTCAAATGTCCTTACACTAGGTAACCTCAGTGCCTCCAACAGCTCCTTCTCATAAAGGCTGACACTAACAGGTTTAAGGAACCCCACACTAGTGTGCTACTGTTCTGAAATGTGCAGAACTGTTCCCAATTTATTACAAACAAAACTGAGATTTAACCGAAAGGAAGAAATTAAAAAAAAAAAAAAAAAAGTGCTCGGTTTTCTTTAGATCTTTACAGGACAAAAGCTACAAAATGAGGTCGTGCTGCGCAATTCCCAAAGCCACAAGCACAGTGAACACAAAGCAGAGCAGAAACAAGCAGGAAAGCAAATGCAAAAAACACATTTAATATTTAAACCTGTTGGTGTCAGTAATATTAATGACAATTTATTTTTTAAAACTGTGCTTTGAGGTATTTTAAAGGATGCTATAGTATTTACTCTTCTTACTAAAGTACAGGAGCCCACTTCCATAAAGAGAGCTTATATCCACACCTCGCAAAACATGTAGGGAAACAAAATCAATCTACAGACGTTCAGCAGAGCTCATACACAGTGGTCAGATCGATCAAAAGCAGCCTCTAAACAATGTACAATATAGTTATTTTTCAACAATTGTTTTAACCACCTCTAGTTGAAAAAGCTATTAACAAAAATGGTGAAAAATAATTTAAAAATATTACAATTTAAAGGGAGGGAAAATAATTTCAGGGATTTAATGTCATAATTGTTTTCTTTCTACTTTTTCATTGTGGACATGCACTTCAATCTTCACCGCCCCCCCCCCCCCCCAACCACAAAATCTGGGCTCAATGTACAGACAACAAACTAAACTGACAGCCACTGTGATGTCATCGTGTAGTACATTTTGAGAACAAGCAAAACATATGCAAGAGAGCAGAAGTCCTCTGCTATACTGGACTATATTCTGCCATTATGAGACTCTGGCATGAATGTCAAATAATATATAGCACTGCTAACTTGCCTCTGAGACAGCCTGGGATTCTAGTCTGGCTCTAGTTCTGTAACCTCTGCTCCAATCCAATTGACTTCTTATCCTGCTGGCACTGCACTGGGAAACTTTTCAGACCCCTGAAGTGCCCAGCAGTTAGATTTGCTAGAACTGGCGAGTGCCAGCATTCACAGCAGTTCATTTTCCTTTGGGGGCTTCTGCCTCGTGAATTCAGTAGACCTGGCTTTGATTGCTACTTTAGGGGGTGCTCGTGCCACAAGTTCAGCTACTGTGTTCAAGCATCAACCCCCATCCTAATGTGTTTCTGTGAGAATCAGAATATATCCAGATGGGTAATAAAGGGGGACCAGATAAAAATCAGATGGAGACATCCCCCGGGGAACCCAGGTGAGTTTGCTGGCAGATTACTGCAGGGTAAAGGGGAAGCAACAGAAAAAAAATGCACTTGGTTTTTATACTGTTCCCATAAATGATTGAAATCTATTTAGTTAGTTAGTATCTGAAATGTTTATTTTGGTATAAAGAAATCACTCCTAAATAACTAAGTGCAGGAAGTTACTTTGGGTGTTAACTATGAACATGCCATGAATGGTCAGCATGGATATATATATATGTAATTTTTTTTTCCGTTTTCCAAGTGTCTCAAACATGAAAGCAGTAAATGCAAACAATACAGCAGTCAAAATTCAAGCCATTTTCACTCAAGGAGAATTCAGAAATAGGTTTATCAAATTTGATATGAAAATGGATAGAAACTGTTTCATGCATTCCTTTATGCTCATTCTGCAAACTAGGTGCAACTGTTGTCACAAATGTTCATTTTTATTCTAAAATTACAAGACCCATCTGCTCTATACAGAGCAATAAAGAGTGCACAGCTACCACTGTGCAGACTGCAGAATAATCTGATTAAACAAACTGAAAGTCTGGAATTTCTATAAAAAGTAGAGAAGGTTAGGAGGTATGTGCCTAAGAAGCCAATATTTATAAGAATAACTGAAAAGAGAGAGAGAGAGAGTAGCTAGCTTCAGTGGGCATGACAAACAGTTTCTGGGAAGTTTTTCACGGACCAAAACCTTTTATTACTGAATAGAATCCAGTAACCTGAATGGAGATCAGATTTAAGACAAAAGCTTTGAGCAATAAATAGTGCACAGCAAGCTGGACACTAAAGGATTCAGATGCCTTGGGAGGCACGAAGCTGAAGGCATTTAGTGTTTGGGCAACACATCAACATTGCTTAATGAACATCCTATTGTGTGCTAGTACACTTAGAAAACATCCAGGCACTAGAAACCATGTACATTTTAAAAAGAGTCTACGCTCAGCTGTCTGCATGGAATTCTCGGTGAGAGCAGAGCCCTCTTGTCAGCGGGCATTCTCAAAGCTGCCCTGCCACTGATGGATGTCTTATGTGATGCTGAAAATCCACAAATCAACATTTTTTTCTTATTTTTCATTTACGAAAAAAGGATATATGAATGTGCTCTGTACTGATCCATTTCATCCTGTGTTCATAGGAGTACTAACCAACAGAATGTGTTAATGACTGAAATCTTATGGATGAATTTAAAAAAAAAAAAAAAAAAAGAGGAAGCTATGTAAACCCAATTTGGAACTAATATGGTCCCTTAAGTTTTTCATTGATCTACTCTTTTCGGTACTGGATTAAGTGCACAGGACCCAGATGCAAATTTTACTAAACTTGTATTCCCTGCACAAGGGCTTGGGAGGAGGAACCTGGGGTGCCAGCTAAATTGTTTTATTGCAGTACACAAATCCCCTCCCACTGATATTCCTTGAGTATGGCCTATGGCTGCTTCAGAAATTTGATTAAGGAAACAAAAACCCTCAAACATTAAATCACTTCACAAAGTAGGTAACAGTTTAAGAGGTCCCACCCCAAACATGGAAATGTAACTGCTTTACTCCAGATGTGAAAATGGCTTCTTACTCATCCAACTTTGCTACATTTGTTAAGTTTAAAGGAAGGGAAAACTTGCTACATGGCATCATAAAAACACAGGGCACTTTTGCAAAAGGAGACATCGCAAAACAACTATAAAAATGTTAGCACTGTTTTCAGAAGACAAGGCACAGAAAGAAGCAGACAGCAAGTCAGAACAATGAACCTCACATGTAAGCTAATACCTGACCTGTACCATTTTAAATACCTTACATTGTTAAATAGAGAAATGAAAAATACAGCAGCAACACAAATGTCAAACTGATTTTAGAAACAGTGCGTAGACCCTCCTGAGTTGTTTACTCCAACCAATTTCAAAGACTGCAACTTAAAAAAAAAATATTCTGAATGTATGCCTCAGAGGAACCGTTTTTTTTCAGTCTCAGAAATCACGTCTCTGGGTTTTCGTGGATTTTTGCTTGCAACACACTCTAGAGTTCTGTTCTCATCCGAGAGAAGCTGCTTAGGTAAGGTTGTTCTATAATTAAGCCCACTGATGTACCTTACAGAAAAAAAATGACCAGAAAATTGAATATAGTCTAAATTTCCTCATCATTTTGTTGGGAAGCATCTACTTTCATCTTTTTAGAAGGCGGCACTCCTCCTTCAGAATCCTTAATGGAGTGAAAAAGAAAAAACAAAGCATCAGTGCATTAGCTATGTTTAGCCACAGCAAAACTAAAAGCTCTCTGCTCTACTCAAGAGATTAGAAAGAACTTGGGGTTACATAGCAAAATTGCTTACCTTGTAATAGGTGTTATCCCAGGACAGCAGGATGTAGTCCTCACATATGGGTGACGTCACTGGACGGAGCCCTATCATGGAAAACTTTCTGTCAAAGTTTCTAGAAACTTTTGACTGGCACTCTGAGCCCACTGAGCATGCTCAGCATGCCATGATATTCTCAGCCACAGGGGTCTCACTCTAGTCTCGTATGTAGCAATAAGCTTTAGCAAAAATAAAATAATAAAATGTATCAGACCCAACTCCGCGGGGTGGCGGGTGGGTTTCGTGAGGACTACATCCTGCTGTCCTGGGATAACACCTATTACAAGGTAAGCAATTTTGCTTTATCCCAGGACAAGCAGGATGCTAGTCCTCACATATGGGTGATTAGCAAGCTACAGGCTGACTCATTCTTGTATTGGACCAACAGCAACCAACTTGTGCAACGGGCACAACAACTAGTGTACTGTCGGAAAAAATGAGGCAGCCTGAAATCACAGCAGTCTGGATGCAGACGGATTACGCTGGAAACAAGTTCTTTAAGACAGATTGTCCGTAGGCTGAATCTTGTCGTCCTTTTTGTCCAAACAGTAATGAGCTGCAAAGGTGTGAAGAGAACTCCATGTTGCTGCTTTACATATGTCAAGGACTGACACTGAACGATAGTGTGCTACTGAGGTTGACATTGCTCTTACTGAGTGTGCTTTTACTCGCCCTTGGAGAGGAAGGCCTGCTTTTTCATAGCAGAACTTTGTACAATCTGCAAGTCAGTTAGAGAGAGTTTGTTTGCCCACTGCTTTACCCGGTTTGTTTTTATCAAAAGAAACAAAAAGAGTTGAGTGGATTTCCTATGGACTGCAGTGTGGTCTAGGTAATACGCTAGTGCACATTTACAGTCCAAGGTGTGCAAAAACCCTCTCACCCTGGTGAGAGTGAGGCCTTAGGAAGAATGTGGGCAAGACTATGGACTGATTCAAGTGGAATTCCATAACTACCTTGGGAAGGAATTTAGGGCGAGTAGGGAGGTCATGTAGAAACTTTGTATAGGGTGAATATGTGACAAGTATTTGTTTATTATCTTTCTTATAGTTTTTAATTTTTAATGTTTTAGATATTTTAGATTTTATGGAAGAGTCTAGGAATATAATACAGTATTTGAAGTTAGTTATATTAAATGAAGCTTTGTAATTGATTTTTAGATTTTGGCACTTTAACTGTTTTTAATATTGTTGGTAATGACCTAATAATATTTTATGTGCCCTCTTGTAACCCGTTATGATGGTAACTTACTTAATGACGGTATATAAAAGCTATTAAATAAAATAAATAAAATAAAAAGTGCTTGTAACTCACTAACCCTTCTAGCAGATGTAACAGCTGCTAAGAATAGAACTTTCCATGTAATAAATTTAATATCTCAGGAGTCCATGGGTTCAAAAGGAGAACGCATGAGTCTTGTTAGTACTACATTAAAGGGCCCATTCTGTGACTGGTGGCCGTAACAGGGGTTTAAGGTGAATTAAACCTCTTATAAACCTACTGACAAGGGGTTGCGCTGATATCGGTGCATCCCCTATTGTATGATGGTAAGCTGAGATAGCATTTAAATGTACCCTTACTGACGTGGTCTGGAGACCAGAGTCTGAAAAGTGCCAGAGATAGTCTAATATAGATGATGTGGGGGCAGGCAAAGGGGTTAATACTTCTCTGCGTGCACCACGTGGTGAATAGTTTCCACTTAGATTGATAGGTTTTTCGTGTGGAAGGTTTACATGAAGCTACCAGCACTTGAGACACATTAGTTGAAAGATTGAGTGGTTGTAGGATCAAACCTTCAACATCCAGGCTGTTAGAGATAGGGATTGAAGTTTGGGATGGTGCAACCTGCCCTGATCCTGAGTTATGAGAGTAGGAGCTGTACCCAGGCGAATTGGCTCTCTGATCGAGAGGTCGAGAAGTATAGGAAACCACACTTGTCGAGGCCAATATGGGGCTATGAGTATCATTGCCCCTTTGTCCTATTGTAGCTTTACTAGTATTTTGAGTATTAGCAGTATCGGGGGATACGCGTATAGAAGACCTGAATTCCAGGGGCGAGCAAAGGCGTCCCTGGCGTACTTGCTGGTCCGCTGGTATAGGGAGCAGAAGTTGTTCACTTTGTGATTCAGTTCGGTTGCAAAGAGGTCTATGGTTGGTTGGCCCCAGCGTTGGAATATTCTGGTCGTTACCAAAGGATCTAGGGACCACTCGTGGGGATGGAACTGACGACTGAGGCGATCAGTTACAATGTTGTGGATGCCTGCTAGATAAGTGGCCTGGAGAAACATGGAATGTCAGGGCCCAGTCCCAAATCTGTGCGGCTTCTTGACAAGGGAGATACGAGTTTGTTCAGGTACCACACGGCTACTGTGTTGTCTGTCTGTATAAGAATAGTGATGTGTGAAAGGCAGTCCTTGAACACATGCAGAGCATAACGTATAGCTCGAAGCTCTAGGAAATTGATTTGAAATGTTGCTTCAAGTTTTGTCCAAGTACCTTGAGTTTGGAGATTGCCTATGTGTGCTCCCCAACCTAAGGTGGATGCATCTGTAGTTAAAAGTTACTTGCGGAAATGGTTGATGGAAGGGTAGGCCTGTGCGCAAGTTGTTCTTGTTCGCCCACCAGAGGAGAGATGAACGTAGTTGGTGGGTTATTTGAATTGGTGACGACAGTGGTTGAATGGCTTGTATCCACTGTGATCTTAATGTCCATTGGGTTATTCTCATGGCTAATCTGGCCATAGGAGTGACATGAACTGTGGAGGCCATGTGGCCGAGCAGAGTTAGAAACTGATATGTTGTCGCCTGTTTCTTTGTGCACAGAGATTTCGCTAATGAGGAGAGTGTCTCTGCCTGGTCCTCTGGGAGGAAAGCTCTTGATATTATGGTGTTCAACTCTGCTCCGATGAATTGCAGGAGGTGAGATGGCATGAGGTGGGATTTCTGGTAGTTGATTAGGAATCCCAACAAGTGGAGCAGATTGATTGTGAGCCTGAGAGAAGTGAGACCTGCTTGCTTTGACTGGCTTCAGATGAGCCAGTCGTCCAGATAAGGAAAAACGTGTACACTTTCCTTGTGCAAATGAGCAGCTACTACCGCTAGGCACTTTGTGAATATTCGGGGAGCTGAGGCAAGTCCGAATGGCAGAACCCGGTATTGAAAATGCTGATGACCCACCAGGAAATGCAAAAACTTATGATAAGGAGGGAATATTGGAATGTGAGTGTAAGCATCTTGAAGATCCAGAGAACAGAGCCAGTCTCCTGCTTGAAGAAGGGGAAGCATGGTGCCCAAGGAAACCATTCTGAATTTTTCTTTCCGTAGGAATTTGTTGAGATTTCGGAGGTCTAAGATGGGACATAGGCCTCCTGTTTTCTTTGGAATGAAGAAATAACGGGAGTAGAATCCTCTGCCCTGCTGAGGTCGGGGAACTGGTTCCACGGCCCTGGCTCTCAGAAGGGTGGATAATTCTGTGTGCAGGAGAGTGATATGATCTTTGTGTATCCAAAGAGACTTTGGTGGAGAGTCTTTTGGTACTGTGAGAAAATCCAGTTGGTAACCGTGTTTTATAATGGATAGTACCCATTGATCTGTTGTAATGTTTGACCAATTGGGTTGAAAGAAAGAGACCCAACCTCCCACTGGTAGATTTGGGATCGGGTTGGTGGACTGGCTGCTGTCCTCTGGCGGTTTCTCAAAATCCTGATGCAGGGCCCATCTGAGGCGGAGGTTGAGATCTAGATGCCCTTGGTTGTCTAGGCTGACTTCTCTGTGCTGGTCTAGAAGCCCTACCACGGGGGGTGCTGGTGGATAATACCTCCATGGTCGGTAATAGGGTTTTCTGGAGACTTTCCTTACTGTCCTACGTGCAGAAGCTGGTGTTTCTGTTGGAACAGCAGAAAGCTGGCGCAGAGTTTCAGAGTGTTCTTTTAATTGTGCCACTGCATCCTGAACCTTTCCTCCAAAAAGGTTGTCACCAGCACAAGGCAAATCTGCTAGCTTTTCCTGAACCTCAGGCCTGAGGTCAGAGGCCTTCAGGTCAGAGGCCTGAGGTCAGAGGCCCACCTACGTGCACTAATTCCAGTTACAGCCATCCTGGAAGAGGTTTCAAAACTATCATAGGCTGCACGGACCTCATGTTTGCCTGCTTCTAGGCCCTTGTGTATTTTGTCATTTACTGAGTCTGGATACTGTTGAGGTAAAGTCTCAGATAGTTGTTGCATCTGCTTCCAGAGGTTGCGTTGATACTGAGTCATATATAGTTGATATGATGCTATCCTGGAAACAAGCATTGAGCCTTGAAAGACCTTCCTGCCCAGAGTGTCTAAGAACTTTTGTTCTTTGCCAGGAGGTGTCGATGAGTGGGGACGTATCCTCTTCGAATTTTGGGCAGATTCTACCACCACAGATTGGTGTGGGAGTTGGGCCTTCTGGTAACCTGGAATATGCTGAACTAGGTAGGTGGCGTCCATCCTTTTGTTTACCGGTAGGATTGAACATGGGTTCTCCCACAGTCTGTGCTGCAGGTCCACCAGGACTTCATGTACTGGAATTGCTAAAATTTCCTTAGGAGGATCCACAAACTGCAGAACTTCCAGGGTCTTCTGCCTGGTGTCCTATTCTGCTACTAGTTGAAAGGGGATGGTATCAGCCATCTCCTTCACAAAGTTTAATAAGGAGATGTCCTCTGGAGGTGACTTCCTCCTTTCCTCAGGTGGGGATGGCTCAGACAGTACATCTTCTGATGAGGAATCCGTGTCTCCCTCCTCCCAGGTGTCTGATGAAGGGTGCTGTGGGGGAGTAGAGTGAGGTATGAACAAAGGCATCAATGGCATCGATGGTTTTTGCGGTGGCATCGATGGAAACACCGGAATTCTCGGCCAAGAAATCCCAGATGGTCCTGGAACAGGTTCAGGCATGGGAGAAACCCCGGAGGCCTCGTCTTCACTCATGGGGATCGGTATTTGCGGTGTGTCTTTGGTTGTGTGGGTAGAGCACCGATGAGGGCATCGAGCTTTGACAGGATTGGTGCGAAGATTGAAAGGTCCGGCGTCGGCATTGGCATGGGTGTCTGTTTGGATGGCATCGATGGTTGAAGGTCTCGGAGAGCGTCTTTAACTGCCTGATGAATAAAACCATCCAGTTCCTCCCGTATAGCTGGTGAGGTCAGAGCAGCTTAGGGGGTGGCAGAGAAGGCGGAACCGGCACTTCCACAGGTCCCTGTGGTGGCTCAGTACCCGGCACCGTTACCGGTGGGGAACGCCTTGGAGTGAGCGGCATCGATGGCTCTTCCACTCGAGACCTTTTCAGCGATGGTTCCTTTGGCATCGATGGGGTTCCCGGAATCCATGCGACATCGGGTGTCGACGTCCGTCAATGACGATGGCGATGCTTTTCCCGATGGTCGGTGCTTTTCTTCTCAAGCACCGATGTAGATTTCACCGATGACTGGGATGGAGTGGGTAATAATTGGTCACCGGAGCCGTCAGGGCGACGCTTTCGAATGATTAATTTTTTTATCCTCTCCAACCGGAGACGACTGAGTCGATGTGGACATCGATGGTATTAAATGAATATGGAAGAGATGTTTCATCTTCTCCTGACGGGCCCGCCTACTCTTGGCTGTCATTTCGGCGCATTGTGGACAGGAGGAGACATTATGGGATTCACCCAAGCACAGCACACACTCGACATGCTGGTCGGTGGGCAGTTCGGGCAGTTCGGGCACTTTTTAAAACCCGTTGCCATTATGAAGGCTGGACATCCGTCGACGGCCTTTTGACAGAAAAATTTTGTTTAACCGGAATCGACGGGGAAAACACAAGTACTCACTGGCCGGTGAAGACAGGGAGATCCCTATGAAGGGGATGAAATGAGAAATTTTAAACTTTTTTTTCTCTTAGTATTTTGTGTGAGAAAAGTCACACAGGGCTCCTTCACTGCAATGCTAACTGCAGCGCGGAAAAACAAAGACTGAAGGGAGACCCCTGTGGCTCAAGGGATCATGGTATGGTGGGCATGCTCAGTATGCTAGTCAAAAGTTTCTAGAAACTTTGACAGAAAGTTTTCTTTGACAGGGTTCCGTCCAGTGACGTCACCCATATGTGAGGACTATCATCCTGCTTGTCCTGGGATAAAGTCTCAGTCCTTGGATTTCCTACAGAAACTTTCTTGAAGCAGGTGTAATTTTGTCACTTGATGATGTGAAGATAGATATTAAAAGGTAAAATTTTAAAAGAACCGCACGGGCATCCATTTGCACTCGGTTCCTGGCACTGCACATGGATGTGCCGATTTTATAACATGTGCGCGCCGACGTGCGCATGTTATAAAATTGGCTACCTGTGCGTGCAAGGGGGGGGATTTTCTTAGAAACATGCAGCGACGTGATAGGGCATTTCCCCAGTTCCCTCCCAATCCTGTAAAAGCTCGATGCCCTCATCGGTGCTCTACCCACACAACCAAAGACACACCGCAGTCCACTCTCTGGAAGAGTAGTAAGGTGCGCATGCCAGCTAGCTGCTGGCGCCTGCTTCACCAGGACAGTGCCTAATGGTGCTGTGCCACCCCATACCCCGCCCCTTTTTTTTTTTTTTAAAAACCGGCTCTTCTGTCCTTACCGGGAGATACGCGCGAAGCCATGAACATTTGAAAATGCCTGCAGCGTGCGCACGGCCCGGTATTGATGCGTGCCAGCATTTAAAAATTCACCTGTAAGCGGGCAACATTATTTATTTTACTGACCTTAATGTTAAACCAATAGTTCGTCACTCACAGGGCAGAAGCCCCATGTTACTGCTTATAGTAGCCACAGCAGAAGAATATTGGTTACCTGAGAGTTTTTGGATGACTCTGTAGTTGAATCTTTGTCTCCGCAGGGTTGCACTTCTGTTTTTTCTGAACTATTCATTGAACTTGCTATTGAAGACTGCGAGTTCTGCCCAGAAGTATCTGAAAACAAAAGGTCAGGGTGTGTATAAGTTTTTCCTGGAATATTTTGGAACCTTACTGTAAAAAAAAAAAAACAAAAACAAAAAAAACCCAAAACCCAAAAACAAAAAAAACAAAACAAAAAACAACACACCTTACTCAAGTCATGCACTGGAAATATATTCCTAGAACACAGTGGCAGATAAAGCAAGTTGCTTCCTTTAAGTGGTAGTTTCCGTAGATAGCAGGATGAATTAGCCATTACATGTGTGTAATGTCATCCGGCAGCTTGGAACGGACTAGTCTCGACAAGCTAGTAGCTTTGGGCTCTTCCAAGTATGTTCGTGAGTTCCCACGTGGGCGTTTGTCTTGTCTCCTCAGACTATACTAGAGCTTCGCTAGATATGTAGTTGACTCTCCAGAGACAGGTGAGTTTTCCATGGCTATTTCACTCTATCTATGGAAAACACAGCTCTCTGCTACAACGGCAAGGGAGAAGAAAAAGGGTTCGCACTCAAAAAGCGGGGAGTAGCTGGCTTGTTACGGCGGTTACTACCCCAAACCAAATGTGCCTGATACTTCACTTTCCATGCATATCCAGCATGGTTCTCTGCTTCATCGGCATGGGAGAAAGACTGATACATCACGCATTTCCAGCATAGCTCTCTGCTTCAACGGCAGGGGGAAAAAAAAAACAAAAAACACAAAAACAAAAAACTGATGCTTCACGCATATCCTGCATAGCTTCAACGACAGGGGTGAAGAAAAAAAGGATTCGCAATCACAAAGCGAGGAGTAGCTGGCTTGTTACGGCGGTTACTACCCCAAACCAAATGTGCCTGATACTTCACTTTCAATGCATATCCAGCATGGCTCTCTGCTTCAACGGCAGGGGAGAAGAAAAAAAAACCAACAAGGGCTGTACAACATAGTATGGGTAAAACAAATAAGCATGGGTGTAGCTTGCTTATCGCGGCGGTTACTGCCCCTACTACCCCTAACTAATCAAGCTAGATATTTCACTTGGATGCAGCTCCATCACTGCTCTCTACATTAATGGTGGGGGTGGAAGGGGAGTAGAACAAGGAGCTAAGAGAAACAGATAAGAATGAGAGAAAAAATGTGTGAGGCTTGCTGGGCAGACTGGATGGGCCATTCGGTCTTCTTCTGCCGTCATTTCTATGTCTCTATGTTTCTATGGTAAGCAAAACTTGCTTTTTCTGTCGATGAGCAAGCTGAATTAGTCAATACAAGTGGGGAGTCCCAAGCTGAGAGTTGCAGTACAGCATTTACTTAGTAAGCAAACCCAGCCCCTCACCGTGAAGAGTAGACTATAGTGAGACCAGATTTTGCAAAACTGCTTGTCCAAATTTACTTTCAGTCTTTGAGAGGTTTTCAAAACATAAAAGTGTGAATGGAAGACCAAACTGCAACTTTGCAAATATCTTCCATAGATATTTCTCAAATATAAGCAATGGACACTGCCATGGCTCTCATTTGATGAACCTTTACAGAGTCTGTGATTTGCAGTCCTGCTAAGGTATGGCAGTGTTGAATGCACTCAGCCATCCAGTAAGACAAAGTACACTTGGCAACCACTACTCCTAGTCTGATGGGGGTCATATGAAATGAATATTTGGGAGGTTTTATAATGAAACTGACCCTTTTGCATGAGTATGTAGGGCTTTTTCGCTTTCATGTGCATGGAGCTTTGAAAGAAGGTAGGCAGTACGATGGATTGCTTGATATGGAAAGCCAAGATGACCTCTGGCAGAAACCGGATGAGTATAGAGAACCATCCTGTTGTGGAAGAATTGCATATACAGGGGATAGTGGCCAAGAGCTTGTAGTTCACTGACTTTCCTAGCTGAAGTCACTGTGACTAGGAACACCACTTTCCATGTCAAGTCCTTTAGAGAAGCTGACTTTGACTGAAAAGTAAGCTTCATTAGCTGGGAAAGGACCACATTCAGGTCCTATGAAACCAGGTGGCTTTTATACCGGAGGCTTGTCATGCCATAGATCTTTAATGAAATGAGATATCAGTGGATGAGTAGAGATTGGTTTGCCATCTACTTGAGTATGGTAAGCTGCTATAGTGCTGAGGTGCACTCGCACTGAAGAGGTGGTAAGGCTTGAGTCAGAAAGGTGGAGCAAGTATTTCAGTAGGTGCTTAGGGTTGCAAGAAAATAGGTTCACAGAATTTTGACGACACCATTTGGAGCACCTATTCCATTTGAAGACACAGTTTCTTCTAGCTGAAGATTTTCTAGATGAGACTAATATGTCCACAATCTCTCTGGGTAAGTGGAGATCAGTGAGCACTGAGCACTCAACATCCAAGCTATGAGGTTTGAGGGCCAAGAGGTTGGGATGACACAATGTTCCATTTATCTGATTTAATAAAGAAGGGTCCATTCCCAGATGAATGGGAGGACTGCTTGAAAATTGTATGAGATATGCATGCCAGATCTGTCTGGGCCATGAGAATCAGATGAGCGCAGTCCTGAAGAACCTTCTGCACTGTTATGACAATAAGTGGTAATGGTGGAAAAGCGTACATGGTGCTTTGTCCCCAAATGAGGAGGAAAGCGTCTTGAGCTAGTCTATGATCGCTTGACAGCACTGAGCAAAACTGATTTAGTTTTGTGTTCAGTGTGATGCTAAGAGATCCACCAATGGTGGACCCCATAAGCTGAATAATTCATCGGCCACTGATTGCTGTAGAGACCACTTGTTTGGCTGAAACACTGTGCTCAGTTGATCTGCCAGCATGTTGGAGATGTCCAGCAGATTTGTGGCCTGTAGAACAATTTCTTTCCACCCAATTCTAGATCTTTAGGACTTCCTGGCAATGATCTCTTTCTTCCTTCCTTGTTAATGTAAAACATTGCGACTTGGTTGTCTGTTTGAATCAGGATGCTCTTTCCCTGAAGAAGATGCGCAAAGGTTGATAGACTGTATCCGACTGCTCTTAACTCTAGAAGACTTAATTTGATAGTGCCTCTTTCGAAGAGTCCAGATGTCTTGTGTTCAAAGGGTTCCAGTGTATGCTCCCCATCCTTTGGTGAAAGCATCCATCACTAGATCCTATCGTGCTTGGGATTAAGACATTAGTAACACAATTTGTGGCTGTTTGAGGGACATAATCTTCCCACAGATACAACTTTTAAAACCACTCATCATATTTGCTTTCTTCTCCTGACCAGACAAGGAGGAAGAGAAGGCCATGCTTCCTGATTATGCTGTTTTTGTTTCTTTTTGTAGCACTGAAAAGGGCTGTTGTAGGACTGCAGTGGGAGTGAAGCAACTTATGAAGAAAACTGAAGTAAAAATATCAAATTGAGAAGGTTATAGGATTTTTTTCAGAAAAAAATATGGGAGAGGCAGAGTTCGTGGCTGTTCTGTGCTGGGACAAAAAAATGAATGAGGAGACTCATGAGGCAATGCACGTGTGGGAACTCCCGCATATGCTCAGTAGAGTTCAAAATTGTACTAGCTTGGAGAGACAAGTCTGTTCGCTGCTGGGAGATGATGTCATCCACATGTCATGGCTAATTCAGCCTGCTTATCCACGGAAATGCACATAAGACTCATGCAGAATGCCTAATTTCCTTCATATTGCAATACAATAGATCTCTGGTTGATCTTTATATAGCTTTCCTTTCACAAGGATTCTCTGTGCTTATCCATGGCTTTCCTAAATTCTGTTCAATTCTATTATTGTTTTTGTCACCACTGGGAGACTGTTCCATGTATCTACCACCCTTTCTGTGAATAAATATTTTCTAATGTTATAACAAAATATACCCCCTTTTGAGGCTCATAGTGTGACCTTTGGATGTAAAAAGCAAACTTCCTTTCCCCTGACTGAAGACACAATGTGATGTGAACATCAAACTAACTGCAGAGCTCCACACAAGCTGTCAGGAGATGATTGGTTTTGTGCCAATACTGTGCTCAGCCATTCAAATTCAGGAGTGCTTTTCGCTGGAGCTGCCAGTGTTTGACCAGATGCATTCTGGACTCCGCCATGGTGAAAGAGAACAACTGTGCCATGCAGAAATGACATTTTTTGCATTAAAGAGTTTGTACTTGAAGACTTCCCCTTCCAGCCCTCTGCTGAAACCAGGATTCTTAAAATCGGCATTACATTTGTCAAAGGGAGGCAAACCAAAAAATAGAATCCTCTAAAGCAAAAAGGCAAAATCCCACAGAATAAATGTGATAAAGTGTCAAAATTTTCTGTATATAGTAGAAAGCTTGTGAATAATGCGTCTTCCTGTGTCTCAAATGTGATGGTGGTCTGGAGGACACAGGAGCTGGATGGAACAGACGTGCCAAATGGTGGCACCGGTGATTAAAAAAAAAAAAAAAAAAAAGCTCCAAAGCACCGATAGCACATTCTTCTAGAAAATAGAGGTAAGATTTTCTTTTTTCTTTGGGTTGGATTTTCTAACACTGTGCAAGTGTGTGTAGTGTCCCTAACTGCTTAGGAGACGGAGAAATACTGAAGAGATAAGCTTCCTGCATGGGTATATGTAGGCTGACGTCAGATTGAAATCTGACTCCGTCTCCCAACTGCTATCAGGAGTACACTATACCCATTGGTCCTGAGTCCATCTGTTATACGCTAGGAAAAAATGCAATTTCTAAGAGAAAGGAAAAAAGAACATTCTGAAAAAAATAAGGAAAAAAATGAGAGAACTTGAAAAGGGAGGAGCTGATGCTGGACACTGCTATCCATTCCATAGATGAAAAAGAAAAGACTGAGGCGCCTTTCACTGAGGACTGTTTGGTGAAGTGCTTGATACATGTCTGTAAAGCCTTCTAGCCAATGAGCTGACATTCTCTGTACATTATACAATGAGATGACATCAGCTACACAATATAGGTTGTCCATGGAAAACCAATCAGATCTTTAGATTCATATCAAAAACATTCTAATTCTATTAGGTTTAAGTGTTCTCCATGGACAAGCAGAACAATACAGCCACAAATATGGGTAACATTATCTGACTACACCTAGTCAAGCTTCATATCGCTCTCCAAGCTCAGGAGTTTTGAAGATCCCTATTGAGAATGTTCAGGATTTCCCTTGCATGCCTGCTCCTCAATTATTTTCATTCGTTTTACAAAACTGTCAGAAAAGATCTCTCTCCAGCATCACCATGTCTGAAGAAAATTAAAAACATTTCAAAATACAGAAATGTTGACAGGAAAATCATCTTCCATCCAAAAAGGAATGAACCCATTTAAAAGCTGCGAAAAATGTAAGAAAAATATGCCTACTTTAGACTTACATTCTCAATGTTTAAAATACTTGAGCTTTGATCATGATACAATGATGTGCAGCCCCTGGTGGAAGAATGTCCCCAGGGGCCATATAGCATATAGAGAACTTTGACTAAAATATGAGAAACTAGCTCAAAATGGAGTGACTCCAAAGTTCCCATTTATTGGGATACGATAGTAAAAAACACACTGAAGCATCAGCGCCAGAAACTGCCAGCACAGAGTAGTCTTGGCACCAGTCAGTGTGGAAATATGGTCACCAGGATTAACTGGTGCAAAGAATTACCAATGTCGATCTGACAATGTAGGAGATCACCAATGCAGGAAGATCAGAACCAAAATTCACCAATGCTGAAGGACTGGCACTGAGGTTCACCAACACCAGAAGGTCAGTGCAAGATATATAGTCTCTGAAAAGTTGGCGCCAAGATACATCTACAACAAGAAAACACAATACTCTATTGCAAAAATCACCACTACAGATGAACTCTTTATCAATGCACAGCACATCTGTGCATTAAATCAGTGACTCAAGCTCCTCAAAGCAAAAGAAACACAAAAAAAGAGAAAGAAGATATAGAAAAGAAAACACATCAAGTAATACCTCATCACTGACTGTAATCTCAGCAGAGAATCCAATGGAAGAGACTTCATTAAAAGATGATCAACCACAAAAGCCTACACCAGAAAGCCATGGGCAGACTTTTTACATAAGTATGGAAAAAATAACAGAGAAATAACCCTCATTCCAAGGATCAATATTGGAAATATTGAGAGAACATTTAAAAATGAAACTTCTACTAACAGCATTTGAGAAAAGAAAACAACCCACATTGAAAGAAAAGTGTGGGAAAATAATTATTTCACTATCATTCTCCTACATAAAATTACCTCAGATGATTCACTGAGTAACTATGATTTACTACAAGAACATGTTATATTTGGCCAGCCACGGGCAGGCCCCGAAACCAGCCGCACTTACCCCATGAACCCGGACACCGCCAGATTGTCGTGTGGTAGGGATGCTGCCAGAACGCTGTTCCCCCTCCTCTCTGCACCAGCCTTAGGCGCACACATGCACAATCACATGCACTTTAAAGACCCCCACGGAGGGAAAGTCACTTCATGGCGTCTAGTGAGGACCTCACCCTTCGCCCTATTTAAATCCCAGTCACTCTGCTCTTCCTTGTCTCAGCAACAGGTTCTCCTGCCTAGTGCAGTACGTGTTGCACCAGCTGACCAGCCTTGCCTCATCTCGTCCAAGCCTTCTTTGTCCAGTTTGTCCTTGCTCCGTTTCCTTCCAGCCCTTCTGACTATTCACCAGGATCTGACCACTGCTATGGACATTGACTACTCCTTTGCCTGCCACCTGGACTTGACCTTGCAACAAACACTGACTACGCCCTGCCCTCCACCTGCCCAGACTTTTGGCCCACCTCTGGACTCTCTCTTGGATCACCCTTGGAACCCACAGAATTCCCCCTCACTCTGATAACTATGTCCTGCTCTCTTCCTCTTTCTCTCATCCCCCCTATATCAATTACAAATGCACCCTATATGTCCATCGCTGAAGTACACCCTAAGATTTGGAATGCTTGAAGGTTTACCTGTTTGTAAGCTTGCTTTAATAACTCATCCTGTGAATGTTAAATCTGTAAACCGTTGTGATCTAGTGATTCTCACATGGAACGACGGTATAAAACACAAATAAAATAAATAAATAAGTCCTGCCAGCCTCAGGAACCCAAAGGCTCAACCTGTGGGGAACAGAGCTGGTTTAGGCAAAATTCCAGCTTGTCCCAAACCAGAGTATGTTCGCCAGTTGTCAGTGGGGGCCTAGTAGGTTCACCTACTAAGCTGCATCAATCTTGCCACAGCACAAGGGCTCATAATCATTACAGAAGAGTCATATATATCATCACCTGACCCATCATTGGCTTCCTCCCCAAAGCAACCATGAATTTCATTGCTGCCAGATGGCACAATGTACCCAATTTTCTTGCAAAAGATGTCTGTAGGAAGAGCAGAACGAAACTGTAGAGCTGCAAGGTATTCTAAAATGTATCCAAACAACAAGGCAGTATAAATGCATGAAGCATTAATGTCAGTACACACAAAATTATGGCAGACATCTTTTTCAGGAGCTCCAATAACTATAAATGTTGATATTAAATATAGAATACAATGTTGGAGAAGCTATGGGGAAGCTGGGACATATTTTAATGTTTGGTGGACATGTATACTCCTATAGGAGTTTTGGGATTGCGTGGGAACAGAGATCGATACAATAATGGGGCATAGGGCACGGCTTGGTCCCAATTCTGTGTTTATTGGGTCTGTGGTTGGATATGGCTATGGGAAGAGATGCACACAAAGTATGTGATCACCTACTTTATCAGCACGTTTTGCAATTGCTACCTACTGGAAATCAGTGCCATCGATAGCACAATGGGGCAAGCAAATTCTTACTATTGCTGTTTTAGAAAAGTTGGCATTTGTGCTGAAGAAAAAGGAAAATATGTATGAACGGATTTGGGGAAATATCTGGAGGCAGAAGGGTTGGCACACATTGATATGTGAGAAGAGGTGAGTGGGGCTGTTGGGTATAAGACCAAGGGAACTGATTATGTTTGCATTTAAAGTATGTACATGTTGTGACACCAGTGGACTTAATTGATATATTTATATTTTTCATATGTATGATTGTTTTGGGCCTAATTACTTTACTGATTTTTTTGTCCGTTCAGTAAATAAAAAATTTGAAAAAAAAATATAGAATACAAAAATGCCCTTGTCATGAAAAAGGACAACTATCACATTATTTATTTATTTATTTCGGATTTTTATATACCGACATTCTCAATACAAGTATCGAATCAGGTCGGTTTACAAAGAACAAAACTGTCGCAATAAAGGCGTTACATTAAACAGCGTTTCTTAACATATGAGTAACATATAACATTATTTATTATTATATAACATTATTATTTATTATTATTTATTATAATAATTTATTATATATTATATAATAATTTATTATATATTTATTTATTATATTTATTATATATTTATTTTTATTTATTATTATATTATTATATTATATTATATAATAATAATAATAATATAATAATAATAATAATATAATAATTATACTCATATACATATTATACTAATACTAATCTATCTTTATTATTCTTCTATATCTTTATTTACTTATCTATTTCTTCTATATTTATTTCTTACTACTCTTTAATTCTTCTTTATTATCATAATCTTCTCATTTCTTTATTTTTTTATTCTTCTTCTATTATTTTTCCTTCTTTCATTATTAATTCTTCTTATTCTTATCATAACATTATTATTTCTTAACATATGAGTAACATATAACATTATTCACTAATACTAGAGTCTGCAATGAAGATACAATCCGCCATAATTAACCAATTGCCAACACAACAATATGACATCTTCTCTATCCCCAGACCTAAAAAAAGAGGGGGTGGAATAATGTTAATAGCAAAAAAAGAACTGAGACTGTCCCAGCAAGCCTTCAAATCGACGACCAAATTAGAAATCGGACTATTCAAATCCTCCCAGCTTCAAGTCTGCCTTATTTACGCCCCCCCGGGGCTCCTAGAATCCGACCCTTCTCCACTCATCGAAACCATAGCCAAACACATCAACACTAACTCACCGGCTATTATTTTAGGAGATTTCAACATCCATGTTGACTCCCCTACCCTATCATCTAATTGCGAAGCCCTTCTCTCTTCTCTCCAGGCTATGGGATTCAAACAAATTATAAACAGTCCCACACACAAGGCAGGCCACACGCTTGACCTAATATTCATTAACGAAACCATCTCGCCCATCACCCCTCCTTCCTGCACCCCCATCCCCTGGTCAGATCACTCGATGATAACTACAAAATTATCTATAAAACAAAAATTGACCCCTATTGTTACTAAATCCTCGATCCAGTTCAGGAAACCCTGTCCCATGGACACTCTCAACAACAGCCTGGCCGAAGAACTAATTAAACTGGACTTCTCAGATGTGGATACCGCTATGAACTCCTGGCAAACTATTACACACTCAGTAGCTAACAGAATTTGCCCTGTAACAACAAAAGTTATCAACCCAGCCCGCACGAACAAGAAACCCTGGTTCTCAACCGAACTAAGGAAACTCAAACAGGATCTACAACACAAAGAACAACGCTGGCGGAAAGATTCCTCCCCTTCCTCACTTGCTTCGTACAAAACTGCAATGAGCTACTATAGGACATCCATTACCCGCACCAAACGAGATTTCTACGCCAAAAAAATACACGGCTTCTTATATGACCCAAAAACTCTGTTCTCATATGTAGCTGCCCTTACCACACCTATGCCCCTCACCATCCCAGAAGAAGAAGCCCAGAACAAATCCACAGAGTTGGCTATCTTTTTTGATGACAAAATCAAAAACCTACTTGCCCCCCTGGCATCAACTAACACTTCCCCAAACCCTTCGCAACCATTAAGCCTCGCAACCAATAACCCTCCACCAACTATCTACAGACCGTCACTAGAAATTCTTGAACAGACATCCTCCCTGGAAATTGAATCAATAATCAAGAAAATGAAACCTTCCACTCATCCATTGGACCAAATACCAACCAAACTACTTCTCACCATCCCTAACACCATTGCTAAACCGCTGGCAGACATCATAAATTGCTCCCTCAATCAAGGATCGGTCCCGGACTCCTTAAAAATTGCTTCACTTAAACCCTTACTTAAAAAACCCAACCTGGACCCAGCCAACCCTGCAAACTTCCGCCCCATTGCAAACCTACCTTTTATAGCCAAGCTAATGGAAAAGCTTGTCAACATCTGACTCACAGACTACCTTGACTCCCACAATATTCTCTACCCCTCTCAATTCGGATTCAGGAAACGCCTAAACACAGAATCCCTCCTTCTTTCTCTAACGGACAACATCCTGATGGGCCTTGACAAGGGACAATCTTACCTGCTAGCCCTTCTCGACATCTCTGCCGCGTTCGACACGGTAAACCACACTATCCTCTTAAACCGTTTAATGGAAATAGGCATATCCGGCTCTGCACTGCTCTGGTTCACATCCTTTCTGAACAACAGACACTACAAAGTCAAAATAAATGACAAAGAATCTCACTCCATTCCATCAAACCAAGGCGTACCTCAGGGTTCGTCACTTTCCCCTACCCTGTTCAATATATATCTACTCCCTTTATGCCAGCTACTCAATAGTCTCAATCTCACCCACTTTATATACGCGGACGATGTACAAATCATAATCCCCATCTCGGACCCCATCTCTACTCTAAATTTCTGGAACAACTGCTTACAAGCCATCAACCTTCTGCTCTCTAGTCTCAACCTGGTCCTAAATACTTCCAAAACGGAACTACTGGTTATCTCCCCTAGTGACAACAACCCCCTCGCAAATAATGCTAGCATCCCATTAGCAAACCAGGTCAGAGATCTTGGGGCCACCCTTGACTCTAGAATGAATTTCAAAAAATTCATTAACGCCACAACCAAAGAATGCTTCTTCAAGCTACAGGTCCTGAAGCAACTTAGACCGCTCTTACACTTCAAGGATTTCCGTTCGGTGCTTCAAGCCATACTATTTTCAAAGATCGACTATTGTAACGCTCTATTACTTGGTCTCCCCGCTTCGTCCACCAAACCTCTTCAGATGCTGCAAAACGCAGCGGCTAGGATCCTTACAAACACTCGTCGCAAGGACCATATCACACCAATCCTAAAAATCCTACACTGGCTGCCCATCCAATAAAGAATACTTTTCAAGGCTCTCACCATCATCCACAAATCCGTCTACCAGCAATCCACTCTCCAACTCACCTTCCCACTCGAATTACATACTTCCGCAAGACCGATCAGAACTGCCTACAAAGGTTCGCTCAAGGCCCCCCCCCAACAAATCATCGGTCCACAACTCTATTCACAAGCGTGCTCTTTCAACAGCAGGTCCACTACATTGGAATTCACTTCCCCAAGACTTACGTCAAGAACAATGCCATTCAACATTCAGAAAGAAATTGAAAACCTGGCTGTTCGCAGAAGCCTACCGCTGAAGGATCTCCTCAACCATCACTGACTCTCATTCTCCCACCCCTCCCTAATCCCTACCCCCCCTCTTTTCCCTCTCCCCTTCCCCCCCTTCCCCCCCACCCAACCTCACCCTTTCCTTCTCCCACTGGACATACCATGCTAATAACTGCCTAGGATAAATCTATGTTTACGTATCTTATAGTTTTTGTTGATTATATATTTATCTCTCTCTAATTGTTTCTTAGTTTAAATTCTGTACTGTCTTCCATTGCCCAGGTTTACGCTCCCTGTTTAATGTAACTTTACTTTCTACCTTGATGTTAATTGGTTTCCCCTCAGTTACATTGTAAACCGGTACGATAAGACCTAGTCTTGAGCATCGGTATAGTAAAAGAAATTAAATAAATAAATAAATAAATCCATATTATTATTATAGGCAACAACCAATTGTGATGCACGGCCAACACCAGCAATCTAGACAGCTGTGATGCGGTTCTATGGTTCGTATGCTGGTCTCTCTCTTCTGGAAGCGCACCTAACTGTTTCCGCATTCCTCTCTGTGATCCCAGATAATAATTTATTTGTCAGGGGCAAATCTCAAGTGTCCTCCTGACCAGAGTCTCGAACCCCCTCTCCCATAGCTGCAACTGCTTTCTGAACTCTCTTGGTGGAAGAAACCACTCTCCCTGAGAAAGGCTGGTTTTCTTCACCCTCCCTCTTGAGTTTTCCCCAATTGATTCTTTGGTTCTCAGCCTCGGGACATACCCTCCATCACAACAGCCTAACCAAAATAGACCACACAAAGACAAACCCAACAATCTCCACAAAGGTTAACTTCTGCTTTTTGACTCAGATGACAAAACAATTAAATTCATTTTCAGAATTACAAGTTGGGGGACTTCAATTTTTTCATAAACTGGCAAATGAAAGCAATGGACCAATGAGTATTAAAAACCATAGGACTGACAAGATGGCGACTGCAAGCTAAGACGCAACGGATGGCCCTCCTTGTTGGCTCTCTTTTCCCTCTCCAAATTGCTTTCTATCGAAATGCCATATACCAAAAGGAAGGGACGACTCAGGAGTGAAATACCAGCCACCTCCTCTCTGAGTTCCCCCATTCAGCAGAAAATAGTGGGGTTTCTTGCAGCGGCATCAGAATCCACTTCGGCTGTGTCCTTGGCGGGAGGGGTCAGGAAGCAAACGGCCTCCCTGCCAGACCTTGATACCACACTCAGCCCCAGAGCTCCTCAAGACTCTTTCCCCACCGAATTTGAATAACTTGATCAGGGAGGAGCCGCTGTCAAGCTCGCCTTTTGTTCAGGTTGTGCTGATCGCTGTGGCTGGGATGTCCCCTCTTTCCAACGTTGCAGGAGTTGGTGCAAAGAACAATAAAGGTTTTTCCACCTGGAGATCAATGGACTGCACTAGCAAGTGGTGACGATAAGTGTCTTCTCTTCCTGGCTTGTACTCCCTGCATTGGTGGGGACCATGCTGAATCGGGTGAAGATGGTGGTGAGTCCCTGAATTTGGCTGCTTGTGGCATTTTACAGAGTTCTGTTTCCATTACTTTGGACTCTGTTTAGGCGGCTCTTGTTGTTCTTCAAAAGTTTATTTCCTCTTACTATTACTATGATATACTCAGATGGATCCAACTTTCTAAGACTTTAGCAACAACATAAAAGGGGAAATTGGAAGAATTGGAGAAGAAACTTACTTATATTCGTGATGTTCAGCAAACTTGGTACAAGGAAATATGGTCCAAGATAAAAAGTTGGAGAATTCATCCAGATATCTAAATCTTAGAGTGTTAGATTTTCCAGTATTAGATTACATCTCTCTATTGGATCATTTAATAAAATTACATGGTAGAGAAATTAAAGATTCCATCTGAAGCTATTCCACCTATGGCTAAAGTTTGTTTTCTCTCTCTGGAAAAAGAAGGGGGCTACTAGTCATAGGGCCTCAGTTGATCCATGTCCTCCTGAGATGGGTATTAATTTAATTGATTTCCTTGAACATTTTCATCTTTGGAAGTGGCCAATAGAGGCACTCTTCTGGTCTCTTGTTTTCCCTCAAGACGGTGATATGGTCTTGAGATTGTTTCTTCTTAATTGTCTCTGTATAAAGGCCAGAAGGTCTGGATTTACCCAGATGTTGCTAGAGTAACTCAGGATCGTCGGTGCAAATTTTTGCCAATGAGACGAGAAGTTATGATTTTGGGAGCTCAATTTATAGTTTGTTACCCATGTAAATGTATACGAAAATTTAAGGATGCCAGATATGTTTATTTTGAATTGTTCCAATTAAGATTTTTTTGGACTCCCAAAAGCCTAAGGCACCAAATTCTCATGAGGTTTACTTAAGTTGCTATCTGATGCTTTTTGTCTTGTGTAATTTCTTTTTTCCATTTTTTATTGTAATGCTCCTTTGCATCTTGTATCTCCCATATTACCTTTAAGTTTGAGGGCATCGGAAATGTTACGGAAATGTTAATATTGTCTTTGTAGAGTTATGACTGTTCGTAATTCTTGTTGCTCTACAATTTCTGAGTTAAGCATATTTTATGTTAACTATGAAAAATTGCAATAAAGAAACTTAAAAAAAAAAAAATCGTATGCAAGGATTATTGTATGAACTTCGAAACACTGCCACCCCAAAATTCCCCTTTATTAGCACCGACATCCAAAAGAACAAATGCATATAATGCAAAAGAAAATACAATATCTTATACAATCAAGAGCTATTCAACCAGTTCCTCAGAATCAGAGGGGTAGGTTTCTATTCCAAATACTTCCTAATCCCAAAGAAAACCAATGATGTCCAATATTAGACCTCAGAGATTTAAACATTTTTTCTAAAGAAGGAAAAGTTCAAAATGAACTCACTAAAGACAATAATGCCTCTAATACAACAGGGAAAATGGCTAACTTCTTTGAATCTAAAAGATGTGTATGTTCACATCCCAATTCACAAAAAGCACATAAAATATATATGCTTTACACTAGGAGACAAGTACACTACCAGTACAAGATGCTACCATTTGGCTTGGCAGCAGCACTCAAATGTCTAGCAGTGATGGCGACTCATATAAGAAAAAAGGAACATTATAATATTTCCATACTTATACAATTGGTTAATATCGAAGATATCCTAAGAAACTTTGATAGAGGATACACACATAGTAATCAGAATGAAGCTTTACTTGGGATTCGTAAAAAATTACAAGAAATCCACATTTTAACCAACCCAGTGCCCTAGAGTTCAAAGGAGCTTACCTGGACATGAGCAAGGGGAAAGCTTATCTCTCAAAACAGAAAGCACTCAAGTTGGCAAACATTGCACAGTATCTGCAGACTTGCAAAGCAGTAACAGTCAGGAAATACATGAAATTACTAGGTTGCATGACTTTAACAATCCATGTAACACTACTAGCAAAATTTAAGATGAGACAACCACAACGGCACCACAAAATGAGATGGAATCAGTACACTCAATCACGCAACTAAACATGGAGGTAAAGAATTCAATAGGGTGGTAGTTAAAAAAACAAACTAATCCATGGTGAAAATTTCAACCACCCGATGTATCAGTAACATACTAAAAGACGGCTTCTTTAAACTTCACACCCTGAAAAAACTTAAACCCTTACTACATCCCCCTGATTTCCGTACAGTACTACAAACTACCATCTTCGCCAAAACCGACTACTGCAATTCCCTCCTCCTCGGCCTACCGAACAATGCCATCCATCCCATTCAAATATTGCAAAACACAACAGCCCGGTTTTTGACTAATTCACGCAAACATGACCATATCACACCTGTTTTAAAAGATCTGCATTGGCTCCCAATAGCATCCCGTATACAATATAAGGCTCTCTCTCTCGTCCACAAGGCCTTATACAATCCTGAAATGAACTGGTTTAACGAATCCTTCCGCCTCCATCAATCTAACAAGCCCACTAGACACCCACATCTTGCCACCATGCCCACCACTTCTCCCAAACTCTACAAACTAACCTCCACGAGAGCCCGTGCGCTATCGATCGCTGGGCCGACTCTCTGGAACACAATGCCAGTCGACCTACGGCAAGAAGAATGCTTTAAAACGTTCAAGCGGAAACTTAAGACCTGGCTTTTCATTAAAGCATACACCTAACTCCCCCTATCTCCCTCCACTGTGCTACCCTCCCCTCCTTTCCTTCCCCACCCCTCCCTCCTTTCTCCCCCTTCTCTCTCCATAGTCTGCCCAAATTTATATTTCATTTTATCTCCCATTAATGTACATATTGTATATACTTGCAAATCTTGTTTATAATACTAATGCTATACTCCCTTTATCTCCCCCCCCCCTATTACTCACTTGTTCTCTTGTTAATATGTTATATTTGTTAGATGTAAAGCGCCACCCCAGGCGTCTGTTTGCGTTTCACTGTGAACCGATGTGATATCTTTGATGAATGTCGGTATATAAAAACTTTAAATAAATAAATAAATAAATAAATTTCTTGTAGGACTCCTTTTGCAGACAGTAATGCTTGGTGAAGGTGTGTATTATTGACCGTACAGATGCTGAATTTTGATGCATCATTGTAGTAGCGACTGATCGCACTTGGTGTGCCTTTATTGCATGGGGGGGGGGGGGTTCTATTGTCCTGTAGAAATGGGCAATGCATTGAGTTAGCCATCTCAATAGTGTCTGTGAACTGAATTATACTTTTTGGCCAAACTGTAGGATATAAAAAGCTGACTAGAGTTTCTATAGATTCTGTCCATATAAAATAAAAGGGCTCTTCTGCAGTCCAAAGTTTGTAATACTTGTTCAATTTGCAAGGCATGTGGTTTTGGAAAAAATGCTGGCAGAATTATTGATCCAGATGAAACTGCTACACCATTTTTGGCAAGAACTTTGGATGAGTTCTGAGGACTATTCTGTTTTTGAATATTTAGACGTAAGGAGTATAAGTAACTAGGGCCTGTAAATCACTTATTCTTCTGGCTGATATTATGGCTATTAAAAATAGTGTTTTCCAAGTAACATTCATCTCTACAGTAGCCATTGTACTGAACTGCATTAACTGTACTAAAACTTTATCCAAGTCCCATTGAGATGGTGGAGGTTTAATCAGTGGTCTTAAATTATAAAGCAGCAATGGAAAAGGAAATATCAATCTATGTGCCGTTTCCCAATTAAATTGGTTTTTAATTTTTAATTTTTTTGTTTTTTATTTTTTATGTATATCTAGCCGCATCAGCAAGCCTGTCGGCGTACTTTCTTATGGTATTTCAAACGAAAGCCGCCCGGACTTCTAATCATTTGCGGCAGTCCTTGATATTCTTTTGTTGTGTATTATACTACTATAGCTTTTCTTAAAAGCAATTCATTAAATCTTCGATAAATAATTTTACCAATGTGCAGTATTCTATTGCAACAGAGCTCGCTCCTCGTCGAGCATATTTTTTAGAACACAATATTTTGACAAAGTCAGATGGTAACTCAGTAACAACCGGCCGAAGTTTCGCAGCTTATGCTGCTTCATCAGGAGCTTGGAATATAAGATTCTTTGTCAAAAGACAACAACCGGCCGAAGTTTCGCAGCTTATGCTGCTTCATCAGGAGCTTGGAATATAAGATTCTTTGTCAAAAGACATTTTTCTCTGTTGAAAAAAGATATATACGTAGTGATTTAATTATTGAAATTCGATAGATAAACCACTTATCTGGGATCGGCGAATACTCGAACCTTCAAACAGGACGACCTCGTCTCATAACATCTTTGAATGAACAGAGACCATTTTGGCCTCGGACGCAGATATTTGAGTCAAAAATAGCCAATCAGGACCGCATACGTCAACTCCACAAATGACGTCACTATCAAGTTTGTTCTAAACGAGAACTAAGATTGTGTGACGTCAGTGTCAAGGTAGCTTTCACAAAATTTCTTCAGCGTGAAGTGACCATCGAGGATGATTCCCAGATCACGGACTTGTTGAGCAAATGGGATATGAGAAAGAAGGGGGGGGTTCGGATGATTTTGGGGTGAGATGAACATGATTTCAGTTTTAGTTGTGTTAAGAGGTAAGTGGATGGAAGATAGGAGCGTGTTTATGGATTGGAGGATGTCATTCCAGATATCCATGGTTTTCGATAGAGAGTCGGTGATGGGTATGAGTAACTGAACATCATCAGCGTACACATAGTGGGGGAGATCAAGGCTAGACAGGAGGTAACAGAGGGGTAAGATGTAGATATTGAAGAGGGTTGAGGAAAGGGACGAACCTTGTGGGACATCTTGATTGAGGGGGATGGCTTTAGAAGCGTGATTTCCTAGTTGGATTTTGAAGTTTCTGTTACTGAGGTAGGAATTGAACCAGTTGTGGGCAACACCTGTAATGCCACTTTCGGTTAACCGCTGTAGGAGAATGGGATGACTGATGGTGTCAAACGCAGAAGAGATGTCGAGAAAGGCAAGAATATAGGATTGCCCTATATTGGACAATTTGGACAATCAGTACTGAAAAAATTACTAAGATGAAGAGTAGAACTTCCTGCATTAGAGCAATAGGTTGCAAACACTCAAAAGTTCAGAACAATGCTAATGCAACCTTCAACTCAGGAGTCCCATATTGTTCTACTTGTTCACAAAGAAAGCAAAGTTGCTTACCTATAACAAACTTTCTCAGTGGACAGCAAAGTCACACAAGTCCACTCGCCTCCCCTGGAAGTTATCTATGTTTTGAAGTAGACTGAAGAGCAGGCATGAGCTGCCACACTAGGGTAGGAAATCCCGCTCATGCTCAGAAGGGATCTTCAAAACTTCTGTGCTTGAAGAGAGACAAACCCAGACTTGGTGCCATTGGATGATGCCACCCATATTATGTAGCTGTTTGCTGTCCATGGCGAACATCTGTTGTAGGTAAGCAACTTTGCTTTCTCTCTGTTATGTTTTTGAATGCTAGTTTTCACATTGGTCAATGAGGATTGGTTAGTTGGGAAACAAGGTTATTCTACTGACATTATGGAGGCAACTTTCAAAGGGATTACTGTGGGCAAAATGTGTTTATCTATGTAAATTATCTATCTGAAAATTGCCCACCTTGTTATGCCTTATTTCAGAAATTTCACTTTCCCTCTACATGTCTACAAGAGTCTCCCAGATAGCATGACAAGTTCCATGCAAACCAGGTGAAAATCAAGCTACCTACAGATGAAAAATGGTGATCAAATCAGGTCACATGGTTGCTAGTGGTCACTCTGCTACCAGTTTCTATGTTCTGCCACTTTTGCAATGTCCCAGGTGGGTTGCATTGCTCAGAGGCACACAATTAAGCTTTGACATTCCAATAAGATCAAGAAATAGTCAACTGAAACTAATTTCTATTCAACACCAAGCTTTGTTTTTCTTAGATCATTATACACAACCTTTCTCCAGCAACTCAGTCACTTAATTTTTGCCCTATATGCTTCGCAATGCAAATGAAACATTTAGTTGCCGATAAAGCATCCCTGCTTAATTAGCAAATGTGGCATTATTACTGACCATTCAGCTCTAAGATCTAGTAGATATTAACCAACTGTACAGATAGTTGCCAGAACTAGAGTGATAAAAATGCTCAAAATTGGATTTTTATTTAAATAAAGGAGTTGATTTAATTACAACCAACCTTTTATTGCATTTTAATACAAACAGCACCAAGAATATACAGAGCTGATTTCTAATTCTTTTCCCCTGCAGAAAATACTTTAGTTATTAGGAAATCTGTTCAGAGATAATGACCTTTCATTAAGTGCCAGTACAGTGGCCAGGAGCAAAGGTCTCTCAGAAGACACTTACAAGGAGATTATTGCTTAATTATGCTAATTATTCATTTTCTTTCTTACAACTGTGTATTACAAATGCTCCCTATGGCATCTTTCTCCCAATTATGCATCAAGCTTTAGCGGTTCCCAGCTGGTCCGGCTATGCTCCGTGACCCAGCAGCTTCTTGGTAACCAAATGTAGGTAAGGTTTCTCCACTCACAGAAAATCCTCTATACCTATATTAGATATGATGTTTTATTCTCTCTCTTTTCCCTCCAATCATATTAGCATAGCCAATACATTCTGACACCACCTCAATCATACAACGGAAACAGACTCTCTGCCATAGAAAGGTGGCAATCTAGGGATTGCCTGTATGAGACCAGGAAGGATTGTTTTCATTGTGCTGGCTAAACTGGCTACAAATGCACAGAAGGGGATTTTCTTTTTTATGCTGGTGGGTCATGTTCCTCTAAATTACCATATACAGATAGCCAGGTGGCTAACCAAGTGAGGGCTGAACATGACTCTATAGCACAGGGGTCAGGAACCTTTTTGGCTGAGAGAGCCATGAACACCACATATTTTAAAATGTAATTCCATGAGAGCCATACTAACTACAACCCCCACCCTCCTGACTCCCCCAAGACCTACCAAATTAATTTACTACAACCCCCCACCCTCCTGATGCCCCCCAAGACCTCCAAAATTAATTTACTACAACCCCCCACCCTCCTGACCCCCCCAAGACCTGCCAAAAGTCCCTGGTGGTCCAGCGGGGGTCCGGGAGCGATCTCCTGGACTTGGGCTGTCGGCTGCCAGTAGTCAAAATGGTGCCGACGGCCCTTTGCCCTCACTATGACACAGGGGCTACCGCCACCATTGGTCGACCCCAGTGACATAGTGAGGGCAAAGGGCCGTCGGCGCCATTTTGACTACTGGCAGCCAACAGCCCAAGTCCAGGAGATCGCTCCCGGACAGCTCCTGGACCCCCGCTGGACCACCAGGGACTTTTGGCAGGTCTTGGGGGGGGTCAGGAGGGTGGGGGTTGTAGTAAATTAATTTTGGAGGTCTTGGGGGGCGTCAGGAGGGTGGGGGATTTTGTTAGATTTTTACTTTTTTATTAAGATTTGTCTGTGAGCCAGATGCAGCCATCAAAAGAGCCATATCTGGCTCCCGAGCCATAGGTTCCTGACCCCTGCTATAGCATATTTTTCAATCAAACATACTATGTAAATGCCTGAAAGCAATACTTAGGGCTGGAGTCAAACTCTTGGCTTGACATGGATCAGAAATTCTAAAATTCCTTCAGTACTTACCTTCTTTTCCCCTTCTCTCCCCCCCAATTTTTTTTTTTTTGGTGAGAGCGCAGGGGTAGGAGAAGAGACGGCTGAAGGGGGATATGATAGAGGTGTTTAAAATCATGAGAGGTCTAGAACAGGTAGATGTGAATCGATTATTTACTCTTTCGGATAATAGAAAGACTATATATAATTATCTGATCTTCATTTTCCTTCTTACTCCAAGTTATTGTTTCCCTGTTACATGTAACTGCTTTTCTGCACTATTGTTCAAATTGTAAAGTTTATTTTAATTGCACCCCTGTTTCTTGTGAACCTGCATGATGGGACTATTGTCTTGAATGTTGGTATATAAAAAAACTTAAATAAATAAATAATAAATAGGGGGCACTCCATGAAGTTAGCGTGTGGCACATTTAAAACTAATTGGAGAAAGTTCTTTTTCACTCAACGCACAATTAAACTCTGGAATTTGTTGCCAGAGGATGTGGTTAGTGCAGTTAGTATAGCTGTGTTTAAAAAAGAATTGGATAAGTTCCTGGAGGAGAAGTCCATTACCTGCTATTAATTAAGTTGACTTAGAAAATAGCCACTGCTATTATTAGCAACGGTAACATGGAATAGACTTAGTTTTTGGGAACTTGCCAGGTTCTTATGGCCTGGATTGGCCACTGTTGGAAACAGGGTGCTGGGCTTGATGGACCCTTGGTCTGACCCAGTATGGCATGTTCTTTTGTTCCCTGACAAGTGCACACCCTCCCTACACCATCCTGGTAGAGCCCTCCTACTCTTATCCAACCTCATTCCACCCAGATGCAATTGTCTCTTCCTCCTCCTCCACAGCCCTCTCTCGCCTCCCCTCTTCCTCTTTCCATGCCCCAAATGAGAATGAAGACATTTCTGCCACCTCCTCCTCCCCAGGTATCAATCAAGACAAAAATGTTTCTGCTGCCTCCTGCTCTCTGGTGTGTCTCATTGGCCCAGAAAATACATTTGCCCCAGGTGAATGGGCAAGTACCTTTTCAAAACCTTGTGTGGGTTTAATGCTTGTTGTATATAATGTCTTTGTTTGTTTGGTTTTGGGCCCAGCAGCTTGTTCCTATTCGTTTGAGCATGCAATTCAATTGGAACTATCCACCCCTACTCAGCTACATTGCCATGAGTCTTTGCAATTAACTTAAGTTCATCCTCATTTTTTCAAACTCTGCTCCTGTTTACCCCAGTTACTAACCAACAGTCCTCAGCCAGGGGTCACAGACCATAACTCACCCCAGAACCTAGTATGCATATACTCAGTGGTCCATATTTAGCTGTTGGCTGGCAAGAAAAGTTAGTCAGATGAACTTATCCAGCTAACTTACAGGTCGATACAGTTATGCCGCGTTAGAAAGAGTGCGGCAGTGCCAGGCGCACCCTCGTTCCCCGCACGCACAGTTCTCTTCACCTACCGCTCGATACTCTCTTCAAATTGCATGCAAATGCATGCCGCGTCTGCAAAGCGTTAGGCGAAGGTTAGGCCCGCGCAACCCATTTTACTGTATAGAGCGCCTATACAGTATCCTGGGTGCGCGGGCCTAACGCTTCACGGCTACGCTGGTATCTGTCATTTCAAATGTCATTTCAAATGACATTTGAAATGACAGGTACCAGGAAGTGGACAGTTATGTTCTCCAATGCTCGGCAAACTTTCCCCCAGCCCCCGCTCACCTGCCCTGGCCGCGTCCGGTCTCCGGTGCAGCCCCAGTCCTATCCCCTCCTCCCGAAGCAAAAAAAAAAAAACCCGAAAAAGTAGCAAGAGAGCGAGGGGAGAGACGGGCAATCCTAAGCTCGGGCCTGCTAGTCTCTTCTCCTCTCCTCCCGAAGCAGGGCGCGAAAAGCAGCCTTGCTCCGGGAGGAGGGGGGGGGCAGTTTAAAGCGACGAAGCGACTTACTTTTGCAGCCAGACATCGGCGACGACCGCGGCTCCAGCCTCCAGCTGTCAGACAAACGCATCGCACGTGGGAAAGCGGCCCCTATGCGTGCAATTGGCTGCTCAAGACGTGACGTCACGACGTTTGGCGTCACGGCATGTGACGTCACGTCTTGAGCAGCCAATTGCACGCATAGGGGCCGCTTTCCCACGTGCGATGCGTCTGTCTGACAGCTGGAGGCTGGAGGAAGGAGCCGCGGTCGTCGCCGATGTCCGGAGGGGGGGGGGCCTGCAAAAGTAAGTTGCTTCGTCACTTTAAACTGCCCACCCCCTCCTCCCGGAGCAAGGCTGCTTTTCGCGCCCTGCTTCGGGAGGAGAGGAGAAGAGACTAGTAGGCCCGAGCCTAGGATTGCCCGGTCGTCGTCGCTGATGTCCGGGGGGGGGCTGCAAAAGTAAGTCGCTTCATGCTTTAAACTGCCCCCCCCCTCCTCCCAGAGCAAGGCTGCTTTTCGCGCCCTGCTTCGGGAGGAGAGGACAAGGGACTGGCAGGCCCGAGCGTAGGATTGCCCGTCTCTCCCCTCGCTCTCTTGCTACTTTTTTTTCTGGGTTTTTTTTTTTTTCCTTCGGGAGGAGGGGACAGGTCTGGGGCTGCACCGGAGACCGGACGCACCAGGGCAGGTGAGCGGGGGCTGGGGGAAAGTTTGCCGCCTACCCTTACCCCTGCCTCTAACGCAGGGGTAAGGGTAGACGGTAAGTTAGCAGGGTAAACGCGCGGCAAAACAGCAGGGTAAAAAAGCGATAGTCGGGGCGCGCGTTACTGTATGGGAGGGAATAGCTAATTCGCTCGTTTACATTTAATATACATGCCGCGGGCGGAAGGGGTTACCCGGGGATTTTAAGAGGCGGTAGGGATGAGTTAAAGGGGATAGTGTGTCGCGGGAAGGGCTAACGCGGCCGGAAAGTGAGTAGAAGGCGAGTTAGGAGCAGGGTAA
Organism: Rhinatrema bivittatum; assembly: GCF_901001135.1. Taxonomy (NCBI): domain Eukaryota; kingdom Metazoa; phylum Chordata; class Amphibia; order Gymnophiona; family Rhinatrematidae; genus Rhinatrema; species Rhinatrema bivittatum. The sequence continues at coordinate 21,363,608 of NC_042625.1, forward strand.
CCGCGGCCGCACTTTACTGTATCGATCTGTTAGCCAGGATATTCAGCTGGATAATGCTGAAAATTGGCATTAACTGGATAATGCCACTCGACCCCAGAATGCCTCTGACATAGCCAGATACATTTTCAGCTGGTTAAAAACTTATCCCGCTATGTCAAGGCTGGTCAGGCAAGCAGGATTTTAAAATCCTGGCATTTGTCTGGCTAGGTGCAAACGTAGCTGGACAGATGCACTGAATATGAACCTTTCAAGTTTGACCACTGGGTGTTACTGATGCACAAAGGTTGAAATTCCTCCCCAGGAAACATGTTCTACAATGCTCTAACATCTTTTCTTATGTTGGACTTCCCTCTGCTTTGGCACAAGAAATGTCTCTGATTTTAGACTTGTGTCTCTTAGGTTTCTTTTAACCACTAAAAGTTCAAAGTGCCTGTAAAATGGATTGAATTGTTAATCTTCAATGCAGTTCAAAAGCAAAAGAAATTAAAAAATGCAATTTGAAAGACTTAAACTGGGTTCCTCCATGAGCTTCACGGCATTAACAATCTAAACTGATAACTTGTCTATTTAAGTTCCCTGTTTACTTTAAGCTTAGGTTGTGGCCCTAATAGGGTAAACACCACTTCCCAGATTACAGGATTTTCATTCAAAACATGGAGCCTTCCAGCAACCTGCAGCCAGACTTTAATGTAGTAAGGAGGGGCTCAGAACACCCAGCCACCTTCCCTCCTAACATGTGGTGGAGTGCATGGGCTCTTCATGACATGACTGTGGAGTCACTGGGTAGGTTTAAGTGCCTAGTAACTCTCTCCTATACAGCAAAACAAAAATCAAAGCTTCCTAGATCATTTACCTGAATATAGACTGACATGACAAATTATGGCATCACTTCTAGGATTTATTACCAATTTCTTACCAGGGATCTTGAAGATGAACGGCTCTTCAGAAGGCATTTTCATCGAGTACAGTTTTGGATTTCTGACACAAGTCAAATTAATAGCTCAGCTATCCTGGACAAGATGTACTGATCAAGTCCTACTGTAGAACTAAATTTTACAGCTTGCTAACCTGAGGAGGAATAAGCAGGCCACTTTTGCAAAAGCTACAAATTGGTGGTACTCTTCTTAATAAAATAAAAAAAAAAAAAAAAAAAGGTACTGAGCCTTCCATTTCCCAGGCCAGCAGGGGATGCTGCAGAGACAGTCCCAGTCACTGCATAACAGCAATATCTAGCAGTCAGACTTAGGGCTCTCAATTACAGAGTTTCAAAAGGAGTCCTGGTGCATGACCCCTGGCTGACTAAAGGAAAATTGGTTCTTACCTGCTAATTTTCATTCCTCTAGTACCACGGATCAGTCCAGACTCCTGGGTTTTGCCTCCCCAGTAGCAGATGGAGACAGAGAAGTTTTGACAGACTCTGTCCTGTACCCTCAGGTGCCACCTACAGTCTGTCAGCATTATGTGGCATCAAAGCAGAATATCTTAACATTAATTAACCAGAACATTGTGAACCTCATACCAGCTATAACCGGTGATAAAAACCAGACTACTAACCCCAAGTAGGATCAGAAAACTTCGAAAAACTTTGAAGAACTTGTCTGCAGAGATTATAAAGAAGTATTGAACGAGTGGACTCTCTGTTATCTTTACGCTGAAAAAGGGTGGGACACTGGACTGATCCGTGGCACTATAGGAACGAAAATTAGCAGGTAAGAACCAATTTTCCTTTCCCTGTACGTACCCGGATCAGTCAAGACTTCTGGGATGTACCAGAGCTCCACTACAAGGGGTGGGACCCTGAGAGTCCCGCTCTGATTATACCTTCACCAAACCCCTCAGATCCTGGGGCCTGAACGTCCAATCTGTAATACCTAGCAAAGACGTGTAAAGACTTCCATGTAGCAGCTCTACAAATTTCCTGCGGCGAAATTTGCTGACACTCTGCCCACGAGGGCACCTGCGAATGCGTAGATTGCGCTTTAAGACCAACCAGAAGCGGCTGACCATGAAGCAAATATGCTGAACTAATAGCTTCCTTCAACCAGCGGGCAATCGTATCCCTAGACGCCTTGTATCCTTTCTTGGGACCATTCCAAAGGACAAAAAGATGATCCAACATACGGAAGCTATTGGTAACCTCCAAATAACGTAACAGAACACGGCGTACGTCCAGTTTCCTCAGATCCCTATTCTTGGGGATCAAGGCAGTTCAAGTCTGGAAAAGATGGGAGTTCTAGCGATTGATTCAAGTGAAAGGCCGATACCACTTTTGGAAGAAAGGAAGGAACCGTCCGTAAAGAGACTCCCCCTATCTGTAATTCTTAGGAAAGGCTCCCTGCAAGACAAAGCCTGGAGCTCAGATACTCGGCAAGCTGAGGAAATAGCCACGAGAAAAAACACCTTTAAGGTAAAATCCTTTAGCGTCGCCCGTTTTAAAGGTGCCATACATAGAACTCGGAAGACCAAATTTAAACTCCACAATGGACAAGGATCCCTGACTGGAGGACGCAGGTGTTTTGCCCCACGGAGAAATCAAGCCACATCCGGATGCGTAGCCAAAGGTACTCCTTGTAGTTTACCACAGAAACAACCGAGAGCCGATACCTGTACCAGTAACGAGCTACACGAAAGGCCTTTAACTAGGCCGGCCTGCAGGAAATATAATATATCGGGCACCAGAGCCTGAGTAGGATCCACATTATGGTCTACACACCAAGACTCAAAGACCTTCCACACCCTGACATAGGTCAAAGAAGTGGAAGTCTTCCTGGAATGCAAAAGGGTAATAACAACCACGTCCTAATAACCCTTGCTCTTTAGTCTTTGCCTCTCAAAAGCCATGCCGTGAGACAAAAACGATCCACCTCTTCCAAACAAATGGAACCCTGGTGCAGAAGATTCGTAAGATCTCGAAACCTCAGGGGCCCTTCCACTGACAGGTTTACGAGATCCACAAACCATGGATGCCTTGGCCATTCCGGAGCTACCAGGATCACTGGATGGGTGAGTTTTGATGCGTCGCAGCACTCTGCCGATAAGAGGCCATGGCGGGAACACATAGAGGAGGACGTACTTTGGCCAAGCGAGAACCAACATATCCACCCCTTCCGCCATTGGCTCCCGGCACCGACTGAAGAAACGAGGGGCCTTGGCATTCCGGAAGGTCGCCATCAAATAGACACTCGGTCTGGACCACTTGCTGCAAATGAGATGGAGCGTTTCCTCGGAGAGTTCCCATTCCCCTGCTTGGACACTGTCCACTCCTGCGATGTGAGAGGTGGCGATGCTGGCTAGATGTTGCTCTGCCCAGCTTACCAATTGTTGGGCCTCGATCGCCACCGGCTGACTCTTGGTTCCCCTTGGCGATTGATATAGGCCACGGCTGTCGCATTGTCCGAAAGAACCCTGCCAGACTTGCCCTGCAGAAGCGGGAGAAAGGCTTGTAGCGCGAACTGTACTGCCCTGGTCTCCAGGCGATTGATCGACCATTGGGATTCCATCACAGACCATTGGCCCTGCACAGTCTTCCCCTGGCAAACTGCTCCCCAGCTGGAGAGATTAGAGTCTGTGGTGACCACCGTCCAAGCGGGAACCTCCAAGCTGACACCCCGGCATAAATTGTCCGATAGGAGCTACCAATAGAGACTGGAACGTGCAGAGTCTGTAAGAGGTAGGGGAAGATGAAATTGCTCGGACCCCGGGCTCCAATGGGAAAGTAATGCTGACTGAAGAGATCTCATACGAGCAGGGAACCAGCTCCAAGGTAGAGGCCATCGAGCCAAGGACTCGCAAGTAGTGGGAAAACTCTAGGAAGACCCTGAGCTAGCAAGTCCCAAACCTGTTCTTGCAGCTTGACAATGCGCTCCTCGGTGAGAAAACCCTGCTGAGACGGGTGTTGAACAGGGCTCCTAGGAAGTCCAAGGATTGGAAGGGAATTAATTGGCTCTTGGCCAAATTGACCACTCAGCCCAGCGACTCCAGCAGCTGAAGAATCTGGTCCACTGCCGAGCGACAAAGAGACTCCAACTTTGGCCGAACGAGTCAATCGTCCAAATAGGGATGGACCAACAAGCCTTCCTTCCGAAGCTTCGCTGCCACCACCATGACTTTGGTAAAGGTCCTTGGCGCCGTGGCTAGCCCGAAAGGAAGAGCGCGGAACTGAAAATGGTGACCCAGTACGGAAAACCTGAGGAATTTCTGGTGAGCGGCCTGGATTCCGATGTGCAAATACGCTTCCGTGAGATCCAGTGATGCTAGATACTCCCCCTTGCGTAATGACGCAATGACGGACCGCAGAGTCTCCATGCGAAAGCAGGGCACTTGAATGGGCCAGAACATGCCTTCCTTGTTGGGCACCACGAAGTAGATGGAATAGGGGTCCCTTTGCTGCTCCGCCGGCGGAACCGGAACAATGGCTCAGAGATCGAGTAGACGATGCAAAGTGTCCCCTACCTCCTGACGTTTCTCCTTGTACGAACATGGGGAAAACGAGAAAGCGGTCTCGAGGGCACAGAGCAAAATCTAAAATGTAGCCGTGTCTTATCGCGCTGAGGACCCACTGGTCTGACATCAGCTTGGCCCACTCCTCGTAAAACAGAGACAACCTGCCTCCCACCACCGGAACCAAGGAATGGACTGGCCTCGCCTCATTGTGCTGATTTAATTCCTGGTACGGCTTGGGAGGTCCCAGATCTACCAAATAGATGCCCTCAAAAGGACTGTGACCAGGATTGCTGTCTGCCAGCTTTCTGCACAGAGGAGGAGCCCACCGACCAGGAGGACCGAAATCTCCAATTTCCCCAGAAACGAGACCAAGATGAGGGAAAACTGAGTCTTAGGCTTATCCTCCAGAAGATCATGCACCTTGTTCTCTCCCAAGGATTGAATCATATCCTCTAAATCCTTTCCGAAGAGCGGCTTGCCCTTAAAAGACAGGGAACCTAACTGGGCCTTGGAGGAGACATCAGTCGACCAGTTCCGCAACCAAAGCAGCCGGCGGGCAGAAACCACGGAGACCATAGAGCGGGCGGAGGTCCGAAGCAGATCATAAAGGGCATCTGCACTGTAGGCCTCTGCAGCTTCCAGGCGCCCCGCTTGAACAACCTCCGATAATGACGTGTTATTCTGCAATTGCTGTATCCAGCGCAGACCTGCACATAATAGCCCATACTCAGAGGGCGGATACCTCAAAAATCTTCTTGAGCTGGACTTCTAGCTTGCAATCCTGGAGATACTTGAGGGTCGTTGCCCCTGTTACCGGGATGGTAGTCTTCTTAGTAACAGCGGACACAGCTAAATCCACCTTAGGAACTTGGAGGAGTTCCAGGGCATCCTCTGGCAGTGGGTAAAGCTTATCCATAGCTTTGCTGACTTTGAGACCCACATCAGGAGTGTCCCACTCCCGAAACAACAAGTCAGTGACCGAAAGATGAAAGGGAAAAGATCTGGTCGGACCTCGTAGACCCAGTATGACCGGGTCCACGGACCCCCATCCTAGAGTCCTCAGGAGAGCTGTCAATGTCCAATTCCTCCATGATCACGGGAATAAGAGGATCTGCGAAAGAGACGGACCACCTTCAGGTCATCCCCATCCACCTCATGGGAGCCCTGACCTGAAAAAAGATCCTGGTCAACCTTGGAAGCCACCCCTAAGGGGGCTTGCCCCTAATATCCTGCTCTTCTGGCTCTGAAACATCAGAGGAGGAGTCTGCCCCTGGGTGAGACAAGGTGGTCCGAAGGGGGTGCTGAGCCTTCTGGCCCCTGGCCGCCTCCAAACATTTTGTCCTCGTAAGGTCCTTGCTGCCCAATTTGGCTACCTGCGGAGCTGTATCACTCCCTGACTGCCTCTTTGCAGACCTCCTAGCCTTGAAAGCTTTGTGCAGCAATAAAATTAAATCTGATGAGAAGGAGGAGGAGGAGTCTGAAGCCCCCTCGGGGCTACCCTCTACCATGAGAAAAGTAGACAAAATGGCTTCCGTGATCCAGCAAAGCAAGCCCCGGTCTCCCGGGTCCTGCCGGCCCTCTGCGCGGTCGGCAATCACAGTCTCCAGCTCCCCCTGAACTGCCCTCCCCACCGGAGAGGCAGGCCAAGCAGAGCCCATCTCTAGAGACAGGCCGCACCACGAGGCATGAAGAGAAAAAAACCTCCGGAGACCGATAAAGCAAGCCTGCGGCAGAAAGGGACAGCAGCTGTGAAAACGAACAGCACAAAAAAAAACAGCGTTGGCAAAGCAGAGAGTATCTGCTTACTTTTAATTTTTTTCATTGTTTTTTTCACACCTGAAAGAAGGCACGGGTCCTATCCACTGGGGGTGAGTGACCCGGGCTCCCCGGTATCACCCCCAAGTCAAGTCCATAAAGTCAAGAGGCCGCCAATGAAGAGTAGGTGACTCGCCAGAATGATGGCTACTGCCTGGAGACAATACCCTTATTCAATAAACATACACATGGTTACTGTGACTCCAACATCACTCTAAGCTTCAACAGCAAGAGGAAATGTGGAAAAAAGGATTTGCACTCTCAAAGACGGGAGTAGCTGGCTTGTTACGGCGGTTACTACCCCAAACCAAATATCCAAATTACTACCTCCACCTTCCTCTATTCCTGATGCCTTTCAACTAGCTTGATCACTCCATTCTTATACTTCACTTTCAATGCATATCCAGCATAGTTCTCTGCTTCAACAGCAGGGGAAAAGAAAAACTGTTACTTCACACATCCAGCAGAGCTCTCTGCTTAAACGGCAGGGGAGAAGAAAAACTGATACTTCACACATATCCAGCATAACTTCAACGGCAGGGGAGAAGAAAAAAGTATTCACACTCACAAAGCGGGGGGTAGCTGGCTTGTTACGGCGGTTACTACCCCAAACCAAATGTGCCTGATACTTCACTTTCGATGCATATCCAGCATAGCTCTCTGCTTCAACGGCAGGGGAGAAGAAAAAAACTGATACCTCACGCATATCCAGCATAGCTCCCTGCTTCAACGGCAGGGGAGAAGATAAACAACCAATAAGGGCTGTATAACACAGTCTGGGTAAAAACAAATAAGCATGGGTGTAGCTTGCTTATTGCGGCGGTTACTACCCCTACTACCTCTAACTAATCAAGCTTGATATTTCACTTGGATGCAGCTCCATCACCGCTCTCTACATTAATGGCGGGGGTGGAAGGGAATTAGAACCAAAGAGCTAAGAGAAACAGATAAGTATGGGAGAAGAAATGTGTGAGGCTTGCTGGGCAGACTGGATGGGCCATTTGGTCTTCTTCTGCCGTCATTTCTATGTTTCTATGTTTCTATGTTTCTATGTTTCTATGTTTCTATATGTTTCAACTGTAGCCGGTAGGATAGGATTACAGGGTCCTCAACCCCTAGTACCCACTGCCTCTAATACCAAGGGGGATGGCTCCCAAGGGACCTGGCAACCCCCTGGGAGGCTCTAGAAGTTTGTTTCACTCTTCTTGGTGCTTTTTTTTTTGTAAAACTAAGCCAGATAAAAAGAAAATTCTAACTATGCTAACTATAACCAAAAATCACTGTCTTATTATTATTATTATTTATTTACTAAACTCCAGACTGTAGGGAATGCACCTCTACCATCTGCTGGAGACAGAGAAATACTAACAGACTGTAGGTGTCACCTGAGGGTATAGGACAGAGTCTGTCAAAATTTCTCTATCTCCATCTGCTGGTGGGGAGGCAAAACCCAGGAGTCTGGACTGATCTAGGTACGTACAGGGAATTGTTGCTACACTAACTGGGCTAAATGAGCTGGGAGGACGATATAACAATCAGGAAAAAAATAGTTCTCTTGGCTAGTTTTGAATGATGGTTCGTGGTACCATAGCCCAACATAGGCTGCTTCCAATTGAGTTGTAAGCCTAAAAAGGGGGGGTGGAGGTGGGGAGCACCTCTATATGAGATTCCGGCTGCAATACTTAAACACAATGGAGTGCCTTTGGGGATGATTTATTTTTCTAGAGGGCATAATTACTCTTGCAATGCTGGCTGGGTACTTACTGCACCTCGATGCCAATGGAGGTGTCAGATTGGCTACACCAGGCCTACATGATATAAAATGGCCTTATCAAAATTTGCTTCTGATGAAGTGGACTCTTATCCTCCAAAGCTGATGCCTCAATAAATCTGTTGTCTTCTCCTCTATTGCCAATTCTCAACTCCATGCTTTCCACCTGACTGTACCATATGCTTAGAATAAACTTCCTGAGCTGGTGTGTCATGCTCCTTTCTCTTGCCTTATTTAAATCCCATCTAAAAACCCAATTTTTCAGGTTGCTTTTAAATCTTAACCCACGACTATCCCACTTACAGACTTAATTTTTAACCAGGTTCTTAATGAATGTAATGCCCAAAGTATCTTTTGTCCTCTATATGTTTATGTTGATTAGATTGTAAGGCTCTTCTGAGAAGGGACTGTCTTATATGTTTTTGTACAGTGCTGCATACTTCGAATAGTTATAGAAGGGTGTAGTAGTAGTAGTAGTAGAAGTAGAAGTAGATAGGTGCCATCAGCCTTCCCGTCATTTCACCAACTGGCATACTTGGGCGATGAAAAGATATAAATTACCTTCAGAATCGGGCTGCTCGCTTGCGTTTGTAGGAATATCTTCGGACCTAGCTACCTCAGGACCATCAGCTTGTGCCAAGCAGCAGTTTGGCTCTGGTGCTGGGCTTGAGTTACTGCTGTTCTCCTGTTTTACCGGAGACCCGTCAGCTATCGAACTCTGGTTGCTGTTGTCATCTAAGGAATAAAATAAGCAAAAGGACAAGATATTTTAAAGAAAATATAGACACGGGACTATGCACAAATTATAGAACTATATCAATATGGGAACAGCTGAACAGCTACCTGAGGACAAACTTGCAGGGACAAAAAGTGGCTTTGGCCATTTTTATTTTATCAGCAGTTCCAGTGCTGTGTGAATGGCTGTCCTCCCAATTTCTTTCTATATAGCCTATCAGAGGCCACCATGGGAGAGCACAGCCAAGGCTGATGTGGGCACATCAAGTTTTGACTTATCGTATTTTCCGCTCCATAAGACAAGATGGCGCCGGCCGTCCATTGCCCCTACCATGTGACAAAGGGCTGACCAATGGCACCGGTAGCCCCTGTGATATAGTAAGGGCAAAGGCTATCGGCGCCATTTTGAATACTGGCAGCCGACGGCCCGAGTGCAGGAGATCACTCCCGGACCCCCACTGGACTATCAGGGACTTCTGGCAAGTCTTGAGGGGGTCAGGAGGGTGGGGGGGGTTGTAGTTAGTTGGTTTTTTTTTTAATATTCGCTCCATAAGACGCACAGACATTTTCCCCCCACTTTTGGGGGGGAAAAAGTGTGTCTTATGGAGCGAAAAATACGGTATACAAGAAAACAGTTTAAAAGCCATTTTTCACATGCCGAGGGTACAGAGCCCTATATTCCTTCAGCTACAATTTTGTCTAGCTGAAGATCAAAGATGCTTTTGGTTGAAAGATTTTTGTAATGTGGCAAGCATGGATCAGGCTGCACTGATCCCTGATCCAGGCACCACATATGGGTGATTCAAGCCACTTGTAAATTTCTGGGAGTTGATGTGGGCCGCCCCCCCCCCCCCATAAAGGAGCATTGCACAAGTGAGGGTCAAGCTCCATAGGATGGCCACAGCTTTACTCTGTGGACTGTATCACTCTGCTGATATTATTTGCTGGCATAGAATTACTGTAATAGGATGGAGGTGGGTACCTTTTTAGGGCTGCTAGTCTGGATGGCTATTAATATTAATTATTTGTTTTAAAAACTCGATTTCTTTTATGTTTTTGTATGATTCTATTGCTATATGTGTACATCGCTTTGGAAAAATGTTATTGAAAAATTGGAAAGCGATTAATAAATTGTATAAATAAATAGTGGGCAATGCAGTATCCCCATCCTTATTATTTTCTTGAGCTGCTCTAAGATCTTTCCAGTGGCAGAAGGTAATTGCTATAGTCTGTACATAAAGAGAGAACACTGGTACCAACCATTTTTTATCTTTCAAATCTGTTTTTCATCTATGCAATTAACATTAAAATACATTGATATCACTGGTTACTAATAGTATTGCATAGTTCAGGGTTAGCAAATTGCAGTCCTTGAGTGCCTGAAGTCAGTCATGTTTTCAGAATATCCACAATGAATACTGGAGTGGAGAGCAGTCTAGGGGTTAGCGCAGCAGGCTGGGAACCAGGGAAACCAGAGTTCTTCACTCTCCATTGCCTCAGCTACAAACTTATAGTGTCATTTAACAAAATGCGATGTGGCCTTATTGTGTGTGATAACACCCTACTGCACACAATAATGGCTGCACTGTGGCGGTATTATTCAAATTTATTTATTTATTTTATTTTAAGTTTTTCTATACCGGCATTCGCAATAGATATCGCATCATGTCGGTTTACAATTAACAAGTGGATAGGTAACAAAACTCGGTAAAAAACTAACATTTATCTTAATAATAATAATAATAATAGTTGTAGTAATAATAATGATAAAAAAAACATTAAACAAGAGAAGGTTAAGGTATGCAGTTACAATAAAACAAGGGAGTAATACAACTTGGAGCATAGAAAAGAAGCTGGGGATTAAATAGAGAGAACGTAAATGCCAAATGAGGGGGAAGGGGAGGAGTGTGGGCGGGGTTAGGGCCCAACAGCGCTGCGGGTGATGTTTTCCACATTATCACTGGCAGCACCGTGGGAAATAACTACACCTTTTCCCATGGCACTATGGGTGCCCGCCCGCACCCGTGGCTGCACAATTTCTCCCCTGCCCCTTTTTTAGCGCAGCTCATCATTCTGAATATAGGCGCACAATTTTTTATCCCGAGCGCATTTTATAAAATAGTCCTGGTGCACGTATGTATGCTCCTAATTTTACAAGTGTGCGCACGTAGCTGCATGATGTCGGCTTTCAGCCACGCAAGTGGGAATTATATAACAAGTAAGTGCCCACGCCATGACCAGTTTGTCCACCAGTCTGCCCAATCTACAGTTAGGCCCTCCGAACCCCTCTGGTTCTTTAGCCTGCACTCCCCTCAAACACCTCAGAGATGCCTGGAAATAGTTTTATTGAGACTTCCACCTCCTAACAGAAGTAACTTTATGCTCAGCTACACCTGGGTGTGCGCCCAGGAGCATAGGTACTTGCATGCATATCTCTTGGCCCCACCTCAGAAAGCCCTCGCCCCACCCACATTCCACTCCTTTTTCCCTCCGTTGTAAGATTTGCACATCAGGACTTGTGCGTGCATACAGGCTTATAAAATTGGATGGACATGCACACGTCATACATGTACGCACATGTCCAGATTTTAGCATGTGCCTGGCTTTTAAAATTTAGCTTTTAGATTGTAAGTCCTCTGGAAACAGGGAAATACCTATGGTACATCAATGTAATATGCTTTAAAATGTCCAGTTGCAAGAGGCGGAATATAGATTTTTAAGAAATGCATAAGATGCAATGGAGGCACTGCGGAGAGAGAGATTAACAGGTTGCACACAGTTCGGTGCACCGTGTATAATTTTCTAGACCAGCACATAGGCTGACCACATCTCAGTGACTCTAATTACGGGCAGCGGACCTTTTCCTCCCTGAGGAAGGAGTTTCATACTCCAAAACACTGCAGTGTCAGAGGACGGACTTCAGGATCGCACAAGAGACTGCCATCCGTGGTTTTCAGAGATAAGTGCACGTTACTACTTCAGATGTGGTGCATTCCTCTGATGAATTTATAGCTCCATTCAGGAGAATACATGAACTTTGGTATAAGCGACCTATGATTAGATAGTCCCAGTGCTATACAGGCTTCACATATAAGCCGCAAGCACACTGTGACATTATATGATGGTCGTGTTATACCTCTATTAAGAGATTGGATAAGAGCTTCATATAATAGCAGAATTTACATCAACTTATGGAGGCATTGCATGCATCTCATGCATGTTCAGTTTGAAGATCCTAAAAATCCATCCAGCTTGCAGCATTCAAAGACTTGAGTTACCTAGCCCTGGCATAGGATGTACATTATGATCTCCAGGGGACAGACTCTATTAAGATAATACTACAGAAGATAGAGTATGGAAAAGCAGAGAATCCCATATCATTGCACATCTGCTTAAGCTGTAGGGACATGATACAATCCTTGAGACCCCTCGAATAGGTCTATTTTTCAGTCTAGCCACAAATCAATATTCATGAGACATTTATTTATGGGATTTGCATATCTAGGATTTGAAAAACATACTTAAGTCTTACCAGTTGGGGGAGGAGGAAAGCACCATCAGATTTTTCTCCCTTTTCCATCACCTACACCACTTTTTCTCCTCCCCTGCACAAGCACCTCCACTTCCTTCCACTGTTCCCACCTGTGTGCCTCCATCAGCCTCCTCCACACCTCTTTACTTCATCTTTGCTGAAGCTGGAGGGGTCTTGCTGAACCTGGCTGTAGGCTCACCAAGTGCAACTACAGTCTACAGCAGCTTCACCTCCTTCTCCCATAAGGGTTTCTTCTTCAAAACACCTGAAAGGAGATGAAGCAGGCAGCGGGGTGTTTGGGTGGAGGGTGAGGGATGTTGGCCATGGGTTTACCCCCAACAGGTTAGCAATCTGGGAATAGTCTAGTTGTTAGAGCACCAGGGAAGCCAGGCTTCAAATAAGAACATAAGAACATGCCATACTGGGTCAGACCAAGGGTCCATCAAGCCCAGCATCCTGTTTCCAACAGTGGCCAATTCAGGCCATAAGAACCTGGCAAGTACCCAAAAACTAAGTTTATTCCATGTTCCCGATGCCAGTAATAGCAGTGGCTATTTTCTAAGTCAACTTAATTAATAGCAGGTAATGGACTTCTCCTCCAAGAACATATCCAATCCTTTTTTTAAACACAGCTATACTAACTGCACTAACCACATCCTCTGGCAACAAATTCCAGAGTTTAATTGTGCATTGAGTGAAAAAGAACTTTCTCGGATTAGTTTTAAATGTGCCCCATGCTAACTTCATGGAGTGCCCCCTAGTCTTTCTATTATCCGAAAGAGTAAATAACTGATTCACATCTACTCGTTCTAGACCTCTCATGATTTTAAACACCTCTATCATATCCCCCCTCAGCAGTCTCTTCTCCAAGCTGAAAAGTCCTAACCTCTTTAGTCTTTCCTCATAGGGGAGCTGTTCCATTCCCCTTACCATTTTGGTTGCCCTTCTCTTTACCTTCTCCATCGCAATTATATCTTTTTTGAGATCCGGCGACCAGAACTGTACACAGTATTCAAGGTGCGGTCTCACCATGGAGCGATACAGAGGCATTATGACATTTTCCGTTTTATTCACCATTCCCTTCCTAATAATTCCCAACATTCTGTTTGCTTTTTTGATTGCCGCAGCACACTGAGACGACGATTTTAAAGTATTATCCACTATGACGCCTAGATCTCTTTCTTGGGTGGTAGCACCTAATATGGAACTAACATTGTGTAACTATAGCATGGGTTATTTTTCCCTATATGCATCACCTTGCACTTATCCACATTAAATTTCATCTGCCATGTCGATGCCCAATTTTCCAGTCTCACAAGGTCTTCCTGCAATTTATCACAATCTGTTTGTGATTTAACTACTCTAAACAATTTTGTATCATCTGCAAATTTGATTACCTCACTCGTCATTTTTTTTTCCAGATCATTTATAAATATATTGAAAAGGGTCCCAATACAGATCCCTGAGGCACTCCACTGCCCACTCCCTTCCACTGAGAAAATTGACCATTTAATCCTACTCTCTGTTTCCTGTCTTTTAGCCAGTTTGTAATCCACGAAAGGACATCGCCACCTATACCATGACTTTTTACTTTTCCTAGAAGCCTCTCTGAAAATCCAAGTACACTTCCATCTACCAGTTCACCTTTATCCACATGTTTATTAACTCCTTCAAAAAAGTGAAGCAGATTTGTGAGGCAAGACTTGCCTTGGGTAAAGCCATGTTGACTTTGTTCCGTTAAACCATGTCTTTCTATATGTTCTGTGATTTTGATGCTTAGAACACTTTCCACTATTTTTCATGGTACTGAAGTCAGGCTAACCGGTCTGTAGTTTCCCGGATCGCCCCTGGAGCCCTTTTTAAATATTGGGATTACATTAGCTATCCTCCAGTCTTCAGGTATAATGGATGATTTTAATGATAGGTTACAAATTTTTACTAATAGGTCTGAAATTTCATTTTTGAGTTCCTTCAGAACCCTGGGGTGTATACCATCCGGTCCAAGTGATTTACTACTCTTCAGTTTATCAATCAGGCCTACCACATCTTCTAGGTTCACCGTGATTTGGTTCAGTCCATCTGAATCATTACCCATGAAAACCTTCTCCGGAACGGGTATCTCCGCAACATACTCTTTAGTAAACACCTGATGTTTCTTGTGACCTTGACAAATCATTTAATCCTCTATTGCCTCGGGTACAAGCATAGTGCTTGATTTACTAAAGCATTTCTCCCATTCTATGCCTATGGGAAAAGTGCTTAGTAGATGAGGCACTTAGTTTGTAAACTCCATGGGGCCAGAGAAATACTTACTGTACCTTAATATACCTTGCCTTGAGCTACCAATGAAAAGGCATGAGCCAAATATAAAAAATATATATATATATATTTATACATCCTAAAGGAGATGCAGTTTTTCCTCTCCTGTGCCACATACTGGCAGAAGACTGAATTCTCTTCCTGACAACGGATGGCTCTGAGACAGGAAGAAACTGGTAACTGGTTCACTAGTCCTGAAATACCCACTCATCATGGACAAGCAGAGAAGGAAAAATTACCACTTACCCGATAATTTCCTTTCCTCTAGTAAGGGCAGGTCAATCCCAACGAGTGGGTTATGCACCTCTACCAGCAGATGGAGATGGAGAAAAAGCTGACATAATGGCTATATAGTCCCGCCCGTCTTCTCTGGAAAAGCCAAACTGTGGACAAAACAGATTATACTTGAACATTATTATCAACAGCCGACCATTCATTTTTCTCAACCAACAGGAACACTGAACTCAGTCAAAAGAAGGAACATATCTAGCAAACTAAAGGCTAGAGAAGTCACTTATCAGTATTCTACTCCTCCGAAGAAGGCTAACCACAAATTTAAACATCGGCAGCAGAGGGTAGGTCTGGGATTCATCTGCCCTTACTAGAGGAAAGGAACGTATCAGGTAAGTAGTAATTTCTCTTTCCTCAGTGTTCGGGCAGGTCAGTCCCAATCAATGGGATGTACCAAAGCTAATCTTGAAAACGCCAGGAGGCTGCCAACAGTCCAATCAATACCGACTATGCAAATATGGAGGCATCCCTAGCCTAACATCCAAGTGATAATGCTTGGAGAAGGTGTGCAAAGATGACCATGTTGCCACCTGGCAAATTTCAGCAGGTGACAACAAATGAAGTTTCGCCTATGACACCGCCTAAGCCCTCTTGGAGTACGGTCTAATCTGTTTCGGCAAAGCAACCTCAGCAGCCACATAGGCTGCTGCAATGACCTCCTTAACCCAGCAGGTTATCGCTGCCTACGTCGCTGGAGATCCCTGTTTACCTCCACCATGGAGCACAAACAGGCGATCAGACTTCCGAACATCATTAGTCATCTCCAGTTACCGCAGTAAATGATGTTTGATGTCTAAGGAATGCAAAAGTTGGTACTCAGCTTCATCTCTGTCCATGTCCATGGCGGGCAGAGAAATGGACTGATTCAAATGAATCTCCAAAACCACTTTGGGCAATAAAGAGGGCACAGTTCGAAGGTGAACTGCACCAGGAGTCATACAGTGAAAAGTCTCACAGCAGGAAAAAGCCTGCAGTTCAGAGTCACGACATGCTGAACAGATTGCTACCAGAAAAACTGTCTTCAAAGTAAGCAGCCACAAGGAAAGAGTATGCAGTAGTTGAAAAGTCAGACCTGCCAAAAAAGGTCCCACAGAGGCACCAGAAGCCGCAATGGGGGTGGGGTGGGGGGGGGGGGGGGAAGATGCATAACTCTCTACAAGAAATGGGACACATCTGGATGAGAAGACAAAGGCCCTCCGCTGACTCTCCCCTATAACAATCTAGGCCTGCAACGAACCTTCAAGCCATCCTGTAAAAATTCCACAATCAACGGAATATCCAACTTGAGAAGCTTACCTCACTCAGAACACCAGGCTTCAAAGACTCTCCAAACTCTAACATAGGCTACAGAAGTAGAAAATTTCCAAGCCTGAAGAAAAGTGGAAATTACAGCAGGCAAAATACTCTGCTTCAACAACTGACCCCTTTCAATGGTCAAACCGTAAGACAGAATTGACCCACAGATCCTCATGCATAATGGTTTTCTGATGTTACAGATCCATCCGAGTTGGTAGCCTGCATGCATGCATGCATAATGACCCACAGATCCTCATGCATAATGGTTTTCTGATGTTACAGATCCATCCGAGTTGGTAGCCTGAGAGGACTGCCCACCAGAAGTCTCTAGAGATCAGCGTACCACAGCCTTCGATCCCAATCCGGAATCACTAAAAGGCTGGCGCTGGTTTGACTTGCAATCTTCTGGGCCAGCCTGCCTACCAGAGGTCAGGGCAGAATGCATACAGAAGGACGCCGCATGGCACTCCTGAACAAAAGGGTCGATGCTCATTGCTTGAGTCCCACCTTGCAACTGAAGAAGTATGGAACTTCTGCCTTGTTGAAGGTCGCCAACAGGTCTAGATCCGGTAGGATCACCAGGAGCTGAAGGGCCTTGTCCACCAGCTCCCATTCTCCTGCGTCCAAGTTTCTCCTGCTGAGGATATTGGCTCTGATATTTATTTAGGCATTTTATATACCGTCATTCCAGGATAAAATCACAATGGTTTACAAAATCATTGTTCATAATCTTGCTCAACAATCCCAATCTGTGACAGCATTCATAATCTAGGTCAAAACCACATCAGATATCTGTTCTTATTCATGCTCCCTTCCGGCAATGTGAAAGGCAGATATGCTTAGGAGATGCAGCTCTAGTTGCTTGGCAAAACACAGGCACACCAACCGAACCACTCATGCCTCCAATTTGTTGATGTTCCATTGCTGCTCTGCTGCATTCCAGCACCCTTGCAGCACCAACTCCTGACAGTGAACCCCCTCCCTCCCCAGTCCCGGAAGCACACACATGAAGTGAGTACCAACCAATCCGGTGTCGTCAGGGAAATTCCCTTCCTGAGATGATCTGCCCGTAACCACCAGCCCAACTGGAATCTCACCTCTAATGGGAGGGAGCAGCCTCACCACATAGTTCTGCAACCAGGGCTGCCATCAGGAATTTTGAGGCCCCATACAGCAAGCAGACAGCGACGGCCCGCGCACTTTGCCGGCGCATACTGTCTGACGCGGCGGTGATGTCACAGCCGCGTCAGACAGTGAACGCTGGCAGGACAGAGCGCGCAGACGAGTCTCTGTCTGCGGTGCTCTGTAAATCAATGCTATGTGTGTCTAAAAGACACGCATAGCATTGATTCTCTCCCTTCTCTGGGGCCCGCACCCAGGGCCGGCTCCAGGTTTCAGTAGGCCCCTGGGCGACAGACTGTCGGAGAGAGCCTCAGTGGGCCTCTTTGCCATGAACTAATACATCCCCCAAGCGCACCTGCCGCCTGGCGGCTGCGGCGGGCCCCCATATGTGGCAGTAGATCCTGGGGCCCCATACTGCAGGCCCAAGAATACTGCCCTGATGGCGGCCCTGTCTGCAACCATGGACTCCATTGGGAGAGAACATACACTGAAGAGGGCGCATATGTGCCCTTGCTCAGGGAACCACTTCTAATGTGGCAGCCATCAACTCCAGGACCTGCAGATAAGACCACACAGTCGAGCAAACTGTGTTCCGCAGGGATCAAACTCGCAGCATCAACGTGTGGATACGAGACTCTGGCAGAAGTACTCCTGCCTTGTATTCTGTTATCTGACGATTTGTTTCAATGTAACGCCACTTGCGATTGTTCAGTTTCAATGGAAACAGACATGATTTGATATCTTCTTTCAAGAATGTCGGTATATAAAAATTCTAAATGAATAAATAAATAAATATTAAATCGAATGAGATTCTCCAGGGTCTGAGATGGCTGCAAATTGCTCTTGGCCAGATTCATTACCCAGCTTAGTTCCTGTAGCAAGGAAATCACCCTGCAGGAAGTGTGAAGACTCTCTTCCAAAGTCTTGACTCGAATTAACCAGTCATCCATATAGGGGTGAATTAGAATGCCCTCCTTGCCGACAGCTGCCACTACCACCCCCAAGACCTTGGAAAAGGTCCTGGGTGCCGTGGCTAGCCCAAAAGGCAGGGCCTGAAACTGCAAATGATGATCAGAACAGCAAATCAGAGAAACCGCTGATGTTCCAGATGAATGAGAATATGCATGACGACAGAGTGCACCATTTCCCCCCTGGAAATCCAGTATGGGTCAAAACAACCCTTCCTTCTTGGGCATAACAAAATAAATGGAATAACAGCCCATATTTCTCTGTGATTCGGGAATGGGAATCACCGCTTTCAGTTCCAACAGCTGTTGTAATGTTGCTTCCACTTCAACCCTCTTCTGAGGGGTGTTGCATGGAGAGACCATAAAGGCATCCAAAGGAATGTGAAGATATTCTAGAGCATACCTGTCCCGCAACACTTCAAGAACTCATTGATCCGAAGTAATCTGGAGCCACTGTGATAAAGACAGGATAGACGACCAACTATTTCCTGCACCAACAGGCGAGCCTGCAAACCTTCAGTGGGAAGACCGAGGGGGCTCCACCTCCGAAGCCCACATCCTTTCAAGGTCCTCGGGGATGAAAGGACTGAGACGTGCAGAAGGGAAGGGACTTCTGGGAAGAACCTCCCCTATAAGGCCAAAAACTTCGGTAATCTTGAGAGCAGCCACTAGCCCGAAAAGACCAGGTAATGGGTTTCTTGTCCTCTGGCAATCAAGGGACCTGGGTCTCTCCCAATTTACTTGCCATTTTTTCCAATTCACTGCCAAACAAAGGCTCGCCTTGAAGGGCAGCTTGATAAGCCTGGACTTTGAAACAGTATCCGCCGACCAGTTGTGCAGCCACAGCTGCCGCCTGGCCACAATAACTGAAGCCGCTCAACTGGCGGCTGTGCGAACCAAGTCACAGCCAGCATCAGCTAAGAAGGCAGCCCCTGGTTCTACCATAGGTCCAAGATTGGACCTGGTGCCACCATAGATTTAACAAAGATGCAATACAGCCCAAGCAACGAAGGCGCAACAAGAAGCAATTTGCAAGTTCATTGTCACTGCCTCAAAGGCTTGCTTTAGGATAGCCTCAATCCTCCTATCCTAAGCATCCTTCAATGCCGCACCTTCCTCTACTGGGATGGTGATACATTTTGTGACAGAAGACAACAAGGAATCCACCCTAGGGAAATGCTACTGCTGTCTAGCCTGTGGATCCAAGGGATCCACAGGCTAGAGTACACCAAGTTGTGTACTCTTTTAAAAGACGCCGCTGGCAAAGTCCATTCCAGATCAATCAACTCCTGGATTGCATCCAGGAGAGGAAGAAACAAGAAGCCTTGCGTGGGATGACCAAACAAGGATCCTTCTTCTGCATCCCCAAGGAGTCAGGCCCAGCTACTCTGAGGGTCTTCAAAGTCTGAGAGATCAAGATCTCTAAGAAAGAAAAGGAGAAGAGTTTGATATGGCTCCAAATCTGGGGGAATGTCCCTTTCCTCATCAGGAGAGTCATTACCAGCATCATCAGTATCATCCTGATCCACCTGCATTCGAGTTTAATCAGGCCGCATTGCACCATGGCGTTTGACCGTGGAGACGCACTTGGAGCACATAGACCTACCTTAGTAGGCACTGCCAATTCAGAAGACTGCCCTTGTAGAAACATTTTTATTTATTTATTTAAAACTTTTCTATACCGTCGTTTAGTAGTGCACATCTGCAAACCCTAGAAGAATTCTACCCAGGAAAAGGAAAACAGGTCCATTCCAGGCCCGAACCTGACTTCCTGAGAACTAGTGGCTCGTGATGATTCAGCCCATAGATCAATCAAGGGAGGGGATGCTTCTGTTGTCTCCTCCTCTGTCCCACCCCCCTCACACAGAGGAGATGGGATCATCTCTGGCAAAATCAGAAGGGGGTAAATCTCCCCAAGCATCCAGGCATTGCTGACAGGCTTAAAGAAAGCTCTGGCTGATTGTGCTGCATGCCACATCAGGGCCAAATAGATAAGTGCTTAGTCTTCTTCGCCGAAGTCGCCCTAATTGTAAGCGCACAGAACAGTAAAAGCTCACACCTAGATTATGCATGCATAAAACCCGTGCCCAAAAGGTACGTTCCAAAAAAATGTGCACGCAAGTATACGCGCCTAGGCCACATGACCAACTAGGCGCTAGGAACGGACACCAAGGAAGACGCCTAAGCAGGACACATAAGATGTGTGCCCAGAAGGAAAAACGTCCCAACTGGACACACAGATGAGAACGGACGCACAAACAGGCGCACACGGCACAAAATGCGCGAACACACCTTGCAGTCTACCATGCGCCAAAAAGGAAGAAGCCTGCGAGCGGGGCCTCGCCAAATGGCTGCTCAACCCACCATGCCTGCAGTGCTTCCTCACCTCATGGAACTCCCCAGAGACCTGAGCAAGACAGCCAAACATCGAAGTAACAGACCTGTTATTCTGCTTACTTTTTACTCTTTCTTTTTTTGAAGTAAAAAAGACTTTTACCTGAGCTCAGCCCTCCCTGGCGCAGGAATGGGTCTCTGCCAGGGCTAAAGCCTCTATATATAGAAAGAAGAAGAAAAGTTAGAAAGGAGATATTGGAAAGTCGAAACATCTATATAGCACTGCTTGCCTCCTGAGGTGATACCGTGTGGTCCTTACCTCAGTGGAGTGCCTCAGTTCAGTAGCCTTGAGTGGCATGGACCTAAAATTTGATTAGAGGTTAGAGGCAAAGAGAGGCTCAGCGATGAAGGCTTTAGCCCTCTCCCCCTGGCAGAGACCCATTTCAGCTCTCAGCCAGGGAGGGCTGAGCTCGGGTAAAAGTCTTTTTTAATTTAAAAAAAAAAAAAAGAAAAACAGCACAGAGAAAAAAGTAAGCAGGATAACGGTTCTGTTACTTCGGTGTTCGGCTGTCTCGCTCAGGTCACTGGGGAGTTCCATGAGGTGAGGAAGCACTGCAGGCATGGTGGGTTGAGCAGCCATTTGGCGAGGCCCCGCTCGCAGGCTTCTTCCTTTTATTTATATATATATATTTTTTTTTTTTTCTCAGAGGCAATCCCCCAAAGGGAAATGCATGTCCACCATCTGCTGGAGACAGAGAATACTGGTGGGCTGATGTCAGGGCGGGCCTATATAGCCATGACGTCAGCTTTTGCTCCTTCTCCATCTACTGGCAGAGATGCATATAACCCACTCGTTGGGACTTACCTGCTCGAATGCTGAGGAAGTGGGTTTTCTGAGCCTTGTGCACATTTTGGCTACTCTGAAAGCCAGAACTTCTTGCCGAAGGAAGTGGTCAAAGCAACTAATATAATGAAGTTCGTAAGAGGATTGGCCAAGTTCCTGAAGGAAAAGTCTATAAACAGTTATTAGCCAGGTAGACTTGGGAAAGCCAACACCAATCTATGGGAGTGTGATACAAGAAATAGATCAACTTATTAGGGATGTCAGGTACTTGTGACCTGGACAGGCCACTGATGGAGACAGAATGCTGGGCTCAATGAACTGCTTATGTTCTTATCAGTTTAAAAACCATTGACATATACAGTATATAATGTATAGAGCCACTGTTTCCTATATGTATACACACACACACATATATATAACACATTTTTACTGCTAAAATAATGCAGAAATGTAAATAAATAAATAAATAAATTCTATGGTATGTTTGTCTTTAAAATGCAATCCAGCATCCAAAATTTTCTTGTGGGCTTGATAGTTAATTTTACCATTCAGATTTTGGAGCAGAGGGCTAATGGAGAAATTACTTACCTGATAATTTCGTTTTCCTTAGTGTAGACAGGTGGACTCAGGACCAATGGGTATAGTGTGCTCCTGATAGCAGTTGGAGACGGAGTCAGATTTCAATCTGACGTCACCACCAGTACATATATCCCTGCAGGAAGCTCTGCTCTTCAGTATTCTCTTCGAAACTTGTGGATATATGTGTGTCTGGATAATTTGATTAACTTGATTAATTTTGATTAACTTGAATAACTTGATTAACGTAATTAACTTGAACTGGTTGATGTGGCTTATAGCTGGAGACCGCCAGTGCACTCAACCGAGAAACGCTGACACCCGGTAATAGTGGGTGTTTTAATCAGAGGAAAGCGTGGCTTACCTGTTTGTCTTGCTCTCAGGGTTTGTCACCCAAGGTTCCGTGTTTGGAGGCAGCTGCGGGCGGGAGTCCATCTGTCTACACTAAGGAAAACGAAATTATCAGGTAAGTAATTTCTCCATTTCCTAATGTGTAGCAGATGGACTCAGGACCAATGGGATGTACAAAAGCTACTCCCGAATCAGGCGGGAGGCTGCCCGTGGCCCACTTAGTACTGCCCTTGCGAATGCTGTGTCCTCTTGAGCCTGGACATCCAGGCGATAGAACCTGGAGAAGGTGTGGATGGAGGACCATGTCGCCGACCGACAGATCTCGGCGGGTGACAGCATCCTGGTTTCCGCCCAGGACACTGCCTGGGGTCTAGTGGAATGGGCCTTGATTTGTAAAGGCGGTGGCTTGCCTGCCTCTACGTAGGCCGCCTTGATTACTTCTTTGATCCAGCGGGCTATATTTGCCCGCGAGGCCACGTCCCCTTGTTTCTTCCTGCTGTGAAGGACGGATTCCGACCTTTCTAGGTATCGCACTAGGAGTCTGCTGACGTTAAGATGGCAAAGACGGCGAAATTCTTCTTGTGCTCGTCTGGAGATGGCAGCGAGCTGGTTTGGTTTAGATGGAAGTGAGAAACCACTTTTGCAGTCTTCAAGGTTAGGAGTCGTAGGGACAGACCTCGTATAGGTCTGAAGGAGGCTCCCGCTAGAAAGTCTAGTACTAGATTGAGGTTCCATAGGGGTACCGGCCACTTTAGGAGTGGTCGATTCTGCTTGACCCCTTCTCAGGAAGCGGGAGACGTCCGGATGAGATGCTAGGCTGGTGCCTTCCACTTTGGCTCCGAAGCTGGCCAACGCGGCCACCTGAACCTTGATGGGGTTGAGGGACAGCCCCTTCTGTAATCCATCCTGCAGAAATTCCAGGATCGTGGGAATTTTGACTGTCCGCGGAAGGATGTCGCCATCTTCGCACCAAGCTTCGAATATTCTCCATATTCGTATGTAGGTCAGTGATGCGGAGAACTTGCGTACTCGGAGCAAGGTATCAATCACCACCTTCGAGTACCCGCTCTTCTTCAAGCGTGTTCTCTCAATGGCCAGACCGTAAGAGAGAATAGAGTTGGGTCTTTGTGGAGACTCGGGCCTTGCTGGAGCAGATCCCTGTGTGGGGGTAGAGGGAGAGGGCTCCCCATCACGAGTCTTCGCATGTCTGCATACCACGGCCTTCTTGGCCAATCTGAGGCCACTAGAAGTACTAGCTCCCTGTGGTGTTCTATCTTGCGGATGATCCCACCCAGTAGAGGCCACGGGGGGGGGGGGGGGAGCGTATATTTATTTATTATTTTATTTGCGGATTTTTCTATACCGACATTCATTTAGTGAAAAACGTCACGTCTGTTTACATTTAACAAGAAAGATAGCAACGGCACATTATAAGTACAATTATAGGGGATACAAGGAAATATTAAAACAGACTAGTAATTAAGGTAGTTAAGGATATTAAATAACTAATAACTGTAGCACTCTGAAGGGTATGATAGTTATGGTACTCAAGGCTATTAAACATACAAGTAATTAAAGGAATTTAAGCAAGTTAAACAAGTTAAAGCATAAAGTCAATTAGCTGAGAGGGATTCCAAAAGTCAAAATTGGCTGAAAGAGATAGTTGAGCAGGGGAAAGGAAAGGGATCATGGCAAGAGATAATTATAAGTGTAAAGAAAGGCATCCACAATGGTTGGCGATTACTTCGTTGTGCAAAAATAGGTAAAATTCAGGGAAAGTTGTGTCCATCGGTTCCTGACACCCTCTCTCCGCCCTCCTCCTCACCTCTTTGACGCCTCCCTCTTCGCCCGCGGGAAGATGGCTGCCGCGGCGTTCCTCTGCCGAGGTCCTCCGGTGTCCCCGGATCGGCTCCACGCTGCTGGCCGCCATGTTTCCTGGAGGCCTAGGGGCACATGCGCGGCCCCGACTGAAGTACCAGCGATGGCACGAACCTCGGGGGCGTTCCCCGAAGATGACGTCACCCGCGATGGATATTTAAGGTCTTAGAATTTGCTAACACATCGAGTTAGCAAGGATAAGGATTCGTTCTATCTATGCTACTCTGCCTCCTCGGACTAACCAGGGGTACCCATTCCTCGGGGGCCTCACTCTCTCTCTTACTTTGTAGATTGCAGTCTGGAACCGGTACTCGCTCCTCAAGGGCCCTTGTTCCTGGACTTCTTCGAATTCACTTCTGCCTGGAAGTCAGCACTGCCTACTACATCTGTGAGTTACCATCGCTCTCTCAGAGCTTTCCCTGGAACCAGGTACTCGCTCCTCGAGGGCCTATATATTCCAGCTCCTGGGCTTCTATGAGTCATTGTGTGAGTCTTACCATCAGGTTCGGTACATGAACTCTGCTTACCCTGCCTACTCACTATATTTCAGTTTCTCTACAGCTCAGCCTTCAGGGATCGCTGTTCCAGCTTCTGAGGGACTACAGCCCAGCGGGCATTCCAGCTCACTACTGCCACCTCTGGTGGTTCAGTATACTGTCTAATAAAAGAACTAGTGTGTGTCTGTCTCCATACTCTGAGCCTGACCGGTGGTCCCTCTCGGGGCGTGGTCATCTGCCACTGGTCCAAGGATCCACCCACAACTCTCCTAAATACTACAGATTGCTAACTCCCAAGCAGACTGTTAACTCTGAACTGAACAGATTGCTAACTCCTATCTGATTGCTCCTCCCATCAGATAGCGGTTTCATTACAAAAGGCTTGTAAGAAGAGCCATGTCTTAAGTTTTTGCTTACATTTTTTGGGGCATGATTTCTGGCGTAAGTCAGGGGCATATCATTCCAGGTAGTGGGGCCAGCTATGGACAGGGCACGCTCCTTGGTAGAGATAAGGAGTGTGGCTTTATGAGATGGCATGTGTAAAGTGGCAGCATGTTGAGATCTGGGTGGTCTGATATGTTTGTGGAAGGACAGGACGTTATTGAGCCAGTGCATATTTTCTGTATATAGTGTTTTGTGTATAATGGTTAGTGTTTCGTATTTTATCTGTTCAGCAATGGGTAGCCAATGTAGTTCCTTGAGGACAGGTGTGATCTGTTCAGATCTTCGAGTGTTGGTAAGTATGCGTGCTGCTGCATTTTGCAGCATTTGTAGAGGGAGGATGGTTGCTTTGGGGAGGCCAAGGAGGAGAGAGTTACCGTAGTCAATCTTTGTTAGGATTAGAGATTGAAGGACTGTACGAAAGTCGCATTTGTAGAGGAGTGGTTTTAATTTTTTTAGTGTGTGTAATTTAAAGTAACAATCTTTTATAGTATATTGATATGTTTTTTAAAACTAAGCTGGTTGTCAATAGTGACGCCAAGGTTTTTGGCATATTGTGCAGGGGTTATTGTAGGAGGGAGGACTGGGGCGAGGTAGTATTATTATGCTTTCGTAGGGGTGAAATAATCATTATTTCTGTTTTATCAGCATTTATGGCGAGGTTGATGTTAGTGAGGAGTGAGCTAATAGCTCTGATTGCAATATCCCAGGTTTTAAGGGCATTGTGTAAGGAGTCCGTGATAGGGATGATGATTTGGACATCATCTGCATATATAAAGTATCTGAGGCCAAGTTCAGATAGCAGGTGACAGAGAGGAAGTAAATATATGTTAAAGAGTGTAGAGGAGAAGGCTGAGCCTTGTGGAACTCCATGGGATAAGTTATGGGCTTGCAATTCCTTATTCATGAAGTTGACTTTATATTGTCTATTTTTGAGGTAAGACTCAAACCAGCTCAGGGGGGGTATCAGAGATGCCTATTTCCTGGAGGCGGTTGATAAGGGTGTTGTGGTTTATGGTGTCGAAAGCGGCTGAATTATCAAGCATTGCCAGTAGATAGGAGTGTCCTTTGTCTAATCCTGTGAGTAGGGAGTCAGAGAGTGCAAGCAGCAAGGTTTCAGTATTGCAGTGTTTGCGAAAGCCAAATTGGTTGGGAGAGAGAATACTGTATTTTTCAAGGAAGTCAGTAAGTTGTGTGTTGACAATTTTTTCAAGGATTTTTGCTAGAAAGGGCAGGTTGGAGATGGGTCAGTAATTGGCCAATATATTGGGGTCAGCATTGGGTTTTTTTAGTATGGGTTTAATGATGGCTTGTTTTAGGGTGGAGGGGACTTCGCCTTGTGTGAGGGAGGAGTTAAGAATTTTGGCTATGGGGGGGTGCAATTATTTCAGGGATGGTCAGGAGTAGTTTAGTGGGGATGGTGTCAGTGGGGTGTGTGGCAGGTTTGATTTTCTTAAGAAGGGATTCAATTTCGGAGGAGGCAGTGGTATCAAAGGTATTGAATGATACATTTGGGTTGTGTGATATAATTTTGATAGGGAGGTGGGTAGTGGGGAATCGTGTCATGATCTTTGCTATTTTGTCGTGAAAGAATTGAGCGAGTTCATTACTTTTGTTTTTAGTATCTAAATCAGGAGTGGATGCCTGGGTGTGTGTGTGTGTGTGTCAATTTTGGTCATCCTGTGGCCAGATCTGGACAAGGGCATAGATCCCTTGGGATAGTAGTTCTCGTCTGCGACTGAAGAAGTTGGGGACTTGGGCGTTGGACCAGGTTGCTAGGAGATCCATGGCTGGGATTCCCCAGCGGTTTACTATCAACTGGAAGGCTGTGGTCGACAGCATCCATTCCCCTGGGTCTAGACTTTCTCTGCTGAGGTAGTCCGCAGTGATGTTGTCTTTTCCCGCAATGTGGGCGGCTGATATCCCTTGTAGGCTTGCTTCCGCCCACGCCATTAGGGGATCTATTTCCAGGGACACTTGTTGGCTTCTGGTTTCTCCCTGGTGGGTGATGTAGGCAACTGTCATGGCGTTGTCTGACATTACTCTGACAGATTTGCCTTGGAGTCTGTGACTGAACCGTATGCAGACTAGTCTGACTGCCCGGGCTTTCAGTCGGTTGATGTTCCATCCCGACTCTTCCTTGTCTCATTGCCCCTGGGCCGTCAGTTCCTGGCAGTGGACTCCCCACCCTCGTAGACTCGCGTCCGTGGTGAGCAAGGTCCAGGTCGGTAGGGACAGCCTTACTCCCTTGCTCAGATGGTCTTCTTGTAGCCACCATTGGAGCTGGTTCCGCACCTCCTCCGGGAAGCGCACGGAGTAGTCCTGGGACATCTGGTTCCACCGTGACACTAGGGAGCGCTGTAGTGGTCGCATGTGAGCTCTTGCCCATGGAACCACTTCCAGGGTTGATGTCATGAGGCCGAGGACTTGGAGGTAGTCCCATACTTTGGGGCGAAGACTTGTTAGATTTCGCAATTGGTTCGTCAGTTTTCTTCTCCTTGTAGGAGGAAGAATGACCTTGTCTTGTCTGGTGTCAAACTGGACTCCCAGGTATTCTAGAGACTGGGAGGGCTGTATACAGCTCTTGTTTGTGTTGACAACCCACCCAAGGTTCTCCAGTAGAGCCTTGATTCTGGTGGTCGCCTGATGACTTTCCTCTGGAGATTTTGCCCTGATCAGCCAATCGTCCAGATATGGGTGTACGAGGATTCCCTCTTTCCTTAGTGTCGCCGCTACTACCACCATAATTTTGGTTAACGTCCGAGGGGCTGTGGCGAGCCCGAAGGGTAGCGCCCAGAACTGGTAGTGGCTATGGGAAGCGCAGGAAGTGCTGATGCTCATGAAGGACCGGGATGTGCAGGTATGCTTCTGACAGGTCAAGAGATGTAAGGAATTCTCCCGGCTGTATCACCCTTATGACCGAGTGCAGGGTTTCCATGAGGAAGTGTGGTACCCTCAGGAAGCAGTTGACAGACTTGAGGTCCAGGATGGGCCGGAACGTTCCCTCTTTCTTGGGGACAATAAAATAGATGGAATAGTGCCCAGTATTTTGTTGTTGCATGGGCACCGGCGTTATGGCCTTTAGGGCAAGCAATTTGGCCAGTGTGGTTTCCACTGCCGTCCTCTTGGAGGGTGCGTGGCAAGGAGATTTCACGAACTTGTCCAGAGGGATGTTGTGGAAGTCCAGATAGTATCCCTCGAATGATGGTTAGGACCCACTTGTCCGCTGTTATCTCAACCCATCTTTGGTAGAACAGGGCAAGCCTGCCCCCTATGGCTTCTTCCTGTGGATGGGCCAGGTGATTCTCATTGTGGGGTGCGGCTGTGGCCTCTGCCAGAGCTGGCTCCCCTCTTGTTGTGTTTGTTCCGAAAGGACTGGCCCATGCCTGTGGGGCGAAGGGCTTGATATGTACTCTTGTAGAGTCTGAAACGCTGTGATCCTCTGCCCTTAGGTAATCGGGGAGAGGGGTGTTGGCTTCTTTTGTTCTTGTCCTCCGGTAGCCGAGGTTCTGGTGATTCACCCCATTTGTCGGCTAACTTCTCCAGTTCGCTTCAAAACAGGAGGGCTCCTTTAAAGAGCATTCTTGTGAGTTTCGTCTTGGAAGTCGCGTCGGCTGACCAACTTTGGAGCCAAAGTTGCCTTCTGGCTTCCACTACAGATGAGATGCCCCTAGCTGAGGTCCATACCAGGTTAGAGGTCGCATCCATGAGGAAGGATACCGCTGGTTCTAGTGCTTCGACAGGCGTGGTGGCATTCCTGGTCATGGATAAGCAGGCGCATGTTACCACGGCACAGCAGGCAGCAATCTGTAGTGATATAGCTGATACGTCGAATGACTGTTTAAGGATGGATTCCAGACGTCTGTCCTGGGCATCCTTGAGTGCCCCTCCTCCCTCAACTGGGATGGTAGTGCGCTTTGTGACCGTGCAGACCGTGGCGTCCACTTTGGGGAACGCCAGGAGATCTTTGGCTGAGGATTCCAGTGGGTAGAGGGCTTCTAGGGCCCGTCTGCCTTTGAAACTGGCCTCCGGGGCATCCCATTCCAGGTCAATCAGCTGGAATGGGATGCCAGCAGAGGGAAATGGCGGGAGGCCTGACGGAGTCCCTCTAGGAGAGGGTTCGTCTTCGGTTCCTCTGTGGCACCAGTGCCCGGGATAGCGAGTTCCTTCAAGCTGTGAGCCACGAGGTCTGATAGCTCGTCTTTGGAGAAAAAACGCCTATGGTTCGGTAAGGTTCCATTCCTGGAGGTATTTCCCCCTTCCTCCAAGGATTCTTGATCCTCGTCTGAGGTGTCCATTTCCTGGTAGAGGCATGTCTCTGGGGGGGCCTAGAGGGCCCTGGGAGGTTAGGGTCCTCTGGGGGAGGCCGTGGTTGTGACATCGGTGGCACCGGTTGCATGTGGACGAAGGTGTGAAGACCTTTAAAGAATTCTACCCAGGAAAAGGATCCTGGGTCTAAATTGAAAGCCGCTGCGTCCCCAGGGAGCCCCATTTGGGGGAGGCTCGCGCTGGGGGTGGAGAGGTACGGTGTACTATTGAAGGATCCGGATTCCTGTTCTGGCTTGGGAGGGCCTTGACCTGGTTCCCAAAGCCTCCTCACACTATTGGCACAGGGCCGTGGCCTCTTTGTGCTGTGCAGCTCTTATGTGGCAGGCTGGGCAGAGGGCTTGTGTTTTGACCTTCTTGGCCGGTGATGCCATGGTTTGTGCGTGTAGTGTAGGAGAAAGCCCCATATAATGCGCGTGCCGGGAGGCTTAGTTATGCGCTCTGGGTGTGCCGAAGATGTGTGAGTAGGCCGGGATGCGCGCTCTCAAGAATGCGCGCGCCGCTGTAAGCATGGACTGAACTTATGCGCCCGGCACCATTGAGCGTGTGGCTGTGTGCCCGGCCCCCTCGTGCGCGTCACTGTGCGCACGGCACTTATGCATGCGCCGAAGTGCGCACAAGTAAGTTGTGCGCCCGGCTCAGTTAGGCGGACAGGACGGCGATCAAGGGGAAATGGCGTCTGTGACCACGCGAGCAATCTGCCAACCACCTCGGAGGGTCTCCAGGTGGGAGGGCCCTCGTATCGGATCGGGGTCTAGCCCGGACGAGGCTGATCAACCCGATAGCACAGATGCCGACTGGCGATCTGTGCGGCTTTCTGAGCCTTGGAGACTTTTAGAAAGATTTCTACCTTACCTTGTCTCAGCGTTTCCCGGTCTCGTTCCGGGCAGTCTCTGGCTGCGGGGGGAGAGGGAAGAGTACCTTCACCGCCACGCTCGGTGTTGCATCTGCTGCCTCTCAGCCACTCCCATTGCCACTGCCGGACCGAGGCCTACCTCTGAGAGATCACGGAAATCACCTCAGGAATTCTCGACTGGGGAGGGACCCGTAGGTATCACCACAGGAAAGCGGGGCTCGTCTGTAGAGGTAAGATTTCTTTTTGTTTGGAATTTTTTTTTGTTTGAATACTCTTAACACTGTGCAAGCGTATATAGAGTCCCGAACTTCTATGGAGACGGAGAAATACTGAAGAGCAGACTTCCTGCAGGGGTATATGTACTGGTGGTGACGTCAGATTGAAATCTGACTCAGTCTCCAACTGCTATCAGGAGCACACTATACCCATTGGTCCTGAGTCCATCTGCTACACGCTAGGAAAACGGTGGTTCACTAATGCCCAAACCCCATGTTATGACTTTGGTAATGGTTCTTAGAGAACATGACCCTAAATTGTTAAACAAAGTCTGAGGGTGTTATCTGCAATGAGCTTGTAGAATATCAAGTGGCATAATCCCATGAGAGAGGCAAGGCCGACACCTTTGGTGCTCCAACAACACTGCTCGTTTCCCATCTGCTAAAATCTTTTACATACTAGAAGGAAGAATAGAAAATACTGTGCTTCAACAAGCATATTAAACAAATTAAATTAACAAGAATAAGCTAGATTATAAAAAATTCTGATGTCCAGTGTTAAGGTTAGTCCCTGAAAAGAAAAAGGTAATACCAATGTTTCCAATAAAAAGTATTCAGCAATCAATTTGGGTGTGGTACACATCATCCCCTCTTCATCCAGACTACATATATTAATCTTAATTAATGTTCTGTGCCCAGCATCTTCCTCTTGCTACTCCAGTTCAATCAGAACCTGCCCTACCTGGGTTTTTTCCTGCCTTCTTAACCCTTTCTGCCCTGAATGTAAGAAGGGTGGGTAATAAATGTTTTAAAATAAAATAAATACATCAATATTCCCTCTTCTTCTGTCTAGTCACTGGTGCAATAATCCTCTGCTTTTCTCTGCAGCCTGGCACACATGTGCTCTTTAGACAGTCAATATGGGCTTCCCTCCTTCACAGATACTGTGAAATCTGCCACCACAGCATCCCCAGTACCTGCTTGCAGCAGCCAGATCTAGGAATTCAAAGCTAGCACTAGACATAAGCAAGTTAAGCAATCGCTTATGACCGTGAGCAGCTCCAGTGGGCCCCTGAGCTCATTCATAAATAAAATTATTTTCCCCAGAGACTTCCATTCCTTCCTTCCTCCCTCCCCTAATAGGTTTAACATCACCTCGGCAAGAATCAAACCCAAGCCTCTCACCCAGGAGGTCTCCAGGTTACTGAACCAGCCCAGCATATCTGCTTTTGTTTGTTTTGTATTCCTTTTCTTCCCCCTCATGCAAAGCCGAATGGAAAAGGGTCACTTTTAGACATGTGTTCTCTGTCCACTCACCATGCATGTCCATCATTCCTGGGGAAGAGCTGTTCTCTGGAGTGGTCAGTTCCGAGCCACATTTTTCGTCTTTGGGCTTTTTCTTACTCTTATTCTTCTGAAAAAATAAAATGGATCATCAGCCAGCGATCTGCCAGGAATATAAAGGAGAGATTTGCACTGGATCTTTATTCTGTTTTTCAACTTGATCCATCCTTTATCCCAATCAGAAGGGGAAAGATAAGAGATAGACATACATTGTGCCCCTTGCCTGCATTTCATGGTGGGTAGTCAATCAGAAAAATGACCTGCCATGCTGTATTCTATGTTTTCATTTTTACCATATTGACAGCAAAAAACAAAAACAATGTATTAATATTACTACTAATCCATCTTTATGCACTGAATTAATTTTCCATCTCCATATTTTTATTTTTCATAGAGTCATGCAGTAGAGTCTTATTCAGAGAATTTACCAGTTTCTTTTAGAAAACTTGCTGATATGGCAGTTTTTTAAATCTTAGACCCCAGTTCTCCCTAGTCATAGCCTTGTTGATTTAACTATGTTTGCTGCAATAAATACATTTCTTGAAGGCTAGTTGCCTTGTCTGTCTTTCTTGGCCAGATTGCAAGCTCCGAAAAGCAGGAAAGTCTCTTATATGTCTATGTACAGCATTGCATATGTCTAGTAGTGCAAAAGAAATGATCAATAATGTAGTAGTATTCAAATCTGAATTCTTTGGTACATGCCTGAAACTGGCGCTCACAATTAGTTTCACTGGAAAGTGGTGAAAATAGAGAGCGTGGTTGAAGCAAGGCTGGTATTTAATCAGGTTTTTAGAGTCTTTGATTAGCTCACCCCCACTATGCAGAACTGATGCGCCTATTTTATAAAGAAAACTAAAAGAAAGAAAAAGGGAAAACAAAATGAAATAAAAGTGCATACTTACTATAATAGTACAAAAATACCTACCGGGAGTTGCCACCATGGGGATCTGTGCCCCTTTAATAGTTAAGTCAGAAAGTAAAGTAGACTACAGTATTCCTCCTGAAAGCCTTATTCTTAGAGGACAGTTTGCTCTACAAGCTTTTCTGCTATCCAGAATTAATTTGGATAGCACCTTCAACTTTTAGCAAAGGACTGCTTATCCCAGCTTGCTTCAATATGGCTCAGATGCTCACTGCTCCCCCCCACCCCCAACTGGCACAGACTGCTGAGACCTCCACCAGCTCTACACTTGATGTGGCTTTCAGCTTGGACTTAGCAATGAAAGTGAGGACAGGAACCAAATCTTGCATTTTATGATTTTTCTAGTGCAAAACACAGCACTTTGTCCATAGATCAAGGCTGGGTGTTGATGTCTGCCTGTTTGGCTCAGCATTCAGCACCAGTAATGAAAGGGACAGAGAAAAAAATGCAGGTAAGTATCAGAAAGACCTGCCTATCTGCATTAATGATGCTGGAGTTTTGGGCCTGTAGTTACCGTTCTTTGAGACTTCATTCCAAATGGACAAATAAGAGTCTCACAGCTCAATGTGTTATGGGATTGTTTTATAAAAATATAAAACATATAACTCAGAAATGCAAAAATGCTATGAGACACAAGTTGGAATAAAATCCAGGATGGACTAACTATACCAGGGGTGGCCAACTCTAGTTCTCGAGAACCATAAACAGGCTAGGTTTTCAGGATCTCCACATACTGACTCCATACCATGCAAATCTATCCGAAGCAGAAAGCCTGTGAGGGAGGGAGTCAGACTATTGGATGATCAAGGGGTTAAAGGGGCACTTAAGGAAGATAAGGCCATCATGGAAAGATTAAATGATTTCTTTGCTTCAGTGTTTACTGAAGAGGATATTGGAGAGATACCCATTCCGGAGAAAGTTTTCATGGGTGATGATTCAGATCAACTGAACCAAATCACAGTGAACCTGGAAGATGTGGTAGGCCTTATTGACAAACTGAAGAGTAGTAAATCACTTGGACTGGATGGTATATATCCCAAGGTTCTGAAAGAACTAAAAAATGAAATTTCAGACCTATTAGGAAAAATGTGTAACCTATCATTAAAATCATTCAATGTACCTGAAGATTGGAAGATGGCCAATGTAACCCCTATATTTAAAAAGGGATCCAGGGGTGATCCGGGAAACTATAGACCGGTGAGCCTGACTTCAGTGCTGGGAAAAATCGTGGAAACTGTTATAAAGAACAAAATCACAAAACATTTAGATAGACATGGTTTGATGGGACACAGCCAGCATGGATTTATCCAAGAGAAGTCTTGTCTCACAAATCTCCTACATTTTTTTGAAGGGGTGAATAAACATGTGGGAAAGGTGAACCAGTAGATAGTGGTGTATTTGCATTTTTAGAAGGTGTTCAACAAAGTCCTGCATGAGAGGCTTCTAAGAAAACTAAAAAGTCATGGGTTAGGAGGTGATGCCCTTTTGTGGATTGCAAGTTGGTTAAAAGATAGGGCGTGATCCTAGCCCCAACGGACGGAGTGTCACGTCGTTGATGACATCATGGGCTGGAAGGCCTTAAAAGAAATGCCGGCACGCTGCTGAAGCCGCACGCGCCAAAGGGGCACACGGCTTTGCAGCATTTGTCCACCTGAAAGCACCCCCAACTGTCTGGAAGAATCATAATTAATTTCAAGTGAGTAAAAGATTATTTTCTTCACGAATTTCTCCTCACACCCCCTACCAGGAGATCAAAATAAAAGTCTCTTCTCAGAGATAACATAAAGAAGGTGACTTAGATCTGTTATTTACTTAACCAGCATTTCTTTAAAATATGCCTCACACTAAAAGAAAGGCACGGATTCGGGAGGCTATGACTTCATCTCCCCTTCCTATATCATCACAGCCTCAGATAGAATCCTTCTTTATGTCTCCTGCCACTATGACACCGGTGGAAAGGGCCGCAATGGATGTCGCTATTGAGCGAGAAGCGATACCAAGGGCTGAGGTCATCTCTCTGAGTCCCAGCGCTCCTTGTACTCCTTCTCCACCAATTACAAATTTAACAAATATAACGGGCTCTATATTGTTGGAAGAGGCCTCTAGAAATATTACATCTTATGATATGAGAAAGGAGGACCAAGCTGTGGGGGGGTCTGGGGATCTTAAGTCTGAGTTAGAAGTAATACTCCCACCAACGACATTGATTACTCTAGAAACCTTGTGGACAGCAATTAAGTCATTAGAATTGGCAATTATAAAGCTGACTCAGTCAACATCTAACTATCAACAAAGAGTACTGGACTTAGAAAATGTAACTTCTCAATATAAGAGTAAAATAGATGAATGTGAAGAACGGTTAGATAAAGTGGAATCTTTACAAAAGAATTTCGTTAAAACTGAAATCAATTAATGTAAAGAAATTGGAATCTATTGAAAACACATTGAAATACTCTAATTTAAGGGTTTTGAATTTCCCTATCCAGAAACCAATATCTGCTAAAGATATGTTTGTGGAATATTTACAAAATATATTAAAAATACCCAAGCAAGCTATACCTGCCTTTGTAAAAATTTATTATTTGCCCTTAAGAGGAAGAACTAAGAATCAATTAGAAAGTCAACAAGTAGGGGATATAGTGAATTTGACAGGGGTATTAGAAACATCCATAAATACTGAGATTAAATTAAGAACTACCCTTTTTGTACAATTCTTATTTCAGTCTGAAAGATTGTTTTTGAGACATCGCGAGGAGAAATTCCATGGTCAACAGATCTGGATTTACCCAAACCTGGCGAGAGCTACCCAAATGAGAAGAAAGGAAATTTTAGGTTTAAAACCTGAAGTTCTTGCTAGGGGAGCTAGGTTTATATTAAGATTCCCATGCAGATGTGAGATAATATATAAAGAACACAAATATATATTTTTGGAGGTTTCCTATCCAGACCTTGCTAGATTCCCATCCCCCCCAACACAGACATTGGATAGGAGCAAAATGAAGAGTAATGGCTATTTATCTCTGATTATAAAAGAGGGGAAATTACATAAAATCCCCTAGTTTTCCTTTATTGTATTTTTTCCTTCCTAAATCACTCAGTAATACTGAAGTCTCCTGGATTACTTGTAAATGAAACAGATAATGATAAAAAAATATTTGAAATTTGGAAATTGCTATTTGATTATATTTTACATATCTGTATGTATCATAATGCTTGTCGTTATAATTTGTGAAAATTCATAAATAAAAAATTCAAGCAGATTGTGATGAATTGCAGGAGGATCTTGCGAGACTGGAAGATTGGGCTTCCAAATGGCAGATGAAATTTAACGTGGACAAGTGCAAAGTGATGCATATATGGAAAAATAACCCTTGCTGTTGTAACACAAAGTTAGGTTCTATCTTAGGAGTTATCACCCAGGAAAGAGATCTGGGCATCATAGTGAATAATACATTGAAATCATCTGCTCAGAGTGCTGTGGCAATCAAAAAAGCAAACAGAATGTTAGGAATTATTAAGAAGAGAATGGAAAATAAAATGGAGGATGTCATAATGCCTCTGTATCGCTCCATGGTGAGACCGTATCTTGAATACTGTGTGCAGTTCTGGTCACTGCATCTCAAAAAGGATATAGCTGTATTGGAGAAAGTGCAGAGAAGGGCGACCAAAATGATAAGGGGCATGTTTCCAACAGAGGCCAAACCAGGCAACAAGAGCCTGGCAAGTACCCAAACACTAAGCAGATCCCATGCTACTGATACCAATAATAGCAGAGGCCATTCCCTAAGTCAACTTGATTCATAGCAGTTAAAGGACTTCTCCTCCAAGAACTTATCCAAACCATTTTTAAACCCAGCTACACTATCTGCACTAACCACATCCTCTGGCAACAAATTCCAGAGTTTAATTGTGCATTGAGTGAAAAAGAATTCTCTCTGATTAGTCTTAAATGTGCTACTTGCTAATTCATGGAGTGCCCCCCTAGTCCTTCTATTCTCCAAAAGTGTATATAACAGATTCACATCTACTTGTTCAAGACCTCTCATTATTTTAAAGACCTCTATCATATCCCCCCCCTCGGCCGTCTCTTCTCCAAGCTGAACAACCCTAACTTCTTCAGCCTTCCCTAATAGGGGAACTGTTCCATCCATGTGGCCCAACAACCTCAACATGTGTCGTGCTGACACCTGCTGGCTCCCCTGGATCTCTGCTGCTATGGACACCAGGGTGGCAACCCGTGAATGAGGCAGGAAGCCTTTTGCCTGAGCCATGTCTAGCATGGCTCCTATGAAGTCCAATAGAGGTGACAGACTGAGATGGGACTTTGGGTCGTTGATGACAAACCCTAGTGACTCCAACACCAGAATGGTTAAGCTCATGGACTGAATGGCTCCTGCCTGAGATGTGCTCTTGACCAGCTATTTCCAGATATGGAAAAACATGCACTCTCAGCCTGCAGAGTTGTGCCTCACCATGGCCAGGCATTTTGTGAAGATACATGGGGCTGACGCTAGCCCAAACAGCAACACTCTGTACTGGAAGTGCTGTTTTCCCACCACGAATTGGAGATACATCCTGCAACTTGGGAAGATCTCGACAAGAGTGTTCGCAACCTTTAAATCAAGGGAGCATAGCCAGTCCCAGTTTTGTAGAAGTGGGATCAAGGTGTCCACGGAAACCATCTTTTCTTTTTTCTAGAAATTAGCTCAAGGCCCTTAGGTTTAGGATGGGATGGAGTCCTCCTGTTCTCTTTGGAATTAGGAAATACCTTGGTGGAACAGGCTTGACCGCCCTGGCTGTTAAAAGGGCGAACAGCTCTGCAAGCAGTACTTCCTGATGCACTACCAGACCCCCAAAACAGGCACAGAGGGCAAATTGGGGGGGACACCGAATAGGTTTAATTGGTACCCTTGATGGATGATGGACAGAACCCACTGGTCCAAGGTTATACTGGGTCACTGGTTCGCGAAGAATCGTAGCCTGCCCCCAACTGGGGGATCAAGCGTTTCAGGTACAGGCAACTGGCTTATGCTTCCTCCAATCCAGTCAAAACCCTGACCCCGCAGTTGACTGAAGCGCCAGCTGGGGCTTGGGAGCTCTCTATCCTCTGGTGATAGAGAGAGTTCTTCTGTCCCTGCCTCGCCAATCTCTTGGATGAGGAGGAAGGGTCCGGAGTACCGTGGAAAGCAGCTGGAGGGTCTCATGGTGGTCTCGCAACTGGGCTACCATGTCCCTCACCCTATCTCTAAAGAGATTCTCCCCAGTACACGACATGTCAGCAAGCCATTCCTGAACCTTTGGACAGATTCAAGGCCCGCAGCCATGCCATTCTGCAGATGCCAATTCCCACTGCAGAGGCCTTTGCTGCCATTTCGAAAACATTGTAAGTCGCATGGACCTCGTGTTTTCTGCACTCCAGGTCCTTATGCACCAGCGATATGAGGGAGTCCTGCACCTGCTTCCAGAGGTCCTGCGAGTTTTGGCTCATGTAGAGCTTGCAGGAAGTGATGCGGGCAATAAGCATGGCCGCTTGGAACACTTTCCTCCCAAAAGCATCCAATGCCCTGTGGTCCTTCTCTAGGGGCGCAGAGGAATGGGTCCGAGAGTGCCTGGCCCTTACTGAATCCGGTAGCCTTCTGGACGAGGTAGTATGAGAAATTCTTTTAAGCAGCTAGTTATCTTATGTGAAGAATTGTGTACCTCGTTAGAAAGTAATGAAGCAGAGAATCACTGATACTATTAGTGTAATTATTTGATATAAGGCCTATAAGTTCTGAAAATAAATATGCCATTTTTCTTAGCCTGCTTGTAACAAAAAAACAAGTCATGAGATCAGATACATTAAAGAGCAGTTACTCAGGAGGCTAACTGTGCAGATATCAGAGGAAAACAGGCCAGTAGCGACTTGCCCAT
Organism: Rhinatrema bivittatum; assembly: GCF_901001135.1. Classification (NCBI taxonomy): domain Eukaryota; kingdom Metazoa; phylum Chordata; class Amphibia; order Gymnophiona; family Rhinatrematidae; genus Rhinatrema; species Rhinatrema bivittatum. Next base: position 21,402,397 of record NC_042625.1, read on the forward strand.
GCTTGCTGATGTGATAAGAACAGACAGTTGGGGACTCAAGAACACATGGGAGTAGCCCAGAAAAAAAAGTGAAGCTAGGACAAAGGTCAGCAGAATCAATATAAAAAGACCTACTTCAAGCTAACTGTTTTAAATCAGAGAAAGAACAGCTCAGAGGAAAAGGTTTTGGACATTACCAATGGTTAATGAAGTGCCTGATGAGCTGTTGCTGGTTTCCCGGCGCTGTGTTCCCAGATTTCCAAAGATATATCAGACTCACATTGGGAACTATGAGGGGAAGTATTTTTGGGTATATTCATTAATGCAAACTCTAATCTTGTATGCTTTTATTGCTTATTCTCAGACTTGTAAGTAAAACTTCTATACTTATAAATGAGTTGTGTAATCTATGACAAAATAATCACCAATTTTCCTACCCACTACAGGTAGACCTCATCCGCCTTTCTGTTAACAGGAGATACTGTGAGGAGGTGTTCCCATATCCTCAGTACCAGCTCCTTAAGGATATCGTGCACCGGGACCGCCATGATTTCCTTAGGAGGCTCCACAAACTAGAGGATCTCAAGCATGTTGTGCCTGGCATCCTCCTCTGTCAATAACCGAAACGGAATGGCTTCCACCATTACCCACACAAAACCTACGAAGGATAAGTCCTCTGGCAGAGACCTCCTTTGCTCTTCTGGAGGAGATGGTTCTGAGGGGAGACCCTCCAAGCCCTCAGAGGATGACTCCGCAGTATCATCCCTCCAAGGGTCACAGGAACCCTCATCCTCACTGTAATCTATAGGCGATGGGGCCCTAGATGTTTGGCCTTCGTCCAGAGGCGCAGTCACCAGCAAAACTGGTGCAGGCCCCAGCAAAGTTGGACGGGGCAGCAGGCCGCGGCATCTCTGCAGGCCCAGGTGGAGCTTCCTCCTCCTCGGAACCGGCAACGACCACCATATCAGCCAGGCATCGATGACCTCCCAGGAACCGATGCCATCTGGATTGGTAACACACAGATGAGCACACTGAGCCGTTCCAGCAGCAGTTCCAAAGTGGTCAGGACCAGCGTCTGTGCAATCAGTGCCTGCATTGACCACTCCACCACTAGCTGGACGCGCCGCTCCAGCTCCTCTTCGAAAGTTGCCTAAGCCAGCGCTGACTGGGAGGGAGGAGCGGTGGCCAGATCTTCCTCAGATCCTCAAGGAGGATTGGTGACTGGTACCAGGACCAGTGGAGACTGTTGCGAACCCCTGGTCTCAATAGAGGATAGGTGCTCCTCACCACGGGGTCGCTTTGGGAGCATCAGGTATGAGCTGGGGCATCCCTGAGCCCAGCACCATGCCTCGAAGGCAACTGGTGCCGATGCATCCTCTGCTTTCCTCAGTGCTTGGCCCGGTCTTTCCCCAGTGCTGAGGTTGAAGACTAGGAACCTGACATCCTCGACCTGGAGGACACAGAGCATGGCCGGTCTCCGGTGCAGCGATCCACTAGCGGCATCCATGGAACAGACAGTCCCCCCAATGTCTATAGCGTGCTGTCCATCAGTGTAGCTCCAAGGTCTATCGATGCCGAAATTGATAGCTCGGACTTCCTCAACCCAAAGAGTTTCTCCATCTTGTCGAGTCAAGCATGACATCCCTTCGGGGTTATTTGGGCACCCTTGTGGCAACCCCGGATATCATGCAATGCCCCCAGGCAAAGGGCACATATCATGGGGGTCTGTGATAGACATGGCCCTGCAGGGGGCATCAACGAAAACAGACTGTGGCCATAACAGAAACAAAAAAAAAAAAAAGGGACACAAAAACGACAACAATGGCAGCAGGCTGCAAAGACAGGCGGGCACTGAGGCACAACAACCACAGGGGAGGTCGATGTGAAAGAAAATGTACCCAACACACCAAGAAACCTAGCTGAGGAGGCTACAGGGGAGACCAAGAGGGACCTGGCATCTATGGAACAAGAAAACCCAAAGAAAAAAAAATTGTGGGAAAAAGTTTTCCAAAAGTTAGAGAAAAAGCAAAGAGCTCACTCAAACTGCGATGCAACAGCTCTGTGGAAAAAAAGCAGACTGAAGAGGGACCCCCACGTAGACGCGTGGTATAGGGAATGCTGGGCATGCTCATTATACCAAGTCAAAGTTCTGGAAACTTTGATAGAAGTTTTCCGTGCCGGGCGCCATCTGATGATGTCACCCATGTGTGAGGACTAACATCCTGCTTGTACTTGGAGAAAAACAGTTCAGCTGAGCAAGGATTTTTTGTTTGATTTCTTTATAGGATATAAATGAAATGGGGAGTTATTGGGGACAAAGGGAAAAGAGAAAAAAAAATGGACACAAAAGCTAATTTACAAAAGAAAAAGGAACCAGTTTTCTATTTTTAATGTATTTAAAGCTATCACAGCATAATATAATCCATTAGAGGATTCTGCTGGCTCCAGCCTTGTAGTAGGACTAATTCTGAACCTCTTCCTAGTAACCTTGGCACCCTTGAGAAAAATTGGCTTCAAGGTCCATAACAAACAAAGCTATTTAAAGTTACCTTCTAGTGGCAAAATGCATTTCATAAAAAGGAGTCAGCAATGTTAAATATTTATGGCTATTCTGGAATCTACTGTCAATGTTTATTTAGTACAGTTGTTAATTTGCTTTTTGAAAAGGTTACTGTACAGATACAATTGCGTAAGAAGATCAGGACATATTCTTTCCTGAAGTGATATTCAACTACAGAATAGTCTCTGCCCTACTGATGTCATCTAGTTTTGGAGCTAACCAGGGGCAGATTCCCGCTGATGACCAGCCCGGGGATTCGCTAACTCCCGATAGTGCGCACTAACCCTAAAATCAGGCCCCCCCCCTGAAAAAAAAACCCCAGAACCGTGGGAAGAATGAAATTCCCATGGGGGGGGCCCCAAAACGAAGCCCAACAATATCAAATCCCGAAGCACATCTTTAAAAGAGAGGCATAGCAATAAATCGGCTATTTTCAATTTTCACAAATTATTCAAATTATCCAGACATGGTGGTGCCAAACATTAAGAATACAATCTGGATACTGCAGCTTCAATAGCAATAGAATCGCCCCCCTTGCAATTCCTGTGGTTACTTTCTATCATCATTGCTATAATAATAATAATATTTGGATTTTTAGTCTGTCTTTCCAAGTAATGCTCAAGACAGTTTACAGCATTAATATTCATGTACAATATGTCCCTTCACGGAAAAGCTTATATTTTATTTATTTATTTAAAGTTTTTATATACCGACATTTGTAAGTACATCATGCCGGTTTACATAGAACATTGTTAACTGGAAAAAAAAGAGTTACATGAAACTGGTTCAGGGTTAACAGAGGAGTTAACGAACTTAAGTAGATTCAGGAGAGGAGAAACCGCAGTAAAATAACTATACGAGAAAGATCAATAACATAACTATATGAGAGACAACTGTATGAGAAACAACTATATGAGAAAGAGCAGTAACATAACTATATGAGAAACAAGACTATATGGTAACATAGTGGAGGTAAAACCAATTGTGAGATTGCAAAGAGTAATGTAGCAGGTATGAACAATGGAGGGGATGAAGGAGATTAATAAAGGTATTTCTGGTGTCATCTCAGAACAGCAACAAACTCTCCCTCTTACCAGGCGCAATAGCCATCCATATGAAAAGACAGTAATTTATCATCAATGCATGTCCTATTGAGAAAACACATCAAATAAGACTGATATAAATGCCTGTATGCTAGTAAAATACCTCACCTCTGTCAAACACATTGAATTGACCTTCACCAAGTACATAAAGACAGCAGATTACAAATATGGAGACAGAAACTGGAATGGAAACCCAAAAAAGCCATGCTGCATGCAGTGCAAAACTGGAGAAATGGAAACAGAAATATAGCACCTAAAACGACTCCCAGGATCTGCAGTAATGTATACAAATTAATGTGCAAAACGTTACATCTGATTTATGAAACTCACACAAAATGTAATAACCCTATCTATGAAAAGGCAACGCTACAAATATTCAACCAAGCCCTAAACATCAATACACCTTCTGTTAGGAAAACAGAATAAGCCAAGCTGCAATAGAACCCTACATAGAAACTACAAGCTTGCAGAATACTCTTACCTGGATCACACACCCAGACCCTCACCAAATATAGAATAAAGTGACCATCAAGTTAATGTTTCTGGTTTTCTACTGTTGCATTGCATACACTTAAGTCTGGCTTCTTGCTGTTTCCAGTTCAGTTTTTGTCTGCACATTTCTATTTATACATTCCTCAAGATACATAAAATAATAATTCTAAAACCAGAATAATAAATGTAATATTCCAAAAAAATGGATAAATAGAACATCCAATTATTCTTCAAACAGCAGACAGATCACATAATCCCCAATAAATTAAAGGGCAGTCAATCAAGAAAAATAAACTTAAAAAAACATTTTATTTACCCTCTCCAGCAACTCTCCTACTCCTTTCCTTTGCAGGTCAATAAAACTCACCAGAGGCAGCAATGGCCACTGAAGCTCTGTCTTCAAGGTCCTCTTCCTTATGGCCCACGAATAGTCTGTCATACACACACCAGTCACTTACCAATCAGTCTCTATCTTTCACAAACACCAGTCACCTCCCTGACCAATCTCTCTTTCTCTCTCTCACACGAACACACATCATCCCTCTGACCAATCTCTCTTCTCTCTCTCACACGAACATACATCATCCCTCTGACCAATCTCTCTTCTCTCTCTCTCTCACACACACACACACAACCAGTCACCTCCCTGAGCAATCTCTCTTTCACACACACACACACACCAGTCACCTCCCTGAGCAATCTCTCTTTCACACACACACACACCAGTCACCTCCCTGACCAATCTCTCTTTCTCTCTCTCACACGAACATACATCATCCCTCTGACCAATCTCTCTTCTCTCTCTCTCTCTCACACACACACACAACCAGTCACCTCCCTGAGCAATCTCTTTTTCATTCACACACACACCAGTCACCTCCCTGACCAATCTCTCTTTCTCTCACACACACACACACCAGTCACCTCCCTGACCAATCTCTCTTTCTCTCACACACACACCAGTCACTTCCCTGACCAATCTCTTTCTCTCACACACACACACACCAGTCACTTCCCTGAGCAATCTCTCTCTTTCACACACACACATCCTTGACCAATTTCTCTTTCAGACTTACACAGTCACCTCCCTGATCAATATCTCTTTCTCTCACACAGATACCAATCTCTCTCTCACCCACACATACACACCAGTCACTTCCCCTGAGCAATCTCTCTCTTTCAAACACACACATCCTTGACCAATTTCTCTTTCAGACTCACACAGTCACCTCCCTGACCAATCTCTCTTTCTCATACACACACACACCAGTCACCTCTGTGAGCAATCTTTCTCTCTCTCACTCACACACACACACCAGTCACCTCTGTGAGCAATCTTTCTCTCTCTCACACACACACACACACACACCAGTCACCTCTGTGAGCAATCTCTCTCTCACAACACACACACCAGTCACCTCTGTCAGCAATCTTTCTCTCACTCACACACACACACACACACCAGTCACCTCTGTGAGCAATCTTTCTCTCACTCACACACACATACACACCAGTCACCTCTGTGAGCAATCTTTCTCACTCACACACACACACCAGTCACCTCTGTGAGCAATCTTTCTTTTTCTCACACACACACACCAGTCACCTCTGTGAACAATCTTTCTCTCTCACACACAAACACACACACACCAGTCACCTCTGTGAGCAATCTTTCTCACACAC